>NC_137083.1:74039490-74269490 GCF_951640355.1 Cnephaeus nilssonii | reverse complement strand
CTTAGAAAAAAAAGAACTGTTCTTTCTATAATGGCTTTGCCCACTTAAAAATGTGGCTCTTAAGGGTTCATGAAATGACTGAATATGAGGATACATGTCTTGTAAAAAGCAAACACGCCTCATATACTGCCAAAAATAGTGTTAGTTTCATTAATGTGAATTTTCCAGCATTCAGTAGTTGTAATGTTAGAAACAATTGCTGGTCAAGTTCAACTTGTTGCTATTGTTTTTAATTTGCACAGGAGTAGTACCAGAAATTAGTGTCACTGCTTGTATCTAGCTGAATTTTGAACAACAGAACATTAGTTTTTATGTTGGTGCCACCAACTGTAAATGACATAAGTTAGTAATTACAAAACGCAGTAATTAGACTGTTGCAACCATCTAAAACCTTAGGCTTCCAGTCTGTGCTGTTAGTGTTAAGATGTAAAGTGCAATCCTAAGCTAACATTATCTGTGCAAGCACCATAGAAACATTTGCATATCTGCATAGATCTTACAACTGTACTCTTTACCTCCTTGTGATAAAGCTTTGTCTACCTGCAAACACAGTCAAAGGCTACAGCTGCAAACCAAAGCCAACTCTAACCATGGCCAAGAGCTCAAGGACAGAAGCAGCCACATGCTTTGGTCAGCCTTCTGTAACTTCAATTAATACAAAGGAACCTTTTCCATGAACTACCTGCTGTTTTCTGACGACCTCTGGGATCTTTTCATTTAGCCCTAAACAAAGAATTAAATATGACAAAAACCACAACTAAAAAGCTAATTCAGTCACAGAGTAATCTTCTGAGACCAAAAGTCCATCTAGATGCAATGAAGATTTGCTTTCACTAAAGACAGAGGTGAGGACAAAATCCACAGTGGAAGTTATGATATGCTAGAAAGCAACAAATGTGGATCACTGACCAAAAGGATGATGTACTTGATGCAAATGCAGATTGCATATTGTTATATATATATAGTACACTGTGCTTTTGTTTTCCCAATCCAGTCACTTATTTTTGGTGGTGAATACATGTTGTTAGATGTCTTGTATGGTCTGAACCTTTGTTGTGTACTATTTTTATAGACTTAAGTTATAACGAAAAAAAAATAGGAACCAAACATTAAAGGTCTAGTAAAGCCAAAAATTAATTTCATATTGATTTTAAAGGGATCTAGCTGAGTTTTTACACTGAAAGCAAAGATTATAGCAATTGTAGTCCATGGTATTTATTTTCAGTCAAACCAAAGTTACATATAATTCTGCCTCTGCTTATACGGGATATTAACACTAACAATACTCTCCCTTTCAAAGACTTGCACAGGCCAAATTGTTGGAATGCTGGTTTTCTTGACATCTCCAAACCCCAAAACTATGATGATGCATTATGGTGTATTGGAAATAACATAGTCAGATATTTGCTTAAAACCTAGAAACTTTACATGTTGCTTTTCATGTGCTGTGCCAAGTCTTGAGAATACTTTTTCCCCCAACCAAGGGACCTCATAACCTGATTATGGTTATTGCTTTACAAACAGTTTTGACAGAAGGTGGCTGCTAGAGCTTAACATATGTGCCAGTTCCATGTTATGGAGCTGGTTCTTGCAAACTAAGCTCATCATTTATTCTTTGCTGAAGTCAGCAAATAGAGTTAGAGAGACACCCAGTCATCTATCACACCAAATAAAAGAACATAACGGCTTTCAAAAGGGTTTTCCCACTTACCCAAATGGCTTTCTGAAAGCTTCTACCTCTGCAAAAAGAAAAAAAAAGAAAAAGACAAAAAAGACAAAAAAGAAAAAAATTAGAACAATTATGGCAGATTGCATGAAATGTGAGAACGTCGCAGTAACTGCTACTTTTCATTATGTTGTCTTTGGGTCATGATGAACGAACGGGAAGTTTACCACGCGGTATCCAGAGAAGGATGGGTATTGTGAAAGATGCGTTTCAGTCACCTAGGATCGTGTCAGGATTATCTGAAGGGAAAATGGGTCTTTCATGTGCATGTTCAAAGGTTTTGATGGACTGAAAGTAACTGTGAGAGCTCTACCATCAGAAGGGTGGCCTAAGACTACAATGCTAAAGTATGCATACCTCAGTTACAAAACTTTTGAAAGGAAGTCTCAGCCACAGAATGCATATACCTGTAGAGTTTTGCATGGGTTTTATATGAATACAATAAAAAAATATAGCTGCTTGCACATTATACCAGAAAAACCTCCAAAACTGCAATTGCTTTGAAAATAGATTTTAGGTTTTTTGGAGTTTTCTGAAATGCTTGGTCTGTATTTTGATAATTGTGCATATTATGTAAAAATGTTGGTGGACCCATAAATGACCAGACTTTTTCTAAGAAAAATGTTGCTTTAATGCATTTCATGAATTTTTACTTATATCATTGCTTGTTAGTAATAGCAAATCTGCTTTTCTGCATCTGCTTTGCGTAGCTATTGTAAGGCTTTGAACTAATGTATGTATTTATTGCTTGAACTTCTGTGCATACCTTATAAAGCATAATGTCTGACAATTTAAATGGCTCATGTATTCTTGCTTCTATCCAACTGATTACGGGGACTATGATCTTTTGTATACAACAAATTTTAACTGTAGCACAAACATCTGTTTATGTATTGGTGGAATATACCTGTTTTATTTATCTTTTTTGAGGTAAACTAATTTTGATACTTTTCATTACTGTGTACTATGTTCATACTTTGAATTCTCTGATGTTAGAAGTCATGGTTGAGAATTGTAAGAGGTGTTATTTGTTCTGTATTCATGGCTTTCACTGCTGAATAAAATAAAAGACCAAACCTAGGATTTGAAAGAAAACTGTCTACCTCTAACACCAGGGAGTTATCAGATTTTATTTTACATAGTTTTAGTCTACAAAGACACAATTGCTTAAACCTAGGGGGGCTTAAGGCTTATATTCTATGTGGTCAAATTCATGGCCGCAGTAGCGCTGTTTGAAAATCAATTAAAAATGTATGTGAACGTTACAAGTATTTGGTAGAATTACCGCTAACTAGGTTTTCTTTAGGCAACTCAGATATGGAGCGAATGTCATCAGCATTCTGTGCCTACAGCTGCTTAACTTCATAAGAATGCATTTCTTTCTGATTAGGCAATGGAAGAATAGTCAGCGAGAAATAGAGCTACAGAAGTACACTTAAAATAAACCATCCTGGACTTTAATGTCCCTGGGTAGACTCAGTCACAAAATCCATTAGGTTATTGCATAGTTTTCAAATTGGACATTCACATTTTAGAGAATTTGTGAGACTTCATACGAAACATGCCAATATTAGCAGGCATTTGAACAACGGCTTTATTCATGCCATAAAGCTATTGAAAGGAACATGGCTGACCCTTTTTAATTTCACCAATTCAGGTTGCAATGAAAGGTTGTTGTTTTTGGGGGGTGTTTTTTTGTGGGGTTTTTTTTGTGTTTTTTTTTTTTTGTTTTTTTTTTCGGTCCATGAACACTTGGCAGATTTAACCTAACAACAACAAAAAAGAAGGATGTACATTTTCCTATAGAATTAATGTATGAACAGTGTGTCACTGCTCTTGGATGTAAAAATGTATATGAAATCATTTCATTCACTTGATTACATTTCTGAAGTATAAATAAAAATCTAATTCGTTTTGACCTATTTATAACCCCTAGGATTTTATTTTTTCAGAGACACCATTCTTCACTACCAGAGCCAACTCATATATTTGTGTACACATGTCCCACATTTGTTTAAATCATTTTCTTAGGAGTTGTGGATTCATAAACCAATACTCCCATTAAGTCAATAAAAGTAGGGGCTGCTTGTCAAATACTTTCCATTAAAACAGGGGTGGGGAGCCTTTTTTCTGCCAAGGGCCATTTGGATATTTATAGCATCATTCATGGGCCATCCAACATGATCAACTTAAAAAAAATTAGCCTGCTATATTTGGTCAAACATTTAATTAACGCACCCCTAATGCCTTGGCAGGGCCAGACCAAATGATCGTGCTGGCTTTATACGGGCCCATGGGCTGGGCGTTCCCCACCCCTTCATTAGAAACTATTTTCAGGTTCAAAATTGGCATCTCACATAATCATCTCATGTTTTCATGCTTTTATCCTAATAGAAATTGACATCATAAATCTGATCCTAAAAAAAAATAAAACACACACAAGGGAATACATGATTCCTCTAACTTTATGACTTTTACCTTTTTTTTTTTTTTTTTTTTTTTTTGCCTCCAAATATCAGTTACACCTATGGCATTCTGCTATGGTTTAGGAGGATGTATAGGGAACAGGGATAGGTAAATAGCTGAGTTAATGCTTCTTTGCCTATACCAACCAATCCTGGACTGTTATTAGTACCCAAAACAGGCCAGATGTGGCCTCTGCAGAAGGAAACTTTGCCTTTTTAACTTCAATATTCATTCCCAAATTTGTCATGATTAGAAATAAAAGGAAAATGAATATGTTGAGGAGATTTTTATTCTATGCATAGTTTAAAGTTTTATGTCACGCTAGTGAAAAACTACCTTGATTAAAAAGGTTTCCACAGAATAATAAATTATTTTAAAAGAAACATGAGCATGGAATTAATTTTCTTGGACCTTAGATTCATTTTTCACTATTAATTAGTTGAAAGTAAATGAATGCGAACTGATCCCCGCCCAGTGTATTTATTTTGTTAACTTATCAAAGGCTGTATAACAAGATGTTAATCCAATCCTCTCAGACTCTATGGTCTAATATAGGAAGAATAATTTAGAGATTAAAACTAACAATGTAAGAAATTTGGCAAATGTTTTGTACTTACACCTACGGTCAAACTTATGTCACTCTGTAGTTTAAAGTACTGTGTTGCTCAGATTTATTGTGTTGGGTCAATGAAGGTTTCAACTGCTTTGTAAAAAGCTGGTTACTAAATTATTTTAAATTAAAAAAATTAAAACCAAGATGGCGACTTAAAATTTAACTAGCTAGAATAAAAATACAGATGGAAAAATCACATTCTAACCGTTTCTTTAGGCAGGAGTAATGAAAGCTAAGTATGCAACTCTACTGTTGCAAATATTTCACAAAATGAGATTCAGACAACTTCTATCATTTAAATGCTGATGAAGGAAAAGAACGTAAACTATATCTTTTCACTATTAATAAGTTTTTGAATTGCATACAAATCAGTTTTTAAATTGCATACAAAACTTTTAAACGGCAAAGTATAAGATTACTGCATGAGAATGTGTAACTTGAGAAAACAGTGTGGCTTCACCCATCATTTGACACATTATTTCCTCTACTAGCTCTTCCTCTGTGTTCAGTCACCATCACACAGACTAAAAGGAGCCATGTGATACCCGAATAACTGGAAAGATGAGTAGTTGTAAGTAAAAAGTTTACAGTTTTCTGGGGAATTTGAATCTTACATGTGAGAGGATTTAGAGATAAGAAAAGCAGTTAAAGTAGGGTCCATGGGAAAGGAATGCGTACCTGAAGGGGCGGAGCCAGCTCCAAAGCAACAGAATGTTTCTCTCACAGAGAGCAGCAGAATGTTACAAGAGAAGGTGTGTGTGTGTGTGTGTGTGTGTGTGTGTGCGCGTGCGTGTGTGTGTGTGTGTGTGTGTGTGTGTGTGTGTGTGTGTGTGTGGCAGGGCGGGCAGCAGCGCCAGGTAGGCTTTCAAACTTTGAAACTGATACCAGGTAGAGAAGGGGGAAATCAGTCAATTAGGAAAAAAACATGAGGGGACATAAAATGAGGAAGGATCCAATTAGAAAGTAGCAGGTACAGACCAAGAAGCTGCCAGCATTTATAAACTCTTAGACAAAGAGACTTCACTGGTTACCCATTTTGGGACCCTTCCCCAGGGGTGGGGTTTGTATGGGCTTGCAATAAATTTCCAAGCTTTTGCTTAAAATCTTCTAGTCCATGATTTTTATTCTTCAAACTTCATAGAACAAGAACCCGGAATAAGAACTCCACTTTGCCATTCGGGTAACACATTGATTCTAATGTATTACTTCAGCCAATACATGTGTGTTTGTACATGAAGCTTACAAAACACACATATATTTAGGGTTTAAAGGTACCTTTAAACCCTAAATATATATTGTTGATTTAACAATCTGCTGTGAAGGTTTACTTGATGGCCTTTGAAATAAACATCAGCCAATCAATTTCCTAAAGTTGCAGCTGATCTTATCTTTTAAATTCATGGTTCTTCTGTTTCCACTTCTCCTGTGGAAAATACAGACATCTACATATCAAAAATGATCATCTCTCCCTTCATATTTGAGGATCATTGAGATGAAAAGTTTTGACAATAAACACATGCAGAGGTGAGAGAAGATGAGTAAAAAGTAGGAAAAAAAGAAGAGGTGTTATTAAAGAAAATGTGTGGCTATGACCAGACATGAATGTATTTTTTTTCAACTCTTCATGTCATTATTATAATACTGAAGAGGTAATGCTTATAATACTGAAAAGGTAAAGTCAATTATCTATATGAGTATAATACTGAAGAGGTAAACTCAACTATATGATTCTCTTCTCAATCACTTTCAGTGTAGATCCCCCTTGTGTTCAATAACAAGTTGCTATTGCCCCGGGGAGATGGTGCAGAGCAGGTTCCCATAGCACCATTCAGGGATGTTGATACCAGGCAAAGCCCCTAAGCCACTCTCTTCATCCCTTGAGAGGCAGCCCAAAGCCCTTGGGGCATTGGACATGCAGAGGGGAACACCTGACTGACCTGCCCTGCTTAATTCTCCTTTAAATGTATTTATATAGTTTCTCCTTTAAATCTATTTAAATGATATTATAGCAAATGCAACATTTAAAATTTACCAATTCTCTTTGACAAAAAAAAAATTTACAAGTCTCAGGGGAAACTTATAAAATTTTAAAATGACATTTCTCCTAGTATAGACTTATTATGATCATGTATTCATTCACCTATCTTCCATTAGCCAAACAATTAAGCTTTTCAGCAAAAAAAACTTAGAAAAATTTGAGTGAGCACCAAGCTGAGAGTCCTTGTAATTAAACTCTACACCAACATTTACGTGTTTTATTTAGTGCCTTTCTTAGAGGAGAGAGCTTTAGACAGCTAATCTACAAGAAACCAAATCAACAGAACCTCAATAGAAACATTTCATCTGGAGATAATAGACTTAGATATTAAAAGTCTTGACATAACATCAAAAGCTTGCAACCAATGCCACACATTTATTTACAGTTTTGGCCTCTTTGGTTATAGAGATTAGGCCAAAGTTAATAAAAAAGAATAAGATTTCAAAAAATTAAACAAATGCATCAAATTAATTTCCCATTAGCCATGATAAGTGGTGTGAGATTTATAAAATAATCCAACATTTTGGTTGTCTCCAGTCTCTGACTCCTGATTCTCACATACAGTCTCCTTATATGGCACATTGGAATGTTGATTTAATACTCATTATGATGCATAATCAGTTATGCCTGTTATTTGATGGTATTTATTCCACATTTAATTTTCTCACCATCTTAGAAATAATTTTATAGTAGCCTCCATCACAAAATGGAAAAATGTCATTAATTTTCTTCTCTGCATAAATTTAAACCTGTTATTGAATAATGTGTGCATTAGTAGTTGTCATTTTGCTAAAGGAGCAGTCTTAGGCAGATAACCATCACTATCCTAATTTTCCAAGGGGGACATTCTGGCACTACAATTGTTATTTCTATCATTTAGAAAAATTATTGGGTCACTTGAAGAGCACATATAATGCATAAAATTTGACAGATAGTCAGACATTGAGATCAAGCACCTAAAAAGAGGATTCAAGCCCCTTGACAGAAGTTAAGTGATATACCAGGGTATATTTCTAAGAAACCTAATCAAAACCAGGAGGAAAAATGTTTCTATATTTTGTGCCAAAGAACTCAGAAATGATGGCTTGAACAAAAAAGAATTTATTGTGTATAACTCAGATCTCTCGTGAGCAATGATATTGAAACCCATCGGAAGAATAATAGGTAGTAACTTCATATTTAGTGATCACTTCAACTGTATTCAAAAGATGGATAGCACGTCAATGGCTTTACTCTTCCACCGGGCCACAAAACTCTTCACTTACCTATTGACTTTCAGGAAAACACTGGTGATATTGTATAATCCAAAATTTTCTTGAGTGAGCTATCATAGAGCCCTTATTAGGGTAAGGGGCTTCCAGTTCCAACCCATTAGAAAGAGAAGGCATTGATTGGTGCTAACCAGCTGGCAGGTATTGCCCCTTACCCTGTCGAAGGGGCTGGGACTGAATGTAGTTTCTGGGCTTGAAATGGAAAACAGCTGCATGTAATTTGACAACTCTGATTGATTTGTAGTGGCTACCGTAGTGGCTGGCACAATGTACAGGTTTAATACATACCTGACAATGGGTTATAAGGCCATTTCTTCACTTTACAAGAAAATGTATCATCATCTACTAGTGACTTCTGCCATGAGAACAGGAAAGGGAGTGGGACATGAGGTCCGCTGCTTTCCAATCTGTGTTTGGTCCCTCAATGGCAAGGAGATCTGAGAAGTATTCATACTGTGGTCCTAACCTGGGAGGGTTATCAGTGGATGGGATCTATGAGTTGAGAATAATTTCAAATTGGGGCATTTGATTTTAAATCAGGATAAGTGAAAAGTATAACTGGTGAGACTATTACATTTGATAAATTCCTGTTAGACATAAAACCCTAAACATTGATAACCGTGCTTAGTAGGCACTCAGGGACTATCCAGAATGATTCCCATTCCTTGGGAGTTGAGATCCATGCTCAGTTTCACTTGAGAGAGGCTTTCATGGAAGGCTGAAGTTTGACCTTTTGGGGCTGCAAGACAATTTCCTTATTCTCTCATTTCTAACCAAGCTCTGAAATCTATGTTTGCCATATAGAAGTGAGTTTTTGTATAAAGCTGTAATCGTTCTCAAAATCCACCATGTAAATAGTTCTAGCTCAAACAACGGAAGACCTACAGGCATGAAGACCCCTGATGAAAGGTCTCAGTTGGGACTGTGGCCATGTTTCTCAGACTCCATTGGATGGAAATGCAGTTTGACATGAGTCCATGTCTGAACAGTAGCCTCTGGATACAATCCCTGCTATTCCAATCTTTGCAATTCTGGGTCCTGGGGCCCTAGCTATTGCATCAAGTCAATTCCCCAGAGGGCCTGGATGTCACTCTGGCAATTGCCCCATCAGTAGTTGAGTCTGCCTTTATTTCTGAAGTTCCCTGCGTTTGCCCCACATTGTGGCTGTCCTTACATCTTCAGTAACCCTTATTGGTAGTTTTCATCCTTGCCTGTGGTTTTCCCACCATGCCTCTGGTTGTGGGAGGAGGTCTTGCCTCTGCTTTCCCTAAAAATGAGCTTCTGGGCTCCAGATTACCCTCTAGACTCATAGTAGCTGTCCATAACCGGATCCTCAGTCACTGGAGAGGTCGCCTGTCAGTCCCTGGTGTATACCGGGCCTTTACTCCTGGATAGTCCCCATAAAACCCAAATGCCTCTGCCCAAGTTCTGATGATACCTCTCATGTTGACTCAAAAGGAAAGAGCATGATATGAGAAGGCCAACCATGAGAAGGCCAACCATGAGAATTAACTACAGTTTGTGGCATTGGAAGTAAGGAATAAATCTACATGAGCACTTACTCTGTTGATTATATGTGGCAAAATTTATGGGTGATTCCCAGGAGACTAAGAACACTGAAATGGTTAAGAATTTGGTGTTTATTTTTATGACCAATAATTGACTATACTGAGGAGAATTTCAGAAAAAGTAAAATATCTAAGCTTATTGGATGAGTTCATTTGCAAATTGTGACAGTGAATGTTAACTGTTATATTATTCTTTTCTTGATTAATTCAAACTTCAATGTTATGCATATATAAAAAGTGCCAGGATGGTCATACAAAGTCAAGTAAGGGC
This sequence comes from Cnephaeus nilssonii, assembly GCF_951640355.1. Lineage (NCBI taxonomy): Eukaryota > Metazoa > Chordata > Mammalia > Chiroptera > Vespertilionidae > Cnephaeus > Cnephaeus nilssonii. Next base: position 74,259,537 of record NC_137083.1, on the reverse strand, counting down.
ACATCATCAGTTCTCAATAAGGTAGTTCTCAAACTATACAATGCTGACACCAGAGGAATTAAAAATACAATCATATTGTCCGGCTGGTGTGGCTCAGTGGTTGAGCATTGACTCATAAACCAGAAGATCATGGTTCGATTCCTGGCCAGGGCACATGCCCAAGTTTCGGGCTTGATCCCCAGTAAGGTACATATAGGAGGTAGCTACACTGATTCTCTCTCATCATTGCTATTTCTATCTCTCTCTTCCTCTCCCTTCCTCTCTGAAATCAATAAAAAATATATGTAGAGGAAAAAAAAGAATTCCATTGTCTTTAGTACTAAACTTCCACTGTTATGAAGAGGCACAAAATCTCCTTGACAGTGTTTACAAATGTATTTTTAAAATCTCACTAACAGAACTGATTTCAACTCTTTCAATAAAGCCAACAGTTAAAATAAAACTCACAAACTGGTGGCACCTGCCGTCGGGAGCAAGACGAAGTGATAGTAGGAAGATGGTGCCCCCTGGCCTTCTTCCCAGAGAACACTCAGCAGGCCTCCCGGTGCCGGCCAAACAAGACGCCTGCATCTCTGGTGCTTCTACGCGGGGCCCTGGGCCAGATAAGACTGCAAGCAGGGCACCAGCCCTGCAAGGGCCATCGCAGTTTGCCATAGCCTGTAGGACTCCAGTAGCTGTTGGTTTTCAAAGCTAGATGTTGTGAGTGATTATCTTTCAGGCGCAGGCCTGAAAGGATTCTCTCTATGCCCAGGTACTGCCCTATGAAAATTCTCACATGTCACCTTATTTGAGGCTAATAACCATTGTACAATATGAGAAATGTCCCCATGTATCAGATGGGAAAACTGAGAGTTGGAAATAGTTATGGTGACATCACTATTGTCACAGAGTTAGCAAAGAACTGGGGTTTCAATGTAGGGCGCCGATTTTCCCACAACTGCTTACATGCAAAGCATGAGTCTGATTTTGCACATGGATACATTTTAATGATGGAAGGTTAAGTAAATTCTCATTGAAGGTGAAATTCTGAAGCACTAAACCTACCTGAATTACAGAACCTTTGTGTGCAATAACTGTAGGAAGTGGTTCCAGGAACAAGTGGGTCCACAGACTTAAATTTCATGTTTCCATGACAGATGTGGTAGCAGTTTTTAAATTTATTTCTTTGTGGTCTGTTTAATTTCCCAAATGGGTTGAGGCAACAGCATGACTGCTGTTTTTAGGGCCCCCACTGAGGCAATGCATATTATTTTTTAAATTAACTAGCAACGTAATGTGTTAGGTGCTCTATGGAAATCTTATTGGAGGCTTGATAGGACTGGTTATGGGAAAGCAAAGTATTCAAAGGCGATGGTTTATAGTTATTGTCCTTTAGAAATGAAGTGTCTTATCTCATGAAACTTCAGAATCAGATATTGAGCCAACATCTGCCAAAGGCCTATTTAAAGAGATGTTTCTTGAAGTCAGGAACCACATGTTTTCCTCATTCAGAATACTTAGAACTAACTTGGTGGCTAATACAGAGAAGTACTCAATATAGTTAATCCCATTTAAATGATGTGGTTTAATGCAAATAAGTAGGCTTTTTTCATCACAAGTTGTTTTATTGCTAAAACAACTTTTATTATATACTGTCTCTTTTTCTCTTTGCTATCTATTTTATGTGGTGTCAGGAGGTATACTAAACCGTGCATCAGTTGGCCAGCTTAATTGAAAAATGTTTTGAAAGTTAAAAAGCAAACCAAACCACATTGAAAATCATTTCCATATCAGTTTCTTCCCTCTGTTAGTTCAGTTGTAAGAAACGGAGAACAAAAGCATTATCAACCAAGGCTTTTAGAGGAAACTTAATTGCTTACACATCCAAATACATCAACCGAGTTTGCAACAAGCGATTAGGCAGCCAATTGTGTTGGAAATGTGCTTGCTCATTCAGAAGAGACCACTCCCCAGGGCTCACCCATTTCTCCTCTTCAATCCTGAAGTTCAGTTAGCACCAGTCCATTCACATTAGCCAGTTGTTGAAAATATAATGAGGCCACCAGGTAGTAAGAATGTGTCTTCAAAATACCCCACACTCATCAAGCCAGGAATATGTCTCTCCAGCATTTTCCTAATAACCCTAGTAGTCTTTTTATCCTAGAACTGGAGGTCCAGTGTACGAATTTGTGCACAGGTTGGGTCCGGTTGGCCCGGCCCCCATTGGTGGATTGGGGCCAGGCCTGTTAGGAGGAGGAGATAGCAAGAGGTTGGCTGGCCAGACCACCCTGATTGGGGCCCAATCAGGGCCAGGCTGGCTGGGGGGAGGGGCTGTAGGCAATTGGCCAGTGGGCCCCACCCCCAATTGGGGTGGGGAGGGCGACTGGGGGTGGGGCCGGCTGTGGGGAGGGGCTGTGGGAAGTGGGCCGGCCAGCCCGGCCCCCAAATGGGGCTGGAGGAGGAGCCATGGGAGGTTGGCTGCCCAGCCCCATCCCTGATTGGTGTGTAGGGGGGGCCAATCAGCGGCAGAGCTGGCTGGGGAAGGGGCCGTAGTTCAATGGGGATGGTGGGGGCTAATCAGGGGTTCAGCCAGCTGTGGGAACAGGTTGTAAGTGGTGGGCTGGCCGCCCCCCCACCCCAGTGGCCTAGGGGAGGGGCGATGGGTGGTTGGCCAGCTGGCCCTGCCCCTCATCGGAGTGCAGGGGCCAATCAGGGGTGGAGCTGGCTGGGGGAAGAGGCCGCAGGCCGATTGGGGTGGTGGGGGCCCATCATGGGTGGGCCGGCCAGGGGGAGGGGCCGCAGGCAGTTGGCCAGCCGGTTCCACCATCGATCCGGCTGGTTCTCTGGCTGCAGTGGGCGTCATAGTGACTGGTTGTTCTGGTCATTACGGTGTTACAGTCGCTGGCTTTTTATATATATCGATAGATGATGGTAATTAATGAATAGTTATATTCTAAGTTCTGTGAACAGTATATTATTTAAAACATAATGTCAAATCCTAACTTTTTTGGTGTACATGTCACATGAACAGTCACTCAATTTAAAAGAAAAGCAGGGGTGCCCAGCTGTTGTGTTTCAGTGGTTGAGTTTCAACCTATGAACCAGGAGGTCATAGTTCGATTCCTAGTCAGGGCATATGCCTGGATTGTGGCCTTGTTCCCTAGTAGGGGGCATGCAGGAGGCAGCTAGTCAATGATTCTCTTTCAATCATTGATGTTTCTACTTCTCTCTCTCTCTCTCTCTTCCTCTCTGAAATCTATGAAAACATATTTTTTTAAAAAACAGGGTCATACTGTGTATTTAGTTTCAGGTAACTGTCCTCATTCTCTTCTCTCCACCTGAAGTTAATTTAGTTTTCAAATCTCAGGTGAATGTGATAGAAACCAAACTTTCCATGTCCTGGATTTATTTTCTAACTATACTACTGATGTTTTGAATGACTTTGCATGTGACACAGGTACTATCCATTCCTCAGTCTCATCCTGAATGTAAAACAGGACCATATTTTTTCCCCTGGGAGCACAGAAAGAAATATTTTGCAACAGCTGGACTTCAAGTATTCAGAAAACACAAGCTGACCAGTACCATCCTTTGGTCAAATAGCCTTTTACTATATGGCTGATTGCTTAACACGTCATCCTTTAGGGTTGGTTTAAACTATGTATTGGAAATTAGTTCTCCTGGGATAATAAGTGCTAAATGTTGTGCACCTTCCAGCAGACTACCACATATAGCACAGGTGATGAAATGAGGATGCTAGCTAGTCAACCAAGCAGAAAGAGTGTCATGCCTTACACTTAGGCAACAAATTTAGTTTCTTTTCCCGAAATGTTGATTTCCTGGCAATCCTCACCATAGACAAAGCTTAATGCAAAACTTACACATTTCCATGTCAAGCTGACTGTTGAACTCTGTATTAGTTTCCCATTGTTGCTCTAATAAATTATCACCAACTCAGTGGCTTAAAACAACACGAATGTATTACTTAGATTTGGTCATCACAGGTCTCAGTGAAATAAAATCAAGGTGTCCGCAGGGTGGCCTTCTCTCCTGGGGGCGTTAGGGGAGAGTCCAGCTGCTAGCCTGTACCAGCTTATAGAGGCCCCCCACAATCTTTAGCTCTTGGTCTTCTCCCTTCATCTTCAAAGCTAGAACAATGGGTCAAGTCCCTCTTACATCACTGATTTTCTTCTGCCTCCTCCTTTCACTTATAAGGACCCTTGTGATCACATTGTGCCCATGACAATAATCCAGGATAATCTCTCTATTTTAGGTATAGTTGATTATCAACCTTAATTTTATTTGCCTCCTTAATTTGCTTTTGCCATGTATCCAAACGTATTTACAGGTTCTTGGGCTTAGGATGTAGACATATTTGGGGGCCCATTATTCTGCTTACCACAGATTCATTTCCATTTTGACTGATAGAGATAAAAAAGTGTTATTCCACCAGAATTTCCAAAAGCTACCTTTGGACAGCAAACAGGAAAACATATATTCTTTGCTCTTTGTTCTTACTAATAACTTTAACAGTAGATTTTAAGATTCAACAATCTCTTGTTCCATATTGTCTGTATCTAACCTCACTGAGCCCATTCCGCCCCACTTGCCTTTGTGTGGGCAGTTAAGCTCTGCTCTCAGTAACGAGTCCTTCTGCCACACAGCGGACCTTTTGAAGAGTACCTACTTTTCATCATGCCAAAATATGAGTTCACACACTTTCACACTTGCCTTTGTTCCCTCCAGGATTCCATAGCTCATGAGTTGCCTCTTTGCATTCCGGGGGAATCAAGGTAGCAGACCTCAACAGCATCCTGTTTCAGGGGTTGAGGAGAGGCAGCAGAGAGGGGGAGTTGGGCTCTAGCCAATGACCACTTCTTTCCTGGGTTTGCCCTCACAGCAGCTGGAGGGCTTAGAGGTGCTGAGCCCTCTGATTTAGAACTACACAAGTCTGAAGGCTGAGCATTTTCTATGATGGGCCTTCATCTTTGGAATTCCCTCTCTAAGACTATTGACCTGCATGGCCTAAAGTAAATTCTATCTCACTAGTAAAGTAGATTGCACAGTTAATATGGCCAAACTGAATTGGATTATTTATTTTCAATTTCGGCCACTGTTTTAGAACTCTCAGATAGGTGCAGGAATTGAATGAATCTTTAGAAATCTCAGGAACAAATAGCACGCCCTGAGACAGGAGAGGGTTTGGCTATAATCTTATTTTTGTCTCGCCATTGACTTGCTCTAATACTGAATTATAGGCTGTGCTCCATGGTTATTTCTTCCATGTTTTTTTCTCAAGCTAACCTTCCTGACCTGTTTCTGTGTTTGATTACGGAGGATGTCTCTCTCTATCTTGACAGCAAATGACTGACAAAAAATAAATGTAAATAAAGCACACATTCCTGCATATCGAGTCAGCTGCACTCGCCTGTGTGGGGGGACTGGAGTAAGGCAAGCATGAAGGAAGTTATTAGCTCTCCAGCAGGGGAAAGAGAAAAGCCAGTTCTGTCAAAAGTGGATGTTGAAACAAAAGAAAATAACCCTGTCCCAAATGTTCTGGGATGAATCAGCCTTCCTGTGGTCTTATTCTGGTTCAGAGATAGCTCTGCCCTTGAAGTACTCTCTGTTGAGTGACACTAGTCCATGGTATCAAGTAGTGTTTAAAATACCTAGATTAAAAAAGCCTTCTGTATTTAATGTCTCAGCTCCAACAGGTATATAAACCAAAATGGACTTGCAAATTTCATTGAAGCTTTATTCTCTAGCCCAGGCTAGTCCCTAATGTCACAATTTCCACATTCCTGACAAAGAATCGTTTACTCTAACCAAGTTCCCGTTCACAGTTGGCAGCTGGCCCATCCAGCAGGGGAAGGTGACTTCAGTAGTGTCCTCACTCTTGCAGGGGTGGAGGTTAACATCCTCCTTGGGTAGTGAAGGGACTAATATTCTGTTCTTTGTTCAAAGCTCTGAAGAATCAATGTGTGAGATGTGATAATCGAGTTGATGCTATTCTTGTCCTGAAAGCATTAACTCCACTTCCCTTCCCAGTAGAAGCGGTGAGAGGATGTGACTCTTGGGTCAGCACTGCCCAAGTAAATACTTTTTATCAAATTTCAGCCTGATGTGTATTGATGTTTCGATTAGAACAGATAGATAACAGATATTAGATATTCATACTAATGCAAAATAGGCTAGGTATAGATTTCAAATACATTCACATTCAGACTAAACAGTATAACTATTTTTATAAACCCAATGACTGTTCAATTAAGTATGGCCAATGTATCCCTTAGCCTGGCCACTATCTCATGGAAGCCCATGTCTAGTCAAGCTGCTCTTGAAAATGCCCCAGAAAATCTTGCATCTGTAGCAGAATTTCTGCACTTAAGGGATGATACATTTATAGACCTCCATAATCCCGACCTACAGAGTAATATTGGAAAAATTGTTTTATTAGGTTTTTGACACAAGAAAAAGAAGTATTGGTATGAGTATACAGCTATATTCCTTTCTCCTAAGCCTTTTCATTAGAAAAAGGTGTGCCTAAGAGCATGGTTGTAGGTGATGCAGTCAGAGATGGATGAACTCAGAAGCAGTTTCAGGTTGGACCTGTTGAAACAAATGAATCTGCTTAAGGACTAGCAGTGAGTTGGGAGTCCTCCTCTTGGTGAACAATTCTCTTTTTCAGGATGAGAAGAGGATAGTCACTGTTGGGGCTGTTCTCAAAGCGAACATGGCCTCAGCATTGGACCAGATGGGGTCTGTAGTTTTCCATACCTATACAAAGCATTTTAGCATATCCCAAGTCCTGAGAAACTTAATAATTGACGATTGCCTTGTGGGTTTTTTTCCCAAGCTTTATTGAGATATAATTAACAAATAACACTGTAAGCTACTTAAAGAGCACAGCATGGTGATTAAATATGTCCACACTGTAAAAGTATTCTTCCATCTATTGATTGTTTTGTTTTGTAGAACAGTGTAGCCCACAAGGCCCAGTAGCGTCTGCCCATGGTGCTCTGACCTTATCCCATTGCTGTTCTCTGGCCCCTGCCAGGTACTTATAACCTGGTCATGAAATGGCCCAATCACATCTGTGGCTCATCAGGCTGAATTGACATGCTACAACGTGTATCCTAAACTTCTCAAAATCACCTCCTAGACTCTATTTCTTTTCTGTTAATTAGCAAACCTGGACCCTGCAGAGTGGCCAACAATTTTTTGTTAGGATATATTTCCATTATGTGTCAAAGGCAGAAGCAACCTTGTTTAACTGTTGGCTTTTTCTTTGCAACTATAAACTGCCTCAAGCACTCATCTGGATACCTTGCTTTCAACTTTCATTGCTCTATTTAATCCACCTACACGGTCACTGTATTTCATATAGAGAGGCTTATTTCAGTGTCCAAGTGGTGCTCTAGGGCCATCATGAATCCAAAACTGCGGTTTGAAACATGTTCCATTAGCCACACAGTCTGTATCTCCTGCTTTGTCAGGTCTACCAGACCCAAATGTGATGCTGTTCATTAAAAACAAGATTTTTATCTTTAACCCTTTGTATGTGGATGGGCCCCCTTTCATTTGACTCAAGCTGTGGCTCAAAGTTACCCTCTCTTATTTATTTTAACCTCCTTTGTTTTAACAAGGTTCCAACAACTGGGTTGTATTCCTTCTGTGATCTTGTTAGTATCTGGTTCCAAACTGGAATAATTTTCTCTGAATTTTATTCTTTAGTGTGGTTTTGCATTCTGAAATATTTTATATTGCAATATCTTATTATAATTAGACATTGGGGTAAAGGTTAGACATTTTTACCTCCATAATTTTTGGACCCTATCACCTTTGTCAAATTATCTTTGAGAATGCAGTCACAGGAAAAGAGATTTTGTCCTTAACTTTCTCCATCTTGAAATTCTCCTATAAGTCACCTGTATTCTCCACGAGGTTCTGCTGACCAAGTCATACTTGATTTAATTGCTCATCTTACATTGAAATTAGCTACAACTCGCCCCCCTCCTGCTCCTTCCACTCACCATTTAACCTGCCAAGGCTCTGTTCTTGTAGTATGATTCAACAGTTGTTCAAATGAAATGAATCAGCTGTGTCCACACAAATAAACACTTGTGTGGTGATTAAACAGAGCCATACATTTTACTTTGAAAATGGACATCCTTTCTTTCTTCAGGCATCCTGATGGGGGAAGCAAAAATGGCATGATTCCTACTTCTCTTTTACTACATCAGAATTGAAACTGCCTTTGGCTCAGTGGATAGAGCATCGGTCTGCAGACTGGAAGGTCCCAGGTTCGATTCCGGTCAAGGGCATGTACATTGGTTGCGGGCACATCCCCGGTAGGGGGTGTGCAGGAGGCAGCTGGTCGATGTTTCTCTCTCATTGATGTTTCTAGCTCTCTATCCCTCTCCCTTCCTCTCTGTGGAAAATCAATAAAATATATTTAAAAAAAAAGAATTGAACCTGCCTGCTCCATTTTTAGTCATCAATCCTTTATCTCTAGTTACTTGTGGAGATTCCTTAAGTGGTGGGTGAAATTTTAGGTTGAAGCATACTCCTAAATTTAAGATGTGTAGAACTTACCGAAATATCATCCCAATGATCACAAATGTACTACTCTTGGCAGTGGAATAAATAATTTTTTTATTTGAATAAGACATAGGTACTCCTTATAATAAGTAGCCTACTCTCAGAGTAGAAATTTTGCCTCAACTTAAAGAAACTCGTTGGTGAACATAACTTTAACATTGATCGTGCTTACAAATTAGGAATGGTGGGTAGTGGGAGAGTCCTTCTGGCCCTTTGGGTATACATACCTGTTGACACCTTAGTTTCAGGCTGTGCCCAGGTCATTTTGGACTCTCTGAAATAAAGTGGTTGGCCTTGAGGAGGGGACCAAGCCACCTGAGTGCCTTTCCTCTGTCCCTCAGACACACTCAATGACACTGAAGATGTCAGAGGATAATAATTTTATAAACACACGAGGGTTGAAGTGGGGGGATGGCCTGGAGATAGCAACTGAACAAAAATTAGTGTCTAGAAAGAGTAAGTAATAATGATGGCTAATTCAGAATGGAGAGAACCAAGGGTAGAGAAAGACAAGGGTAGAGAAAGCAAAAGCAATGTTTCACAGCAGAGTTTCCCAAAGTGGGCAGATAAGGAGAACAGGATTGGGAGAAGGAACAGAAACAATATAATGAACTGGAGATTTAACAACAGACTGTCAACAATGTGTTACCTTGCCCACACTCACCTCTAAGCCTACTTCTACCACAACTGCTGGTTTCCAGGTTGGGGTTAGAAAGACACCCTCTAATATGATAATCTACCACCCATTTCCTTTTATTCCTTTTGTGTGTGTTTTTATTTTTCAATTACAGTTATGTTCAGTATTATTCTGTATTAGTTTCAGGTATACACCATAGTCATTAGACAAATCATATTTTACAAAGTGTTCCCCCTGATATTTTCAGTACCCACCTGACAATAGACATAGTTACTACAATATTATTGACTATGTCTCTATGCTGTACTTTACACGCCTATGACTATTTTGCACCTACCAGTTTGTAATATTCAATCCTTTCACTTTCGTCACCCAACAGGCCCTCTTCTCGGGCAATCTTCAGTCTGTTCTCTGTATCTATGAAGCCATAACATTCTCTTTCTAGCTCACAGATATATTCCTTTTTTTAATATTTATCTTTATTGCTGAAATTATTGCAGATGTCTGCCTTGTGGGTTTTTTTTTTCCCCATTGACACCCTCCTCTCCACACCTGCACCTTCCAAGCCTTCAGCACACTATTGTCTGTGTCCTTGGGCTATGTATATATGCATACAAGTTCCACAGTTACTCTCTCCTCCTTCTCACCTCTCCAGCTTCCCTCTGAAATTCATCAGTCTGTTCAGGGTTCTAAATCTCTGGATCTATTTTGTTCATCAGTTTATTTTGTTCATTAGATTCCACACATCTGACTGACTTATTTCACTTAGCATAATACTCTCCAGACCCAACCATGCTGTGGCAAATGGCAAGAGTTCTTTCTTTTTTTACCGCTATGTAGTATTCTGTTGTGTAAATGCACCATGGCTTTTTTATCCACTCATCTGCTGATGGGCACGTGGGCTGTTTCCAAATATTAGCTCTTGTAAATTGTGCTGCTATGAACATAGGGGTGCATATATTCTTTCTGACTGGTGTTTTGGGTTCCTTAGGATATATTCCTAGAAGTGAAATCACTGGGTTAAATGGGAGTTCCATTTTTTTAATTTTTTGAGAAAACTCCATACTGTTTTCCACAGTGGCTGTATCAATATGCATTTCCACCAGCAGTGTACTAGGGTACCCTTTTCTCCTCATCCTCTCCAGCACTTGTCATTTGTTGATTGGTTGATGGTAGTCATTCTGACAGGTCTGAGGTGATACTTCATTGTCCTTATAATTTGCATCTCTCTGATGATCAGTGACTTTGACCATTTTTTCACATGTCTCTTGGCCTTTTGTATGTCCCCTTTGGAAAAGCGTCTATTTAGGTGTTTTTGCCCATTTTTAAATTGAATTGTTTAACTTCCTTTTGTTAAGTAGTATGAGTTCCGTATATATTTTAGAAATTAACCTTTATTATATGTATCATTGCCAATATATACTACCATGCAGTGGGCTTCCTTTTTATTTGGTTGGTGGTTTTTTTGCTGTGCAGAGCTTTTTATATTGATGTAGTCCCATTTGTTTACTTTCTCCTTAGTTTCCTTTGCCATAGGAGATGTGTCAGTAAACATATTGCTACCAGGGATATCTGAGATTTTGCTGACTAAAGATTGTTTTCTTCTAAGATATTTATGGTTTCACAACTTTCATTTAGATTTTTTATCCATTTTGAGTTTATTCTTGTGTGTGGTGTAAGTCGGTGATCTAGTTTCATTTTTTTTTGTGTGTGTGTGTGTGTGTGTACCTGTCCAATTTTCCCAACCCCATTTATTGAAGAGACTATCTTTCCTCCATTATATGCTCTTGTCAAATATTAATTGAGCATAATGGGTCAATTTCTGGGTTCTCTGTTCTGTTCCATTGATCTATATACCGGTTTATGTATTTTGAGCATAGTGGCTTTGCATTATAACTTAATATCTAGTTTTGTGATTCCTCCAACTTTGTTTTTCTTTCTCAAGATTGCTGTGACTATTCAATATCTTTTTTTTTGTTCCATAAAAATGTTTGGAGTGTTTGTTCTAGATCTATGAAATATGCCATTGGAATTTTAATATGGATTGCATTGAATCTATAGATTGCATTGGGTAATATAGTAGACATTTTAATGATGTTGATTCTACCTATCCATGAACACAGTATATTCTTCCACTTGTGTATATCTTCCTCCATCTCTTTTTCAAGGTCCTGTGGTTTTCTGAGTACAGGTTTTTTTAGCTGCTTGGTTAGGTTTATTCCTAAATATCTTAAATTTTTGTTGTTGTTACAATGGTGAATGGGATTATTTATTTATTTTCTTTTTTAGAGAGTTCATTATCCTACCTAATAATAGACAAATATGCAAATTGACCGTACCTTCGCTATGCCCATGATTGGCCAGATGGCGTGGGGGGGCGGGACTCGGGGTGGCCGGGGTGGCCAATTGGGCCGGCGGGACGCTGAGCTCGCATCGCCAGTGGCAGCTGCGCCATGGCTGTGCTGCGGCACGGAAGGGGCCTCTGAGGCAGCGAGTTCACGTTCCTCCATGGACCATCAAAAGTGTGGGAGCTGAGTGCCTGTCCGCTCCAGCACCAGGCCTTTCAGAAGCCTTTGCCATGCTGAAGGCTTCTGAAAGGCCTGGTGCACCAGCGGACAGGCACCCAGCTCCCCCGTGATCGAAAGCGAAAGCGTGTACGGGACCCTACCCGTGCATGATTTAATCATGCACTGGGCCTCTAGTCCTATCTAATAAAATAGTAATATGCAAATAAACCATCACTCCGCTACACCCACAAGCCATGCCCACCAGCCACGCCCACCAGCCAATCAGGAGCAAATATGCAAATAAACCCAATCAAGATGGCTGCAGCCACAGAGAGCAGGAGGGAGGCTCGGGTTTTTCCAGCAATGGAGGAAGCCAAGCTTTCCGCCTGCCCTTGCCAGCCTAGGCCTCCACTCAAGGCTACAAAGTTTCAATGATAGAAGATACATAAATCCAAACAGAAATGGCGGCAGCCACGGAGCTGGAAAGAGCAGGAGGCTAGGGTTGCCCCCAGTGATGGAGGAAGCCAAGCTTTCTGCACACCCTGGCCAGCCCAGGCTTCCGCTTAAGGCTACAAAGTTTCAATTATAGAAGATGCATAAATCCCAAAAGAAATGGCTGCCACCACGGAGCAAGCAGAAGGCTTGGCTCCACTCCAGGCTACAAAGTTTCAATGGTAGAAAATAAATAAACTCCAGATACCAGGGCCTCAGCTTGGGTCACCAGGGGACATGGCCAGCCTGCAAACCACCACAGGCCCCTTGCCCAGGCCACCCCACGCCCCAAGGGAACCCCCACCCTGATCCAGGACACCCTTCAGGGCAAACCAGCTGGCCTCCACCCATGCACCAGGCCTCTGTCCTATCTAATAAAAGAGCAATATGCAGATTGACCATCACTCCAACACACAAGATGGCTGCCCCCATGTGGTCAAAGATGGCTGCCCCCATGTGGACACAAGATGGCCACCGCAAAATGGCCAACAGGGGAGGGCAGTTGGGGGTAATCAAGCCTGCATGGGAGGGCAGTTAGGGGTGACCAAGCCGGCAGAGGAGGGAAGCTGGCTGTGACCAGGCCTGCAAGGAAGGGCAGTTGGGGGTGACCAGGCCTGAAGGGGAGGGCAGTTAGGGGCAAACAGGCTGGCAGGGAAGCAGTTATGCATCAATCAGGCTGGCAGGGGAGTGGTTAGGGGGTGATCAGGTTGGCAGGTAGAAGCGGTTAGGGGCAATCAGGAAGGCAGGCAGGCGAGCAGTTGGGAGCCAGCAGTCCTGGATTGTGAGAGGGATGTCCAACTGCCCATTTAGTGGGATCAGGCCTAAACGGGCAGTTGGACATCCCTCGAGGGGTCCTAGATTGGAGAGGGTGCAGGCTGGGCTGAGGGACAACCCTTCCCCCATGCACGAATTTCATGCACCGGGCATCTAGTTGGTATATAAAAATGCCATTGATATCTGGGTGTTTATTTTGTATCCTGCTAGGTTGTCAAATTCATTTATTAAATCTAGTAGTTTTTTAATGGAGTTTTTAGGATTTTTTATGTACAATATCATATCATGCGAATAATGAGAATTTTACTTTTTCCTTTCCAGTTTGGATGACTTTTATTTCTACTTTTTGTCTTATTGCCATAGTTAACACTTTATAGTATCCTATATAATAAAAACCCTGGGTCCATCACAACCAAGGCTCAACCAACTGGAAGCCAGTCCTGCAGTCAGTGCTGGCAACCCAGCACTGACTGCTATGGCTGCAGTCGTGGTGACCCAGCACTGACTGCTGAGGGGGCTGTGAATCAGGCCCAGAGAGAGGCTTGAAGAGAGAAGCAGAGTCTGATCCGTAGCTTCTGTGGCAGCTTTTGATCAGCAGTTGCCTCTCTCTTTCTCTCCAGGCCTGGCCAGCAGCCACACCTCCATTTCTCTTCAGGCCTCCACTGAGGCTGCTGATCAGCCCTGTCTTTCTGATCAGGCCCCATTGATAGGCCCAGAGATGCTGACTGGCATAGAAATTGACCAATCATAACCAAATCTGGGTGAAGTGTAAGGAGCCAATGGCTGCCTAGGAAGCGGAGCTTTTGACTTGACTGGCATAGAAACCGACCAAAAAGAACCAAATTGGCTGGCAGGGAAGGGCAGTTGAGGGCAAGATCAGGCCTGCAGGGGAGGGCATTTGGGGTAGAGATCAGGCCAGCAGGGGAGGACAGTTAGGGGTGATCAGGCAGACAGAGGCAGTTAGGGGCAATCAGGCCGGCAGGGAAGGGGAGTTGGGAGTGAGGTCAGGCCAGCAGGGGAGGGCCATTGGGGGCCATTATGCCAGCAGGGGAGGGCAGTTAGGGTCAAGATCAGGCCGGCAGGGGATGGCAATTGGGGGTGAGATCAGGCCGGCAGGGGAGGGCAATTGGGGGTGATCAGGCCAGCAGGGGAGAGGTTAGGTGTTAATCAGGCCAGCAAGGGAGCAGTTAGGGAATGATCAGGCTGGCAGGCAGAAGTGGCTAGGGGCAATCAGGCAGGCAGGCAAGCGAGCTGTTAGGAGACAGCAGTTCCTACGGGATCGGGCCTAAACCGGCAGTCAGACATCCCCCGAGGGGTCCCAGATTGGAGAGGGTACAGGCTGGGCTGAGGGACACCCCTCCCAGTGCACGAATTTCATGCGCTGGGCCTCTAGTCTATAATAATAAAAGTGTATTATGTTAATTAGACCAGACATCCTTCCGGATGACCTTCAGGATGAAGCTGCAATAGCAGGGGGCCAAGGCAGAGGTGACCACTGAGGCAGCAGGGGCTAAGGCAGCCGCCATGGCAGCAGTGGCCAAGCCCCTTACACAAATTTTGTGCATCTGGCCTCTAGTATGGAATAATGGTGAAAGCAGACATCACTGACTTGTACCTCTTCTTAAGGGAAATAGTTTAATTTTCACCCATTGAGAATGATGTTGGCTGTAGGTTTATAATAAACTAGAGTCCCGGTGCATGAATTCATGGACCAGTGGAGTCCCTTGGCCTGCCCTGTGGGATCAGGCCGAAACCAGCTCTCTAACATCCTCTGAGGGGTCCTGGATTGCCAGAGAGCGCAGGCCAGGATGAGGGACCTCACCAGTGCATGATCGGGGCCGGGGAGGAACGTGGGAGGTTGGCCAGCTGGGAAGGGACAACGGGAGGGCTCCAGGGAGTGAGTATCCAGCCCATCTTATGCAGTTCTGATCAGTCAGACTCCAGCAGCAAGCTAACCTACCGATCGGAGCATCTTCCCCCTGGTGGTCAGAGCACATCATAGCGAGCAGTTGAGTGGCCCTAGCATATCATTAGCATATTGTGCTTTGATTAGTTGAATGGCTGACCAGTCAACCAGACATTTAGCATATTAGGCTTTTATTATATAGGATGACCTTTATTATGTTGAGGTATGATCCCTCTGTTTCCACTTTGCTGAAAAGGTGTTGAATTTTGTCAAATGCTTTTTCTTCATCAATTGATATGATCATGTGATTTTTGTCTTGCAATCTGTTAATGTGCTGTATCACATTTATTGATTTGTAGATATTGTTCCAGCCTTGCATCCCCAGAATAAATCGCACTTGGTCATGTATAATCTTTTTAATGTATTGCTGCATCCGATTTGCTAAAATTTTGTTGAGGAATTTAGCATCTATGTTCATCAGAGATATTGGCTTGTAATTCTCTTTTAATGTCTTTATCTACTTTTGGCATTATGATAATGTTAGCCTCATAGAAAGAGCTTAGAAGAGTTTCTTCCTTTTGAATGTTTTGGAATAATTTGAGGAGGATAGGTGTTAGATCTTCTTTGAATGTTTGGTAAAACTCCCCTATGGAGCTATCTGTAAAGGGCTTTTGTTTGCTGGAAGATTTTTATTGTTCTTTGCTTTTTTTTTTTTTATTACTGCCTCTATTTTATCAGTAGTTATCAGACTTTTCAAGTTTTCTAATTCTTTCTGATTAAGTTTTGGAATATTGTATTTTTCTAGGAATATGTCCATTTCATCAAAGTTGTCCAATGTATTGGAATAGAGTTGTTCTAAGTATTTATTATGATCCTTTGTATTTCTGTGGGGTCAGTTATTATTTCACCTCTTTTGTTTATCTTTTCATTTATTTGGGTCCTCTCTGTTTCTTGGTGAATCTGTCTAGAGGTTCATCAATCTTTTATATCCTTTCAAAAAACCAGTTCTTGGGTTTATTGATCTCCTGTATGGTTGTTTTGGTCTCTACGTCATTTATTTCAATTCTGATATATATTATTTCATTCCTCCTACTTACTCTGGGCTTTCCTTGTTGCTCTCTTTCTAACTATTTAAGTTGTAGGGTTATATAACTTAGTACAAGTTTTTCTTATTTTTTGAGGTAGGCCAGTGTTGCTATGAACTTCCCTCTCAGGATTGTTTTCACTGAGTACAATAGATTTTGGATTGTTGTCTTTTCATTTTCATTTGTTCGCAGGATTTTTTTTTATTTCTTCTTTAATCTCCTTGGCGACCTGATCATTGTTTAATAGCATGCTTTAGCCTCCATTTGTTTGATTGTTTTTTATTGTTTTTATTGTAGTTGATTTCTAATTTTATGCCATTGTGATCTGAGAAGATGCTTAATATGATTCCCATCTTCTTGAATTTGTAGAGACTTAGCCTGTGTCCTAACATGTGGTCTATCTCTCCTTTATTCCTTGATGAGCCTGGTTAAAGACTCATCAATATTGTTTATCTTTTCAAAGAACCACTCTTGATTTTGTTGATTTTTTTTGTCTCTATGTCATTTATTTCTGCTCTGATCTTTATATTTCCTTCCTTCTTCTTACTTTGGGCTTTTCTTGTTTTTCTCTTTCTAATTCTTTAAGTTATAGAGTTAGGTAGTTTGTTAAAAGTTTTTCTTGTTTTTTGAGGTAGGACTATAATGTTATGAACTTTCCTCTCAGGACTGCTTTCACTATGTCCCATAAATTTTAGGTTGTTATGTGTTCATTTTCATTTGTTTCCAAAAATTTTTTTTCTTTCTTTCTTGATCTCTTTGGTAACACATTACTTGGTTAATAACATGCTATTTAGCCTCCATGTGTTTGAATGTCTGAGTGTTTTTATTGTAGTTGATTTCTAATTTCATGCCATTATGATCTGAGAAAATGATTGATATGATTTCAATCTTCTTGAACTTGTAGAGACATAGTGTGTGTCCTTACATGTGGTCTCTCTTTGAAAATGTCCCATGTGCACTTGAGAAAAACAATATATTCTGTAACTTTGGGGTGAAATGATCTGTATATATCAATTAGTTCTACCTGATCTAGTGCAGCGTATAAGATCACTATTTCCTTGTTTATTTTTTGTCTAGAAGATCTATACAGTGATGTTAGTGGGGTGTTGAAGTCCCATACTATAATTGTATTGCTGTCTATCTCCCCCTTGAAATCCTGCAGAAATATATATATATATATATATATATATATATATATATATACTGAGTGGCCAGATTATTATGATTTCTGAACGCATAATAATCTGGCCACTCAGTGTATATCCTATATAATAAAAGGCTAATATGAAAATTGTCCCCTCGACCAGGAGTTCGACCAGCAGGCAGGCCAGCCAACCGCCCATGTCCCCTCCCCCTGGCCAGGCTGGCCGGACCCCACCCATGCACGAATTCATGCACTGGGCCTCTAATACACACACACACACACACACACACACACACACACACACACACACACACTGAGTGGCCAGATTACTATGCATTCAGAGATCATAATAATCTGGCTACTCAGTGTATATTTATATGTTTGGATGGTTCTATATTGGGAGCATATATGTTTACCAGAGTTATATCCTCTCATTGTATTGATCTCTTTAGTATTACAAAGTAGACTTCATTGTCTCTTGTTATGGTCTCCACTTTAAAGTCTATTTTCTCAGCTTTTTTTTTTTCATTTCCATTTGACTGGAAAATGTTTTTATATCTCTTCACCTTCATTCTGTGTAAGTCTTGTTGTGAGGTGTATTTCTTGTAGACAGCATATATATGGGTCATGTTTTCTTACCCATTTGGCTACTCAATGCCTTTTGGTCAAAGCATTTATGCCATTTGCATTTAAGGTTACTATTGATAGGTACTTATTTGTTGTCATTCTTACTCTTTATGCCTTTGTTCTTCTCTTTCTCTCTATTTCTTCCTCTTACAACAGACCCTTTAGCATTTCTTGCAGTGCTGCTTTGGTGGTAATAAAATCTTTTAGCCTTTTTTTTTTCTTTTTTGTCTGTGAAGATCTTTACTTCATCTTCAATTTTGAATGATTGCCTTGCTGGATAGAGTAGTCTTGGGTTCAGTACTTTGATTTTCATTACTTTGTATATTTCATGCCACCCCTGTCTGGCCTTAAAATTTTCTATTGAGAAATCAGCTGACAGTCTAATTGGAGCTCTCTTGTAGGTAACTTTCATTCTCTCTCTTGCAGACTACAAGATTTTTTTTGTTGCTGTTGTTAATGTTTGCCATTTTAATTATTATGCCTAGTTGTGGGTTTTTTGGGGGTCATCTTGGCTGGGACTTTCTATGTTTTCTGAACTTGAGTGAATTTTTCCATCACCAGCTTAGGGAAATTTTCTGCCATTATTTTGCCAAATAAGTTCACCATTCCTTGCTTGGATTCTTTTCCTTCTGGTACCCCTGACATAGGAATGGTGTTACATTTCATTTTCTACCAAATCTCCTGTAAACTCTCTGTCTGTTTTTTAATTTATTTTTCATTTGCTGTTCTGAATGGGTGTTTTTTCCTACCTTGTTTGAATATACTGACTTGGTCCTCAGCTTCTTCTAGTGTACTGTTGAATCCTTCCTGGGTGTCCTTTCTTTTAACTATTTTGTTCCTCCTTTCCAATTGATTCTTATTTATTCTTTCAACCTCTCTTTTTATTTTGGTGTAGCTCTCATTAAGTCCCTTAATATTCTTATTAATTTCCTTATAATTCTGATTAAGTTGCTTGTAGTTCTCACTGAATTGTTTGAGCACCCTTATTATCATTACTCTGAATTCTTTATCTGACATATCGCTGGCTTCCATTTCATTTAGTTCCTTTTCTGACAAAATCTCCTTGTATTTCATTTGGGGGTTGTTTCTTTGTTTTCTCATTTGTGCTGTCCATATTGTATTTGTTTCTATGTATCAGATTGAACTGCTATGCCTCCCAGACTTTGCTGAGTGGTATTATATAGTTGGTATTTTGTGGAACCCAGTGGTGCAGTTTCTTAAATATGTGAAGTGGGTGATCTAGAAAAATTACTTTCTTGAGTTCTTTGGGTTCTCCTATTATAGTTGTGTCTTGAATGTTATTGTCCCATTCATGCATGGACTCTCCTCTCAGACTGGCTGACTATGTGGCTCATCTCAGACCACGTTGAGTGAGTTATTGTGGAGGTGGTGACAGAACAGGACAAAATACAACACAACAAAATGTGAAACAAAACAAACAAACAAACAAACAAACAAAAAACAACACAAGTCTACTACAGCAATAACAGGAGCAAATCCCAGAGGAAAAAGAATTAGGAAAGAGAAAACAGAGCAAGAATGATAGAAGAAAAAAAAAAGAATAAATATGAGGAGAAAAATAACAAAACAACTAACCAAACAACAACAAAAAATGCATACAAATGAAAAACAAAACAAAAATACCAATAAAGAAAAAGGGGGTAGAAAAATGAATACCAGGTGTACCGGTTATTAATGCAATTTTTTTTCAATAGATGGAGTTACACATATGTTGATATATATGCAATTTGCTCTGTATGCTATTTTGTTGTATTGACAACAGGCTTCAAAACTTCATATGTCAAATTTTTTGAAGGTGTTATCATGGATATCTTTATGCTTAAAAATGTCAAATTTCATGTCAAAAAAAAAAGAGCATTTGCAGGAAGTTTTAATTCATTACTTTATTTTGAAGAAAAGTGCTGCTGAAAGTTATCCTATACTTCAGGAAGCATATGGTGAACATGCTCCATCTCAAGATACTTGTGCACAATGGTTTAAATGCTTTAAAAGTGATGATTTCGATGTGAACGACAAAAACTTCCAGGTCAACTGAGAAAGTTTGAAGACCAACAATTACAAGCATTATTGGATGAAGGTGCATGACAAACTCAAAAACAACTTGCAGAAAGATTAAACATTGCTCAGCAAACAATTTCTGATCCTTTACAAACAATGGGAAAGATTTTAAAGGAAGGAAAATGAGCGCCACAGCAACTGAACGAAAGACAAATGGAAAACTGAAAAGTCATCAGTAAAATGTTGCTTCAATGGCATGAAAGAAAGTCTTTTTTGCATTGAATTGTGACTGGCAATAAAAAATGGATTTATTTTGAAAATCCCAAATGCACAAATCATGGGTTGATCCAGGTCAACCATCAACAACAACTGCAAGGCCAAATCACTTCAGAAAGAAGACAATGTTCTGCATTTGGTGGGATCAGGAAGGTATGGTGTATTATGAGCTTCTAAAACCAGGTGAAACCATTAATACTGATCGCTACCAACAACAAATTATCAATTTGAACCATGCTTTGATCATAAAACAACCAGAATGTGCCAGAAGACACGGCAAAGTAATTTTGATTCAGGATGACGCACCATCAGACACTTCAAAACCAGTTAAAGACACGTAAAAAGATCGTGCCTGGGAAGTATTAACCCACCCCCCATATTCACCAGACCTTGCTCCTTCAGATTACCACTTGTTCTGATCAATGGCACACGTACTTTCTGAGCAGCACTTCAAAACATACAAAGAAGTGGAAAATTGGGTCTCTGAATGGTTTGCCTCAAAACAAGAAAAGTTCTATTGGACAGTATCCACAAATTACCTGAAAGATGGAGAAATGTGTAGTTAGTGATGGACATTACTTTGAATAAAGCACTTTTGATGTTTCTCTTGAAACTATCCTGTTTTCTTTGATTACAAAATCTGCATTATTAACTAGTACACCTGGTATATGGGGGCAGAGCTAAAAGAAAGAAAATAAGAATAAACAATTAGTATTTTTGGTTATAAAAGGGCACACTTGCCTATTACAGTAATATTGCTGTGTCCTTGCTTTTGCACTTGCCTCTGGGAAATTTGTCTTGGCCTTGAACATCCAGCATTCTCTAGACAGGGCTCCCGCACTCCACTTGGCCTTGAACATCCGGTGTACTCTGATCAGGGTTCCCACCGTGATATAAATATTCTTTGAAGATTGTATACTGAAAACCAAGAGGCTTCTTACTGGGAAAATATTAATCAGTAAGACTTTCCTCAGTGGTGTGCCTATATTTTCTTCCATTACCCCAGCAAAACAACTTGTATACTCTGAGGTGAAATTATCATCATTGACAGCTCTGGAGAGCGTGAAGTTGGCATTACTTGACTGGCTCCATGCCCGACTGCATCTTTACACCTACCAGGTGCCAAGTGCAGCCACTGCGTCTGCCTGGGAAGGCTGCCTACAACATCTTGTCAGACGAACACAGAAGCTGAAGGGTGTGGGCCCCTGCAACAGATGTTGACAAATATTTACAAGTTACAAGTTTGTTTGTCAGATTCACTGTGACAGGTTATCACAGGCAGGCAAGGACCCTATAAAAGCTGAAAGCAGAACAAGCAAGCTGCTATTCGCCCTCCTGTGAATGAGGCACGCTGACTGCTCCTGTGTCTGCCTTGGTGGCTGTTGAGTATTCTGGGCCTTGCTGTCTCCAGCTGGTTCAGCAGTCTTTCTTGCGAGACGTGGACACCGCCCCCCCCGCCCCCCCCCCCGCCCCCCGCCCCGGGATGCTGAGGCTTCTGTGACTGGTCTATTGGGATGACTCCAAGCGACCAGTGATCACCATTCTGTGAGTATCTGGCATTGGAGGACATCTGAGACTCTTGGACTTTCCGTTTGTTAACCACCAATACTTGTGTGTGTGCTCTGATGTGTTTGTGACTTGGTTTAATCCTGCAAGTCATAAAAGCTAAGTTGACAGTACAGTCACCTGTGTTGGTTCACTGTTGTTACTTGGTGTCAGGAACTTAGAGTGCCAAGTGACTACCTAGGGTCCCGGCCTCGATCAGGCACCCCTGACACTATCCAAGGTCAGGACATCGAGTGACGATAGGAAAGACTATACTCACACCCAGGGTGCTCAAGATATAAGCTCCTGTTTTCTAAAGATAGCAAAGGACCTACCCAAGAGGCTAGTGTTAGAAATGGCATCTTAGATCAGGGTCTCCCTCAGATTAGCAATAGCTACACCTGCAGGTGAAGTCTGCAGGTTCCCACACCTTGCCAGGGCACCCAGGACTGGCAGCCATTTCTTTCTTCAGTGAAGAGCTTGAGTCAGACATAGAAACCCTGTGACAATTACCTAGCTTGTCATCCACTCCTTCATTCAGGTGTATGAAGGCAATAAAACGTTTTAGAAAATTACTTGAGGACAATTGGCAGCATAAAAAGAAAAAATAGAGATGAACAAACAGAAACAACAGACACTCAAAAATGGATAATTTAGGAAAGAAAATGTAGTCTTTTTAAAAATTACTATTTTACAGTATCCATATAACAAGAACAGACTGCTAAAAAAAAGAATGAATCTAAGAATAAGAAAGAGTTGATGAAAATTTAAAACACAAATTGCAAAAACAAATCAGCAAAAAGGTGAAAATAAAAAGTTGAACAAACCACACAGAGCAAAGACAAGAGAGAGAAACAGATAAAGATGTGTAAGATGTAAAAAAATAAAATAAAATAAATCAAGGGCATAGAAAGTCATCCAAGACTTGTATATTAACTTGTAAATTAAAATGACAATACAAAATTACTCAGAAGATGAACTGGTTTTTTTTGTTGTTGTTGTTTAAACAGGAAGGGAGGAAGAAAAGTTTCCTTTTCTTAAGATGATAAATCTTCCAGGACAAAAGCCTAAGGATCTTTATAATTTCCATTTAAATGTTGAAGGAGAAATTAGGAAAGAAAACAGCTTTCCACTTTTTTCCATTGTTTCTATACCTGCTGTTCACCGTGCTCACGTTAGTGAGCAATTCTCTGACTAACTTTTGGAGAAAGTTATCCCCTTCTGTAGTCGGAGGAAGGAAGAGAGCTCTTGAGGACCAACCTGGCCACCTGTGCAGGAATCGCATTTGCTGCTAAGAAACAAGGATTCATTAGCCCAAGTGAAAGCCAATGGCACTTTGTGGTGGATATATTTAATCAGAAATGTTTTCACTAATGTCCCAGGTGCCCATTGGACTCTATGCACGATCACCTTGCCATCTCAGTCTTAAATCTCTATTATTCAGGAAGGATGGTTTAGCTATCTGAATGGACAAAAACAAAACAAATTAAAACTCTCTGGCTTTGACAAAACAGTGTAGGGTCTGAAGGGAGTGTTCTACAAAAAACGGTGGGCCATGGAGTTCTCAGCTCCAAAAGCTGGTGCAATGAGGAATTTGAGGGAAGCCAAGCTGGAGAGAGGTAGAGGCGTCTGTTCTCTTTCAGAGTAGTTGCAGGCAGGCTACGCTAGTGCTGGATCCTATCCAGAAAGGAGGAATGTCACTGGGGAGGCTGGATCAATCCTGGGACAGGCCTGGAAGTCTTAGTGGGCATGACACCACCCAAAGTTGTTTATACTCATTGTAAATCATGGGGAGCCCCAAACTAATCTGAGCCCCGCCCCCTGCCCCCTTCCCCAATAAAGCCACAACTGACTGAGCTTCAGTATTCCACAGAGAAAGGCAATGTTCACCTATGGCCACATATCATAGATTTCAGAAGCTCTGCCACCTTATTCCTTCAGTTTTCATGATATCCCAGGAAGTGAAATATACATTTGAATCAAATATTGTTAAGTATTTATACTCTGGTCATGAGTATATTCATAAAATGTATCATTTTCCCACATAAACAGTGTTCTAAATTATGCTGCCTAGGTTTGCTGGTATTTTATGATTTGTTTCATAATGACGAGATTTTATCACCCTTATAATGGTAATGTTTAACATTTTAAGTAAACAACATAGCATTTGGAAATAATTTTTTGGTTTTAAAGCAACAAGTCTTATTAAAACATTCTAACACCATAGTCTACTTACTCTGTAATCCTATATAATAAAAGGGTAATATGAAAATTTACCCTAATGGTGGAACAACCAGGAACGACTGGTTGCTATGCTGTGCACTGACCACCAGGGGGCAGATGCTCAATGTAGGAGCTGACACCTGGTGGTCAGGGCACTTCCACACGGGGAGCACCACTCAGCCAGAAGCCGGCTCATGGCTGGCCAGAGCAGGGGACCAGGCATAAGACATTAGTCAAACATCCCTTGAGGGCTCCCGGGCTACTAGAGGGATGTCTGACTGCCAGCTTAGGCCCGATCCCCTGAGAAGCGGGCCTAAGCCGGCAGGTGGACATCCCCCGAGGGCTCCTGGACTGTGAGAGGGCGCAAGCCAGGCTAAGGGACACCCCCCTGCCGAGTTTACGAATTTTCATGCACCAGGCCTCTACTTAATAAATGTAATGCTATACAGAAAATAGAGGCCATATGAGAACACTTCACTGAGTATGTAAAGATGAAAACATTCAAGAATGGCATGAAATAGATTGAACTGAGAAAAAAATATATTCTGAACACTACTTAATTAAAATAAATTTATAACAGATTAGCTTTGCCATTACTTTCAGTAATTTTCAAAAACGACATTAGTGCTTGATGCTCTCCTTTATCTTTAAATATATTACTTTGTTAATTGCTTTACATAAATCAGTGGAAAACAGCTTAATTTGTCTAAGCATGGTGGAATTTCTAAGCCTACAAAGAATCACTCCCTAGGTTTAGTTAATTTCTCTGTGGCCCCCAAAAACAATTTCACCAGTAAACTAATACAGGAAAAATACATATTTTTATTCAGCAGGACAATGCCCAAATAAAAGGAAGTTTTCAGATACATAGCTTCTGAGTACAGTCTCAGCAAAGAATCATGTTTATAGATGAGAAAAACTATCTAAAATAGATTTTTGTCTCATATCTGAATTAAGGTATTCCAATGTCAGATCCATACTTGTTTATTAATTATCATTTGCATACTCTTACACAAGATAATTTTAGGTCATCTAAAAATAATACATTTATATTACATATGCATAAAAATTATTTAGGGGCTAATTTTCACCTGAGGTAAAAATTTAAACTCATTTAAAATTCTGAGGCTGTTATAGTAACTTGAACAGTGTTATTCCCTATATTAATGCCCACCCAGAACCTCAAAATGTAACCTTATTTGGAAATAGTGACATTGCAAATACAATTAGATAATTTAAGATAAGATTATACTGATTTAGGATAGACTCTAAATCCAATAACTTGTGTCCTTATTATTGAGTCACATTCTGAGGTACTGGGCATAAGTGCTTTGACATATAAATTTTGGGGGACACAGTTCAACCAATAACACTATTTTAACATTAATTACCAATCACATATTGACACGTTGAGAAAAAGATGAACATTTTCTCTCATGAGTGAAGACTAACAATGGCTATCACTACCAACAGCATCCCCATTTCTCCAGGACCACCTGCCACTAAAGCCCTGTCTTATCACCTCATTTCTCCTCTGCCCACTGAAGTTCCAATCCCTGCTATATGCTGGAATCTCCCCTGATCTATAAACTATGCTGATATGGAATTCTACCCGCAGACATTTTAATTGCCATGAGGAAGAATTGTAAGAGTACCCCAGGTGATTCTAATCAGAGCAAAGTTTGTGAACCACTGTATAGAGGAAAGGAAAAGCTACCATACCTTATAGGGACAGTGACTTGGGTGTGAATGTAATGAGTTTACAACCATTGTGCTGGTCCTAATAGACTATCCTACCTAATAAAAGAGTAATATGTAAATTGACGCACCTTCGCTACGCCCAAGCCACGCCCACCACCCAATCAGGGCAAGTATGCAAATTAACACAACCAAGATGGCAGTTAATTTGCATATGCTGAGGGAGGGAGGAGTGAAGACTGAAGACAGCATAAAAGGAAGAGGGAGGGAAAGTGGAAAGCAAGGCGGCTGCTGGAGGGAAAGTGCGGGCGGCAGTGGCAGGCGCGGCGGGGCGGGGCGAGCAGCGGTAGCAGCGGCGTGTGCGAGCAAGGAGGTGGCGGGGGCAGCAGCAGTGGCCGAGGGCGAGGCGGGGCAGGCGGGTGGGGCGGGGCGTGCCCCGCCCGCCCCGCCCGCCACAGCAGGAGAGGTGGGGTGGCAGGAGAGGTGGCGGTGGCGGGAAGGAAGCCCGTCGGAAGTCTTGCAGGAATCTTCCTGAAAAATGGGCCCCTAGTACTTTATAATCCTAAGAAATAATTCTACTCAAATAAATAGCATTGAACCAAAGGAGATAGTTCAGAATATCTGACATTCAAAAAGGACCAAGTATATGCTGTTACTTTCTTCCCTTTTTTTACTTGTTCATTTTAATCTTTATTGTTGAGAGTATTATAGATGTCCCTCTTTTTTCCCTCCATTGCTCCCATCCACCTGGTTTCCCCTCACCCCAGGCTTTCACCATCCTAATGTCTGTGCCCATAGGTAATGCATATCCTACATAACAAAAGCCCAGCAACCATAAAGGCATAATGACCCGAATGATCGCTAGACCAGTCACTATGAGGTTTATTGACCACCTCTCAGTCCCTCCCCCCACCACCCCGGCCCACAGGCTCCAATAGCCGGATGGCGAATGGGGAACCAGGGTGGGTGGCAGTGGGGTGGGACTTGGGACTAGTGAGTGGGCAGAAGATGGCCCTGATTGCAGGCTAGGCCTAGGGACCCTACCCATGCACGATTTTGTGCGCTGGGCCTCTAGTATGCATATAAGATCTTTGGTTAATTTCTTCCTGCTCTTTCACCCCCTTTCCCTCTGAGATTTGTTAGTCTGTCCCATGTTTGCATGTCTCTGATTCTATTTTATTTACCAGCATATTTTGTTCCTTAGATTTCTTGTTCATTTATTTTGATTTATAGATTCAATTGATAATAGATATGTATCTATTGCCATTTTATTTTTAATATTCTTCTTCTTCCCCTCATCCTCCTTCTCTTCCTCCTCTTTTTTTCTTCTTCCTCTTCTTTAAGAATACCCTTCAACATTTCATGTAATACTGATTTGGTGATGGTGAACTCCTTTGAATTTTTCTTGTCTGTGAAGCTCTTTATCTGACCTTCAATTCTAAATGATAGCTTTGCTGTTCAGAGTAATCTTGGTTGTAGGTCCTTGCTATTCATCACTTTGAATATTTCTCACCATTCCCTACTGGCCTGCAAAGTTTCTGTTGTTGTATGGGTACTCCCTTGTAGGTAACTAACTGCTTTTCTTTTGCTGCTTTTAAGATTCTCTTTTGTCTTTAACCCTTGGCTTTTTAATTATGATGTGTCTTGGTGTGGGCCTCTTTGGGTTCCTCTTGTTTGGGGTTATCTGTGCTTTCTGGACTCATAAGTGTATTTCTTTCACCAAGTAGGGGAAGTTATCTGTCATTATTCCTTCAAATAGATTTTCAATATCTTGCTCTCTCTCTTCTCCTTATGGCACCCCCATAATGGGAATTGGTATGCTTAACTTATCCCAGACACTCCTTATACTATCTTCATATTTTTTTATTCATTTTTCTTTTTGCTTTTCTGATCAGAAATTTTTTGCTTCCTCATATTTCAAATCATTGACTTTATTATCAGAATTCTCTACTCTATTGTTGAATCCCTGTAAATTATTCTTTATTTTAGTTAGTGCATGCTTACTATCTGATTGGTCCTTTTTCATGTCTTTGACATTCTCACTAAGGTCCTTAGAAGTCTCACTAAATCCTTTGAAGATCTCATAAAGATCCCTGAGTAACCTTATAATCGTGGTTTTGAGCTCTGTATCCAGTAGTTTGCTTTCTTGCATTTCTTTTATTTGTGACATGCTTCTTTGTCTCCGGATTTTGGCTGCTTCCCTGTGTTTGTTTCTATGTATTAGGTAGAGCTGCTATTTCTCTTGGAGTTGGTAGAGTGGCCTTATGTAGTAGGTGT
This sequence comes from Cnephaeus nilssonii, assembly GCF_951640355.1. Lineage (NCBI taxonomy): Eukaryota > Metazoa > Chordata > Mammalia > Chiroptera > Vespertilionidae > Cnephaeus > Cnephaeus nilssonii. The sequence continues at coordinate 74,231,747 of NC_137083.1, read as the reverse complement.
CCTGTAGGGCCCAGTGGCTTAGCCTCCCCAGTCACCTGATCTGAGCACTTTAGGTGCACCCCTGTGTGGGCTCTGTGCACAGTCTTGTAGTTGAGCCTTGATTGCTGTTGGCATCACTGGGAGGAGTTGACTTCCAGGCCAATTGGCAGTGAGGACCAGCTGTGACTACAATGGGAGCTGCTGTGCAGGAAATACCTCTATGTAGCAGGACTTGCTTCAGTGGGACTTTGGTGCTCACTGAGTCTACCCCTTGAATGTGTCACTTGTGGATGGGTAGAGTTGTAATCTGCTATGGTCTGAAGTTGTCCACTGGGTTCACTGGATCTAGGGTCTCCAGGGAGGTGCTAAGTCATCCACCACTTGGGGCCACTTGGCAGCAGTTACAGAAAGATCTGCAGATACCTTCATTTGTATTGGGTTTTGCAGTGCTCAGGCAAGGCCCAGTTGTAAAGCAAGGCAGGCTAGTGCTAATGATAGTTTTGGGGTTTTTTTATTGATAGGTTTGGGGCATGCTGACACCAGCTGATGCTTTTTTGAGAGATTTTAGCAACGTCTAAAGCCTGAGCCAGGACAAGCCATTCGTATGGAAAAGGTACTGCACACAGATTAGGTGGGGCTGCAAATTGGATGGGGTGGATGTTAGGGAATCACCAGGGCCAGAGTAGATGGAGCAAACAGTGTGAGCCAGGTTGATGGAGACTCAGATATGGCTGCCATATTGTCTGTATCCATGGGTTATGCATACACGCATATGCCATCTATATATATAAAAAGCTAATATGAAAAGTGTCCCCTTAGGAGTTTGACTGGGAGAATGGGAGTTCAATCACTCACTATGACATGCACTGACCACCAGGGGGCGGTACGAAATATGGTGGGTGACCAGCTGCGGTGGTGGGGCACTGTGGGAGTGAGGGAAGGAGGAGGCGGGCAAGCAGGGAGGTGGGGGAAACGGCATAGTGGCAGCACATGGGTGGCGAGGGAAGGAGGAGGCAGGGAGGCGGGGAGGCAAAGAACCTGATCAGCCCTGATCACAGGCCAGGCTTAGGTGCCCTACCTGTGCACAAAATTTGTGCACCGGTCCTCTAGTATAGAATAACACAGGACAAATAGACTTCTCGGTCATAGTACTCAATTAATGCAAACATAGTAACAATGCTAGCTATACTTAGTTAAAACTGTTTTTAAGTACTTTTTTATTGTTAATCCTCAGCCCAGGATATTTTTCCATTGATTTTCAAGGAGAATGGAAGGGAGAGGGAGAGACAGAGAGAAACATGGATATGAGAGAGACACATTGATTGGTTGTCTCCCACAGGGCCCTTGATCAGGGCCAGGGATTGAGCCTACAACTGAGGTATGTGTCCTTGACTGGAATCAAACCCAGGACCTTTCAGTCCACAGGCTGATGCTCTATCCACTGAGCCAAACTGGCTAGGGCTTAAGTACACTTTTTTTTTAAAATATATTTTATTGATTTTTTACAGAGAGGAAGAGAGAGGGATAGAGAGTTAGAAACATCGATGAGAGAGAAACATTGATCAGCTGCCTCTTGCACACCCCCTACTGGGGATGTGCCCGCAACCAAGGTACATGCCCTTGACCGGAATCGAACCTGGGACCCTTGAGTCCGCAGGCCGACGCTCTATCCACTGAGCCAAACCGGTTTCGGCTTAAGTACACTTTTTATAAGAGCTTTAATAAGTTTCAAGGAATTCTGCTATGATGTAGGTAATAAAGGACCAATGTTAAGAAGTTAAAAAGAAGCAGTACTATTGGTGAGACTATTTCTGTATCCCAGAACTGGTCACATGTGCCTTTGATCACAATAGACTGCTCAAGTAAACTTGAGTATCAATGTGTACTAAAAGGAAATAAAAAGGAAAAATGTATTTTACTTTATTTATAAAGCTGGTAAATATCATCAGCCTTCACGTTGCCTCTTCCCCTAATTTCCAAACTAAAGGTGTATTTTGTATATTTGGTATTCAAGAAACCTAAGGGAACCTGGTAAACATATCAGAAATATCAGTTAGTAAGGTGTTAGTAATGCAGAGAAAAAAAAGGAAGATCAGCATAAAATAGAAATCTATGAAGTCATGATGACAAACACATCCTTCTCATCATATTCTTAATTTTATATTTGTTATGCACTACGTTGCTGGGGCCATATTGCTATATTATAAGAGAAAACTCTTCCTGAGCTAATCTTTATCATAAATTTTTTTCCCCTAGGAAATATCTGACACTTCTGTTCAAGTAGGAATATACATAGTGCACAGGTTGGTCATTATGTTGAAAATCCTTAATTCAAAGTCATAACCACAAATTTATCTTTGAGGTTTACTTTGTATTTTTAAATGTTTTACCTGGAATAACATTTCTGCCTGGTCCACTTGTTCAGGAAGAAGCCATTGCCTTCATCTCCAACACTCAGAACTGTCCACCTTACTGATGATTGATGCTTCAAACCAGCACACCCACCATTCGTTTCCACCTTGAATTTATAGAGCTATAATGTGCTATCCACAGATCAAACTCCTCCAAGATCTCACAACGCTCTGAATCTTTCCATTCCAGTCTTTATCTTCCTCTGACTCAGTACCTCATATGTTGCACTTTTAAGGATGGTTATCATTTGTCCTCCTGTGGTATGACCCTTGACACATTATTCATTTGTTCTTAACATGGTTTTCTTCATTTTCCCTAAACTCACAGGTTCTTCTTTCTATTATAATTCAAACACCCTTCCTAGAAAAGCAGATTTGACAATTCACAGCGAAGCCTTCATCTCACACCTTCTCAGAAGGAGAGGCCAGTGCAGAACACATCACTTTCTCTGAATAGTAAAAGAGTTCAGATTTTCTGCTGCTAGTTTTTGTTTCATCTCGGGAGAAATGTTATACATTCACATTAAGGCATTCAGTATAGATGGCTGTAGCTGCCCCTGGCAACTATAGATTGTGGTATCACTACATTAACCTTGAACCCTGTCCAAGTCTCAGGAATTAGCCTACATCTGAAGATAGCACCTGTTAGATATTAGGTACTAAGGATCTCTTAATAATCAATACATTCTGTTTTGAAGTGAGTTTAAAAATTTCTAAATAACCTGCTAGGTGCTTTTATTTTTTTCATGAATTAATTTATAATAAAAATGCTATCAGATTACACAGTAAATGTATTTTCTGGCCAAATTAATTTCCAGTTAAGTAAGCTAAATGGTAATCCAGTATTGCTTCACCACAATGTTGAATGTAGCTCTTAAATTGCTTTTATATTTACTTCCCTGTTTTAGTTGCCTTTGAATTAGAAAACATCAAATTATTGCTTGATGATGAAAGATATTTCAGCAACGGATGATTTCCTTCAATCTCTCATTTTGTTTTGCTCTATCTTGCAAACTCCTACCATAATTCAAGTGCAATGTGAACTTTCATCTCTTGATTCCATCCCTGACTGAGTCTACAGGAAATATGTACTCTCTGTTTTTCTGTCCATATATAGTAGTTATCTCTACATTCCCATATTATGTTACAAGTTTTCATTGTTATGGTTTTGTTCTCTAGATCACGAGATTAGGAAGGGTTCTTTAGTGATAGTAAATAAACCCACAAATCTCAGTGGCTTAACACAACAAATGTTACTTTTACCTCACAGTCTGATGACGGTGGGATAAGCCTCCTCCATTCTGTAGTTCTATTCTTTGAAATATGTGGACCCCCAAGAAAGAAGTGAGAGCTGAAAGGATTTTAAGGGTCAGGACTAGAAGCTGGTTACATCACTACTGCCTGCATCGTATTGCCCAAAGCTCAGTCCCATGGCCAGATATAACTGTGGAAGCCTGAGAAATGTCATTTTTCCTGTGTGCTCAGAGTAAATGGCAAATGAATAAATAGCATATTTTGTGACACAATATTATTTTTATAAAATGTATCTTTATTGTTGAAAGTATTACAGATGTCCTCTTTGTTGTTGGTTTTTTGTGTGTGTGTGTGTTGTTGTTTTTTTCCCATTAACACCCTACAGCCGTTCCTCCCAAGCCTTTACCACACTATTGTCTGTGTCCATGGGCTGTGCATATATGCATATAAATTCCCTGGTTAATCTCTCTCTCTCCCACCCTCCGACCCTCCCGCCTTCCCTCTGAAGATTTCATCATCCTCTTTAGTTTCTATGATTGTATTTGACACATAATGAGTACTCAATACATGTTTATGAGAAAAGGATTTTTTAAAAATATCTTTTTGAGGGAATACCATTTGGCAGTGTCCTACCAGTGTTGGGAAAAATGCAATTAATTTGTATATCCTGTTAGTTGATATCTGAAGATATAATGTTGCTTCAGTTTGATGTCATTCTCTTTGAATAAAAATGTAATTTCCAATACAGTAAAAGGAAGTCAGTTTAGGACTTTTTCTTTCTTCCTTTTTTTTTAGATTAAACACCTAGTTTATTTAGGTCAACAAAAAAGGGTCAGATACTGTGTATATGCTATGTCTACTTGGCTTCTCTTTCCCTATGGGTGAATTTATGTTGAATCCAAATCATAATATCCCCTTTATTTTTTACTAATCTTATTAGTTTCATGTGAAATCTTAATTGCTCTCATTACTGACAAAATGATCATTTCTGAAATTACAAATCCATATTTTACACTTAGTAAATGAATAGAAAATGGCATTTAATCATGAAAAAGAGCAATAGTTTTTTAAATTTTTTCTCCTATAATACCACATGTATTATACGCAATTAAAATAATATGTTTAGAGAGAGGAAGGCAGAGAAAGAGACATCAATGTGAGATAGAAACATCTATTGGTTGCCTCCTATCCATGCCCTGACTAGGGATTGAGCCTGTAACCTAGGTATGTGCCCTGACTGGGAATCGAACCCACAACCTTTTGGTGTTTGGGATGATGGTCCCACTAACAAAGCCACCCAGCCAGGGCTGTTTTTTTTTTTTTTTTTCATATCCTATCTAATAAAGTATCTAATAAAGAGGGAATAATGCAAATTGACTGTCACACTGACACAAAGATGACGGCACCACAGTGGAGGCAGGGTATCTATAACACAAGTTGGCTGCATCACAGTGGAGGCTGAGTTCCCGTAATGAGCCTTAATGAGCAATCAGCAAGGGCCTGAGGCTGTGTGGAGCTGAGCCAGGGCAGGAAACCTCAGGCTGCGCCCCCAAACCTGGCAGGGCTTGACGGGGGACCTCAAGGCATGCCACCTTCCCTGACCCGGGCTGAGGGACCTCAGGTTGTGCCCCCCACCTGGTGCCAGGCCAGGGGACCTGAGGCTGCATCCCCCACCCATGGGGCTTGAAAAGGATGGGGCTGGTTGGGTCTGGATCTCGCCCAATGGGGGTGGGGCCGGCTGGGTCTGGTCTCTCTCAATTTTGAGGAGCCGCAGGTGGGTAAGAACTTGACTCTGCATCCCGCAGTGCACCCCAGACTCTGACAGGAGGAAGATTTTCATATACATTTTACTAATTTTCTTTCATCTCTGATACTTCTAATATAGAGAAAAGGCAAATAGCAATATTAAAATATTTCCTCTAATTAATCCCCTTTTAATGTGCATGAACTTTGTGTACTGAGCCACTAGTGTGTGTGGTGTGTGTGTGCATGTGTGTGTGTGTGCATGTGTGTGTATATGTGAAGTAAATCGTTTATATAGTTCCAAATACACTGAGTGGCCAGATTATTATGATCTCAAAAATCTCTGAATGCATAATAATCTGGCCACTCAGTGTATGTATGTGTGTGTGTGTGTGTGTGTATTAGAGGCCTGGTGCATGAATTCATGCATGGGTGGGGGGTCTGGCAAGCCTGGCCAGGGGGAGGGGACATGGGCGGTTGGCTGGCCTGCCTGCTGGTCGAACTCTTGGTCGAGGGGACAATTTGCATATTAGCCTTTTATTATATAGGATACTAGAAGCCCAGTGCATGAAATTTGTGCACGGCGGGGGGTTGTCCCTCAGCCCAGCCTGTACCCTCTCCAATCTGGGACTCCTGGAGGGATGTCCGACTGCCCGTTTAGGCCCGATCCTGGTGGGATCGGGCCTAAACGGGCAGTCGGACATCCCTCTCACAATCCAGGACTGCTGGCTCCCAACTGCTTGCCTGCCTGCCTTCCTGATTGCCCCTAACCGCTTCTGCCTGCCAGCCTGATCACTCCCTAACCACTCCGCTGCCAGCCTGGTTGATGCTTAACTGCTTCCCTGCCAGCCTGTTTGCCCCCAACTTCCCTCCTCTGCCAGCCTGGTCACCCCTAACTGCCCTCTCCTGCAGGGTTGATCACCTCCAACTGCCCTCCCTTGCAAGCCTGGTCCCTCTCAACTGCCCTCCCTTGCAGGCCGGGTGCCTCCCAACTGCCCTCCCCTGCTGGCCATCTTGTAGTGGCCATCTTGTGTCCACATGGGGGCAGGATCTTTGACCACATGGGGGCAGCTATATTGTGTGTTGCAGTGATGATCAATCTGCATATTACTCTTATTAGATAGGATAGAGGCCTGGTGCATGGGTGGGGGCCAGCTGGTTTGCCCTGAAGGGTGTCCCGGATCAGGGTGGGGTTCCCTTCGGGCATGGGGTGGCCTGAGTGAGGGGCCTGTGGTGGTTTGCAGGCTGGCCACGCCCCCTGGCAACCCAAGCAGAGGCCCTGGTATCTGGGATTTCAATTGAAACTTTGTAGCCTGGAGCGGAGCCAAGCCTGCTGCTCCCTCCGAGGGCCCCAGCCATTTCTGTGGCAGTTAATTCACCTTCTACAATTGAAACTTTGTAGCCTTAAGCGGGTGAGCCCGGCCAGGGTGTGCGGAAAGCTTTGCTTCCCCTGTTGCCGCCGGCAACCCTGGCCTGCTCTCTCAAGCTCCATTCTGCCGCCATTTGTTTGAATTTGTTTACCTTCTATAATTGAAACTTTGTAGCTTGAGTGGAGGCTTAGGCCTGCAACAGCTATGGAAAGCTTGGCTTGTTCTGTTACCTGGGAAACCTTGCTCTCTGTGGCTGTAGCCATCTTGGTTTGGGTTAATTTGCATACTCGCCCTGATTGGCTGGTGGGCGTGGCTTGGCTGGTGGGTGTGGCTTATGTAGCGGAGTGATGGTTAATTTGCATATTACCATTTTATTAGAGAGGATACACTGAGTGGCCAGATTATTATGCATTCAGAGATCATAATAATCTGGCCACTCAGTGTGTATCTTAAACTTAAAATTTCTCTCTTGGATCTTCTGTTCCCATATCAATTATTCTCTGACTACAATTTCTTAGTTCAAATCCTCAAGAAATAAATATGATTGGACTCAGCATGAGGCAAAAGTTCATTGAAGTAGAAGAAGGGAGGAGAATGTAGAAGGTGGGTGATGGGGAAAGATTGCTATCTTATCTAGAGTTATTGGTGGAAGGGCTCTTTCTACCTACTCTGGCTCTTTTGTCATTTGTGATGGTCTCCTCTTGTGCATTTTAAAATTCCCCTTCTACCTCCATCTGTTCTTGATTTTTAGTAGTTGTATGATATTCCCAAACCTATCCCTACTTTCTTTCCACTCCACCTCTCTCCCCAACTATCAAGAAAGTACTTGAGCCCTAGCTGGTTTGGCTCAGTGGATAGCTCGTCAGCATATGGACTGAAGGGGTCCCAGGTTAGATTCCTGTCAAGGGCACATGCCGGGTTGTGGGTTCTATCCCCAGTAGGGGGCATGCAGGAGGCAGCCAATCAAGATTCTCTCTCATCATTGATGTTTCTATCTCTCTTTCTTTCTCCCTTTTACCTTGGCACCTCCGGACAAGCAGGCCAGGTGAAAAAATTAAACAAAATTGATGAAAGCCTTCCCGTGTCAGAAAAGGGTTTGAGCCCTGACTGGTTTGGCTCAGTGGATAGAGCATCGGGCTGTGGACTGAAAGGTCGCAGGTTCTATTCCGGTCGAGGGCATGTACCTTGGTTGCAGGCTTGATTCCCAGTAGGGTGCGTGCAGGAGTCATCGATGTTTCTAACTCTCTATCCCTCTCCCTTCCTCTCTGTAAAAAGTCAATTAAAAAGAGAAATATATATATATATATATATATATATATATATATATATATATATATAAAGAAAAGGGTTCAAATTGTACTCAAGAGGTCACTCTAGGAACGGTTTCTTTTTTAGATTAAGTGCAATAGATTTTCTTATGTTTCTTATCTTGCTAAACATGAGTAAAATGAAAATTGGGGGAATGTAGAAAATGTTTCATAGTAAAAAGCCTAAGCATTTACTGATCTCAAAAATGACTTTTGAAGACCACTGGCAAGACAGCAATTGGTTGAAGATATTGCCCTTTTGACTTCTATCTTTCTCAGTGTTGACTTTATTCTCTTCTTTTTTGTTTTTGTTTTCTGTTCACTCCTGTCTGCCTTCCTACTCAAATTCCCAAACTGGCCAATGTTCAGAGGTAGTCTTGCAAAAATAAAATGATGGCCCTCTAAAGGGGCATTAGCAATTCTTCTCTGCAACTTTACAGCCATTTCTATGCAAAATCTCTTGTGCTCCTTCCTCCTGGAGTGGTTTTTGGGTAGAAATGTTTCTGTACCTGAAAGGTATGAAGCCACAGATCATCTGTAGAATTGGCTTTAGGAACAAGGCTTCAGCTGGGTCCAAATTCACTATCTTATTTAGGTTTGTTTTGCTTTTTAGGAAATTAAAATGCTTAGAATAGTTGTGAAGGGTAAGTATAAAAAGAAGCTAGAACAGTGTTGCAGGATGAACAGAACTGCCATCATCCGAACCTGTGATAGCTCAATACTTCTCAAAATGCCATTTCAGTATTATTGATAGAAACACTGATGAACTTCCAGTGGAGTCAGAAACTGCATCTGTTGAATCTGAGAAAGGGCATTCAAGAGGCATAACTCTTCAAGCAAAGGTGGAGGCAAGAAAGTGAGTGATTGGCCTACAAGGTACGGTTGACCACATACTTTTCTGGGGCTTAAAACCCTTCAGTGGCTGCTCATCAATTTTACAATAAAGTCTGATTTGCTTAGCATGATACATAAAAGGCCCTCTGAGATTTCCATTTACAGCTACTTTTTTCTTTATCTGTTGCCCTGTGTGATAGTAAGGTCATGGAGTACTTACTCTTTTAGTAACCATCCCTGCCAATTGCCATCTCCAATATCTCTACAGTACACACCATTCACATTCAGAGCCATGAATCATTGGTCATATTGTTTTCCTCTGCCTGCAGCGCAATATTCAACTTGCTCTGTCACCTCCTATGTTGGCCACCTCTAGCACATCCTTTATCCTCCAGCATGCCTTATTATTCAAAGGTCTACTACTGATGTTCCCATAGCACCCGGGCATACCACTCTTGGCCCTTAACATACTATACTGAGGAATCACCACATGCCCATCTTCTACACTAACCTGTGCAGATAAGGAATGAAGACTTATTGAATAAAATTGATCTAATAGAAAAACCCCAGGGTTTTCTAATAAGGATGTTAGAGAGTTGGTGTTATTTCCTGTGTAAAACCCCCAGTCTCCTTGAATGACATTCATTTTCCACATAGGTTTCTTCAGGAGGTTTGTTTCATTAAGCCACGAGGATATATCATTTGTAAAAATCAAATTGATGATGGCAAATAGGCAAAGCCTGTCTTGGTAATGTTTTCTCAAAAAGGTAAATTATAAGAGTTTTCTGCTACAACTTTAGAAATGGGAGCTCACAGTCAGAAAATACTATTTACCCTTTTCATAATTACCCAGCCAGTTCCTGTGTGTGTTTTTTTCCAGAATGATACACTGAACAAATTACACATAATACATACAAACATTCGGAAAATGCTACCTATTTGGAACAGAAACACATTTTTGTCTCAGAGTGATGCCAACCAGTTCTATGGTGTTTTTTGTTAAGTATAATTGCATTTCTTCACAAAGACCCCGAAGAAGGAGAACAAATCCTTGGCATATTTCTTTTGGTCTCGCAGCATGTGCGTAATTTACTTGTTTTTGCCACTGAGAAGCACTGTGTTTTTCCTGCTGGCACCAAGGCAATGTGTTAGGCACTACGATTTTGGTTGCATTTTCTTCTATTCAGGCTCCTGGTTCTATGAGGTTGAAGTCAGGGTTCAGAGTTCGCATATCATGTACTTGAGAGTTGGCACTGTTTCATCTTTCCCCAGGTCCCGTTCTAACAGTGACCAATCGCAACTTGTCATGAAGAAGACTTCTTCACACAAAGGCCAGTGACACAATCAACTCACACCTGGGGAGCGCCTGAGTCAGAATTGCTCCAAAGCAAATGAGGTTGTGAAGGTGAGGATAGTGCTTTTTTTTTTTTTTTTCAAAAAGAAGGAAGGGATTTTAAGCTTTGAGAGCTTTCTTGAATCATATATTATAAGCTATACCTTATGAATATGCATTACGTTACCTCTTTTGAACTTCCTTGAAACAAATTCTCATAAATAAACAAGGAATGTACCATGCTGACAGAGTCATTTAAACTGGATGTATTGTGCTAATGGAGTGAAAAGAATTAAAAATTTTCAAGAGCTTTAACCCTCAATTTTAATAAATTTCATGGAAATCGGATCAAGCCCTAATTGCTAATTCATCTAAAATTATTAAAAAGAGATTTCAATTACTACCACCATTGAATTTTGATGTAGCAAATTAAATTAGGATACTAGATTGTATCTTTTCTTAAATCCAGACCTATTTAAAACCCTTTTTTTCTGTAAATTCTGAAAGGGAACTTTATGTTCAGTTATGTTGCTAAAAAAAAAAAAATCCAGCATAGTACAAAATAGTAGGTTAAATCTCTTAGTGAAGATTTTTAATGACATTTTAGTGTTCCTCTTATAATTACTCTTCATCTAAGATATCCTATAATGATGTTGGACACTCTTGGTTCAGGCTCACTGGCTTGCTTCATTAGCATGTCATTCCCATTCCACATCACAAGATTTAATTGTAATGCCGGATATGCACAGCTCTCCACAGAAGTCTAATCAAAGTGGATTCACTTGTATTATTAATATCAAAAATCAGTCCACTTGCTATTTTTATAAATAAAAGAATCCAGATACATAAATCAGCTGTCATTTATTAGCATGTACTGGCATATCTGCCAGACATATGAGCAGCCCTATCACAGTTCCTTAGGATTATTTTCATCAAGATTAAAACCCTTCTACATTAAATATACATACTAATTCCTCCATAAAGTAATCAGATTACAGAGCAGGTGACACTGTGTGTTGGAATTCAAATGATTTGCAGTAATGAGCTGGAAAGGTGTGCTTGGAGTCAGGCAGAGAAAAGGAGAGAGGAAAGACAAGGGAAGAAGGAAGACTGGTTTTAAATATGGACCTGCACATCTGTTGTTTTATTGTTTTGCTAACTTTACGTATTTATTTTTAATAAGTAAAGGACTGAGACAAGCATCCATGATACTTAGCAATCCATGGTGTCAATCATTTATACTATCAAATGCTACCTGCCTCTAGTGTATTAGCTTACCTTTTCTTTGTCCACATACCATCTAAAGACAGGGCTGGGGAAGGATGCTCTGCATTTGAGTTGTATTCATAGACCCATGCCTGTGGACATCTCTGCTGTCCAATGGGGATGTTTTATCTCTTCACATTACCTACCTTTCTGTTTTAAATTCTCATTCCTTATGAAAATTCAATAAAACACAAATCATAGTATAGCTACTCTCACACTTTTAAAAGGATTGTAAGATAATAGTTTGAAATTGGAAATAAAATAACCACAGACTGGCTCAAAACATGTTTTTAACCTCTCATAGCACTGTGGAAACATCAGTTTGAAAACCCCTTTATGGTCTCATAGATAAAAATGCAAAAGCATGTGAACACCTTTATTTTCCACTTCATTTCAAAATATTTTTCTTGGCATATTTGCAAAAAGAATCTCCAGATTGTTTTACATACAGACACACACAGACACACACACACACACACACACACACACACACACACATACACACACACACACACACACACCATACATACCTCAACAAGTAATCAACAATTTGGATGGAAACTAAACATTTGGTGCTAGACTACCCTAGAGTTTGGAAATACACTCAGTTTGCTTGAAACCTTGAATTGTTGTCCTTGTGAGTGATTTTTAAAAAATTTCTCACACTGGGCTACTTTTACTCCATTACAAAGTAGAAAAAAATATTTGCTTTATGCTTTTTATTGAAAATACCTTTTATACATAGCCACAAACACTATATATACACATATATATGTGTAAATATATATATGTGTGTAAATATATATATATATATATATATATATATATATATATATACATATAAATTCTTATGTTACTCTTATTTTATTATAAAATAGATGCTTTCATTAGGTCAATTTTTGGTGTAAAAATTACATTTGAATATGCATTGTTCTACCTGTCTGTGATAAGAATAAAGTGACACTATATCTGAGAACTTTTTGAAGTGTAAAGATCATAACAAGTAATATTGTGATCAGTCCAGTAAAAATCTGTTCTCCTTTATATATCATTTGTGACCTATTTAAACAGAGCCTCTTTACCATGTTTGGATGTTAAATGTAACAGCTTTAGAATAACCATCTTAAATAGTCAGCCAATTAAATTACTTGTTGTATTGCTAATAAGTTCACATACATATACATGTATATGCTGCTGCATGCAGCGTTTAGGGCTTCAATTTATTACTTAGCAAGAATACATTTTACCTCAGCTTGTTGATGACTCTTTTCTCAGAAACTATATTCCTCAGCGAGGCTAATCAAACTGTGTAGCAGTTCATTTGGAATAATTTCTCATCTAATTCTTTTAACTGTTTGGAGACAGCAAGTGGGCCTGTCCTTTGTAGGATAAAACGCAAATAGCAGCTCTCATTGTATGATAAGCAAACAGAAAGGCTAACAGCTAATATGCTGATTCAATAACCCTTTTTATATTATCTTTTTAACTTACAGACATCCTCAGTATATTTTAAATTATTTCTATCAAAGCTGCAGACACGGCTCAGAAGAGCAATAGGAAAATAAAATTTAGAAACAACTTTGCTATTATTTATAAAGAATGAATTATCTTATGCTGATTCTCTGTAAATGAGCTAGAGTTTAAGAGAGTCTGTTGATGGCGATTCTAGCAACTCTATAAGCGATGTGAAAACTTAACAGGGAAGAATGGGCTTAAAAAGAAAGTCAACCAGTACCATCTATGCTAATTCTACTAGTACATGTGTATGTGGGAGCAGACATCAACCTTATCACAGAAGTGGACGGCCACCTCTCCAAAACACATATCGGAACATCCGTGCCCATCCTCATCTGGGCTTAGTTCAACATCTCTGATGGAAATTAAAAAGAGAGCCATTTTTGGTTTTGTTGTTGCCTTTTAAAAAATCATCTTTTGTTGTCTCTCCAAAATTAAAATTCTGTGGGCAGTGTATATACTAAGCAACATACTTCTGTGACAATATACTGGATGTAAACTGAGTTTTGCATGTTACCAGAGGATGTTTGTCAGTGTATTACACATGTGAAATTGCCCATCATCCTTGGTTACATTCTTGGAGCAGAAATGAGAAGGAAAAGTGAGTGGAATATCATGACGGAGGCAATGCAGCATTTTTATAGTGAGGGTTGCTGGATGGTGCCGGAGCACACAGAGCCTGCTGAGATTCAGCATTTTTGGGATGCGCTCTTATCCCCAGCAGTGGGATCTGCTAAGCATGTAGATTTATTCCCACTATTTCTATTTACTTCATTCCCCCAAAAATAAAAATGTGGGAGAATTAATTTCTGAGATACACAAAACATTTAAACAACTATCACAACCAAAGCTGCTCCGAACCTCATACTGCAGCTCTGGGCATGTTAGCAAACTGTGCCCCCATCCCCTGGAAACACAGCTCCGCCCCTGCACTGCTGGCAACCAGATGGCCTATTATGAAGAAAAATAAACCTCTGCTTCCTGGTGCGGGAAGTTTCACAGCCCAAATGTGGACAGCCCTGGGGTTAACTCACTTTAAGAGACAATGAACATGCACGTGCAATCATAAGGTTCTTGACTTTTTCTGTCTGACTGATTTCACTTAGCATGATATTCTCAAGTTCCAATCATCCTGTCACAAATGGCAGCATTTAATCTTTTCTTATGGCTGAGTAGTATTCCATTTTATATATGCACCATATCTTTCTTAGCCAATCGGCTACTGAGGGACACTTCGGTTGTCACTTATGTGTGAAATATAAAACTGAAAGCAACAAATGAACAAACAAGAAAAAGAAATGAAAACTCATAGACACAGAGAATAGAAGGGTGGTTACTAGAGGGAAGTGGTGTGGGGAGGTACCAAAGGGTAAGGAGAGTCAAATATGTCGTGACTGAAAAATATTTGACTTTGGGTGGTGGGCTCACAATGCAATATACAGATGATGGGCCATAGATTTGCATAGAATTGTATCAACCAATGTCATCCCAATGGATTTAATTTAAAAGGAAGAAACAATGAACAGCTATTTCAAGTGGAAGTTTAGATGTCATGTGTTCTGTAAAACCTTGGGATCTACAAAATCTCACCCTCAAGATGAAGAGGATTGTTGGAAAACTAGGGTGAGGGCAAATATCAATTCATATACTTTATAACCAGAACACTAACAGCATAAACAAAATGAAATAATCTTAATAAAAATTGGCATAATGAAATTTCTCTTAGCATTTGTACCAAGCATCATAGTCAGTCAGGTCTTTGCACTCAAAATGTTGAGCTTTCTCCTCCAGGAAATATGTCTCTTAGAGGATATTTGCTTTTTTTATATTATTAAAAAATTTGAATGTTGAAATTATTGCAGACTTCCCCCATTCCCTCCCCTTGTCCACTTCCACCTACCCTTGCCTTCCCATCTTTTGGCTTACACCACTTTATTGTCTGTGTCCATCACATTTGCTTTGAAGAGAGACTATTTGCATTAAACTATGATTCAGGGTGTGGGCTTCTTCGTAATCCCATTGTTTTAGTACACGGAAGAAGGCTTAAAGCTTCATCACCTCCATTGTACCTTTGCCAGTAGCTTAAAGTGGTGGAGAGCTAGGTGGTGAAAATTCTTGAAGCCGTTAAGCCAACAACTACTCCCATTAAAGGCGATCACATATGTAGTTTTTCAGCTTTTTTTCTTAAAATCTTTACAAATCACTAAGACATTTTATTTGTAGTATCAAAATTCACTCGTGATTGCATCAAACCATTGTGCTGGGAAAAATGTACCAACATGCTTTCTGAGCTATATTGCCTCCGTTCTTCTACCATTTGTGCTGGAAGTAATTCACACAAATTCATATAATTCTCGCTAATTGTGCCTAGACCATCCATTCCTGACACAATGCAGCATTTAGCTGATTTAAGTCAATGCCCACCCTCTTTTGGGGGCATTTGTTCAAATACTTTAACATTACAGTTTGTCCTATATGTCAATTAATGTAGTGATATTTAACTCAGGGTATTTTGGAAAACAGTTAAAAGTTCAGAAACATGTTATTAAGTTCCTCATTCTGTTATAAATATTCTGATAAATATTAAGAATGTTTTCTTTAGCATTTTAATAGTAAATAACTTCAAATTGCATAAAATCTTCTAGTTATGCTAGGATAATGCATTCTCAAGAGCTGTTTAAGTTGTATTTTCTTCTGTGGGAAAGGAACCTTGAATTTTATCTCTCCACATTGTGACAGAATCAACAAAGTAGTGTAGCTGTTTACCAGGGAACTTTCTCAATTAGTCAAACTGGGGTGATTACCTCACCATTTACTTCCCTCCTTTATGAGAATTAATTTAAATATTAATTCATCAGGAATTCTAAGACAAAAATTAGGAATGGATGTTAGCCCATCCCCCCCCCCAAGTTTCTTCCTGGTTTTATAAAACAATATTGACTCTGGGTTCCTAACACGTGCATGTCCTATTTGGCCTGAACTTCACCCAGGACCTATGAGCTGGAGAGTTCCACCTGTGAGCTTTCTGTTCTATGTTACTAGAAAATTTGCTTTCAGAGACAGTGATATTAGAAAGTGATTAAACCCCAGTAGTGGAGGTTGAAAACATGATAAAAATAATTATTTTAAGGTAGCCAATTATTCTCTAACAATTTCTAATTTTTAAATTTCAAAAACTATTTTTTCTTGTACTTTGTGCTAAATTGGAAACATTTTAATATTCAGCCTGAATGAGACGAATCACTTAGAGTCTTGAAAGGGATTATTTTTTATAGTAGTAACTATTCATTGGTTAGTTCATTAACTCATTTTCCAAATATTTGTGACTCCAATATCTATTCACTTGAGAGTCCCCACACAAGGAGTAATAGGCCCTTAGCCCCTGCCCTAGCCTGTCCCCAGGGTCCTACAAACAGGTGTATCAAATGTGAGCAAAAGACAAAGTTCAGTTATAGGTATTGACTTTCCTTTGTCTTAATTTTCTCCCACTCCATTTCTCCTTTTCTACAAATGCTGCCAAAAATATACTCGTGGAGAAGACTTGCTAGTGCTTTAAGAAATGAATAGTTCTGCCAAGAAAGCGGTCAGCTTATGCTCCTCAGGTTTCCAGTCATTTCAACTCCAGTGAGAAACTGACTGTGCAGAGCTTAGGACAGTCGGAACCAGGGGACCCCAGAAGCAGCAGTCCTTACTCTAAGACTCTTAGTGGGCCCTCTTGGGTAGCCCCATTTGCTTCTGAATCTGAAACTTTTTCTCAAGGAAGGTCAAAATTTGCCCATATGTCCTTGGAGATGGGTAATGCCTTTGCCTCTCCCTCTACTTTTACTTTTCATCACACCCACTGCAGAAAATTTATTCTTTCCTCCTAGAATTGAAAATAGATCCTTTTCATGAAAACAGGAATAAAAATACTCAGAATATGAGTGGTGATAGTGGTGGTGAGGTGTTGTATACACTAGCAACAGAGTACAGTGGGATGATGCATTGTTTATCTATAATCTATGATCTGTTAAAGGCACATTATTCTCCCAATGCCAAAAATTACTAACAAACCAAGAAAAAAATGGTGACAGATGCTCATCTCTTTATCTTATGCTATTTGTAGTAAAAGAGTTCAAGTGTCATGGATAGGATAATGATAGCTCTGATTTTCTATGGCCTAGCCAACAAAGACAGAATATTCTCTTGTAACCACGAGGAAGTAGAGAAATATTATGCTCAGTTTTTAGTATCCTGTAAACATTGTTTTCCCCCTGATCTACTTTAATCACTGTGGTTTTTTTTATTTTTTTTCATTCCTCACTTGCTTATCTTTCACCTATAACTCCCTATTCTGAGAAGTCAGAGATAGAGAAAAAAGTACAAATTTAAGATATGATAGAGATGGCCTTTCAAAACATTGTAGAAAAGATGTATTATTCAATAAAGGGTACTGGGACAACTGGCTAGCCATTTGGAAAAAAATGAAATGGGAGCTTTATTTCACTCCTTACTCAAAATGAATTCTAGTTGGTTCAAAAATTTGAGCATAAAAATTAAATTATTAAAGGTTTGGAATAAGCTTGGTGATTAAAAAAAATAAGTTTGGTGCACTTAAGCATGATATAACCAAGAAGCTGTAGATAATGTATGAACATATTAGACTAAATAAAAAATAAGGAATATCTTCATAGAACAAAACACTTTAAATAAGTAAAATGAGGAATAAAAGTCTGTGAAGATATTTGTAAATCAGAGAGTAAAGAAAATAATTTCTATAAATCATTTAGTAAAAGACTAGCAACCCATTAGAAAGTGATCATGAACAGGTAACTCACCAATAAAAAAAAATTCAAATGGGCAATACAGTAAACATATAAAAAGCATGCTTTTTAATTCATAAAAGGTAATGATTTAAAAAATCAAATAAGTATAGTAATGAAATGACATTTTTAAAAATCTATCAGTTTGACAAAAAAAAAACATTAAGTTTGATCTGACCTGATATTAAGGAAGGGGAAGGTTTGGGGAAGTAGGCATTGCTCTGTGGATTGGTGGGAGGAAAATGTGTTCCCCACCATTTAAAAACCAATCCTACTTCAAGAATTTAGTCTAAATATATAATTGCAAAAATATTTATTGTTATGTGTTTAAAGATTTAATTTAAAGGCTATTTTAGGACTCCTAGTCACAATGGCAGGGTAGGTAAATGTGTGCTTGCCTCTTCCCGTGATCATATCAAAATTACAACTAAATTATAGGACAACAACCCTTGAGAACCACCAGAAGACTAGCTAATCAGAACTACTATAACTAACAATATGTAGAAGAAGCCACATTGAGACAGGTAAGAGACATGGAATGAGCTGTTCCCACACCCAGGTGTGGTGGTTGAGAATTGGGAGGAATATCATGGGTTTTCCCTTAGGAGTGAGGGAGTCCAGCCCCACACCTCAGCATGTCCTGTACCTCAGCCCAGAACTCCAGTGCTGGGCAGAGGACTCCCAACAGCAGTAGTGACTCAGTCTGGGTGAGACTGAGAGCTTCCAGAGACACAGGTCTTCCCTTAAAGCACCCAAGCACAGTCTCACTCATTCAAAACACCCTAAGATCCAGCAAAGGGACAACTGCTCAAAAAATACCAGGACATATGTGGTGGAACTGAATTGTCTGCCTTCAGGACTAAGGCAGCTCTCTCAGGGACTAAGGTGCCTGAAAGCTCCATTATTCCTTTGTTGAGTCCTTCCCCCACCCCCATCCAGCCTGCATGTGTAGGCAGACATCGAGTCTGAGTCTCCTTAACCAGGCAACACCACTCTCACCCCACCCTGATGATTTTCTGGTACCTTGACTGGACTGAACCTCTTTCAGAGTCTAATCCACACAAGCTGCCAGCCTGGGTCCAGGCTGTGAACTTTCCTAAAATCTCTCAAAGGTCCCCAAACACCACACAAAGCAGCAGCTGACCTTAGCATGTCCTGTACCTCTTGCTAAGTGGCCGCAAATCTCATACTAGTGACAGCCAACCTCAGCTCACAGCACACCCACTCCCAGGTACCTCTAAGACCAGCACAGGCAGCTAACAATCTCATATCACTTTGTAGCTCCTACCAGGTGGCTTTGGGCCAGACAAGGCAGTGGCTAAACTTGGCCTGCTCTGGAGCCCCTCCCAAGAAGCCCCAGAACCAACATGACAGTTGTCCAACTTCAGACCACACCAGGGCACCGCCCAATTAGTGTCATAATCGACATATCCAAAGATGGGATTAGCAGGCACCAGGATTTGTGAAAGCAAATCTTGCTCCAGGAGGTCAGTGCCTACACTACAGCTTGTCCACTATAGTTATGGCCAGCCATCAAAGCCAGTCAGCCTGAGGGTCAGTCTCACCCACTGGCATTTCAACAGCAATCTAGGCACAACTACAAGAAGAGGGCACACATAAACCACACAAGGGGCATCCCTGGATCGCCCTGTTTAGGATACAGTGGAGACTGTACCACTGGGCCTCACAGGAGATCTGCCACATAAACTACTCCACCAGAACTGGGAAAAGTAGCAGAACTATCTAATACATGGAAACAAGCAACAGGAGGCAGCCAAAATTAGAAGACAAATATCTATATATACAAAAGCCTAAGTGACATTTACAATGGAACGACTGGTCACTATGATGTGCACTGACCACCAGGGGTAGATTCTCAATGCAGGAGCTGCCCCCTGGTGGTCAGTGCACTACCACAGTGGGAGCGCCGCTCAGCCAGAAGCTGGGCTCATGGCTGGCAAGTGCAACAGCAGTGGCAGGAGCCTCTTCTGCCTCCACAGCAGCGCTAAGGAGCTAAGAAGTGTGTGGCAAGCAGTAAGGAGTGAGCTGCAAGTGGTAAGGAGCAAGTGGTGAGCAGTAAGGAGCGAGTGGCGAGTGGTTAGGAGAGAATGGTGAGCAGTTAGAAGTGCTGAGTGCCAAGCCTGGCTTGGGCTCCACCCCAGCTGCCTGCCGCTTTGCACACTGCTACATCCCTCGGGGAATGTTGGACTGCCTGTGGGGATCGGGCCAAAACCAGCAGTCCAACATCCCCCAAGGTGTCCCGGATTGCGAGAGGGCACAGTCCAGGCAGCAGGACCCCAACCAGTACATGAATATGTACACTGGGCCTCTAGGGTCTCAAATGAAAGAATAGGACAAAACACCAGCCCAAGAACTGAGCAAAATGGAAACAAGCAATCTACCAGGTGCAGAGCTCAAAATACTGCTTATAAAGATGCTTAATGTGCTCAGGAGAAAGCTAGATAATCTCAGTGAGAACTTCAACAAAGAGAGGAAATATAGGAGAAGGCTAGATAATCTCAGTGAGAACTTCAACAGAGAGAAGAAATATTAAAAGGATTTAGAAACCATAAAAAATAAACTCAGTCAGAAATGAAGAATACAATAATTGAAATAAAGATTACAATAGAGGGAATAAACATCAGATTAGAACAAGCAGCGGAACAAAGTGATTTGGAGGACAAAGTAGCAGAAAACACCCAATCAGAACAGCAAAAAGAAAAAAAGAATTAAAGAAATGAGTATAGTATAAGGGACTTCTGAGACAACATTAAGCACAAGAACATTCTCATCATGGGGGTACCAGAAGGAGAGGAAAAAGAGCAAGGGATTGAACACATATTTGAAGAAATTATGAGCAAAAACTTCCCTAGGTGAAAGAAATAGACATGCAAGTCCAGGAAGCACAGAGAGCCCCAAATGAGATGAACCCAAATTGGACTACACCAAGACATATCATAATTAAAATGCCAAAAAATAAAAACAAAGAGGGAATCTTAAAAGCAGCAAGACTACTGACATCAGAGGAATGGCGGCATTTATCCAAGGAAATTGCAACTTTAAAAAAAGAATTAATCAGAAATCCTGGAAATGATGCGTGCAATTAAGGTGATTAAGAGTGAACTGCTAAGCATAGAAAACAGAACTAACCAGTTAAAGAAGAGAACTAGTGATATCAAAGATAAGAATCAATTAATGATACAGAGGGAAGAAGAGAGAGACCTGAGAATAAAGAAAAATGAAAGAGCTCTACCACACTTCTCTGATTTTATTAAAAAAAAAAAAAAGTAACATCAGAATCACAGGCATTGTGGAGGAGGAAGAGAGGGAACATGGAATGGAGGGTCTATTAAAACAAATAGTGCATGGGAACTTCCTAAATCTATGGAAAGAATGAGATCCTCAAATCCAAGAAGCAAACCTAGTTACCTCAATTCAAAGAGGCCTTCTCTAAGGCACTTGGTATTGAAGCTATAAAAAAAATAATGACAAAGAGAAAATTCTCAAAGCAGCCAGGGAAAATAAGGAACTAACCTACAAAGGAAAACCCATCAGAATTGTATCCGACTTCTCAGCAGAAACTCTACAAGCCAGAAGAGACTGGGACCAAATATTCAGATATCTAAAAAAGAGAAATTACCAGCCATGAATAATATATCCAGCAAAAGTATCTTTTAAGTATGAAGGAGAAATAAAGACATTCCCAGACAGACAGAAGCTGAGGGATTTTATTACAGGAAAAACTCCATTGTAGGAAATACTCAAGGGAGTTATTCTACCTGAAACAAAGAACATAAGATCACAACACTACAAGTAAGATCACCAAAAGGAGAAAGAAGAATAAAGTAGGAGGGATCTCAATACCAGACCCCAAGCTGTATTACAAAGCCACTATTCTCAAAACAGCCTGGTACTGGCACAAGAACAGACATATAGATCAATGGAATAGAATAGAGAATCCAGATATTGACCCAAACCACTATGCTCAATTAATATTTGACAAAGGAGGCATGAACATACAATGGAGTCAAGACAGTCTCTTTAATAAATGGTGTTGGGAAAATTGGACAGATACATGCAAAAAAATGAAACTAGATCACAAACTTACATCATACACAAAAATCAACTCAAAATGGATACAGGACTTAAACATAAGATGGGAAACCATAAAAATACTTGAGGAATCCACAGGCAACAAAATCTCAGACATATGCCAAAAGAACTTCTTCACTGACACTGCCCCTAGGGCAATGGAAGCTAAAGAGAAAATTAACAAATGAGACTACATCAAAATAAAAAGCTTTTTTACAGCAATAGAAACCATCAACAAAACAACAAGAAAGCCCACTCTATGGGAGAACATATTTGCAAATGCTATCACTGATAAAGGTTTAATGTCCAACATCTACAGGCAGCTTATGCAACTTAATAAAAGGAAGATAAATGATCCAATAAAAAAATGGGCAACGGACCTAAATAGAATCTTTTCAAAAGAAGACAGAAGGAAGGCCGAGAGACACATGAAAACATGCTCAACGTCACTAATTATCCGAGAGATGCAAATCAAAACAACAATGCGGTACCATCTCACACCTGTCAGAATGGTTATCATCAACAAATCAACAAACGACAAGTGTTGGCGAGGATGCGGAGAAAAAGGAACCCTCGTGCACTGCTGGTGGGAATGCAGACTGCTGCAGCCACTGTGGAGAACAGTATGGAGTTTCCTCAAAAAACTGAAAATGGAACTCCCATTTGACCCAATAATCCCACTCCTGGGAATATATCCGAAGAAACTAGAAACACCAATCAGAAAGGATATATGCACCCCTATGTTCATAGCAGCACAATTTACAATAGCTAAGATTTGGAAACAACCTAGGTGCCTGTCAGCAGATGACTGGATCAGAAAACTGTGGTACATCTACACAATGGAATACTATGCTGCCATAAAAAAGAAGGAATTCTCATCATTTGCAGCAACCTGGATGGAATTGGAGAACATTATGCTAAGTGAAATAAGCCAGTCAATGAAAGAAAAATACCACATGATCTCACTCATTTATGGATAATAAAGAACATTATAAACTGATGAACAAAAATATAGATACAGAGACAGTAAAGCATCAAACAGACTGTCAAATTATAGGGGGAAGGTTAGGGAGAGGTGGGGGAGATAAGAGATCAACCGAAGGACTTGTATGCATGCATATAAGCATAACCAATGGACACAAAACTCTGGGGGGTGAGGGCATGTATGGGTGTGGGGTGGGGGGGACAATGGTAAGATATGTACACATATAATACCTTAAAAAATAAAAATAAATTATTTCTTCATGAAATAAATACAAAAAAAAAAATCACCAAAAGACTTACTTCCTTCGGCCAGGAGGAACAAAGAGCTGAGAGATGGGGAAACCCAGCAGTGTGAGTGGAAAGCAGAGAGAGAGAGTGAATAGTGTCTGAGTCAGCAGATGTCCAACAGAGCATAGATTTCTGCCATGCAGCTCCTCACTGTTGGCCCAGATGGAGCAGGGATAACTTGTGACAACAAAACCATACAAGGGGAAGGGGGAAAGGTCTGAACTGGCAAAGGAAGGTGAATATCAGGTACACTCAAAGGGAAAAAAACCATGCTATATATGCAACTTCATGGTGACCTAATGGTAGCGACACACAAAAATTCCTAAACCAGGACAAATAGCTTAAAAAAGAGGAAAGAGAGGAAAGAAGTATGGAATATCACCAAACAAAAACAACAGACAGAAATCTAAAGGAAAAGAGCCATCAGGGGCATAGAGCTACTGGAAAACAAAAGGTAAAATGACTATAGGAAATCATCATACATCAATACCATAAATAAAAATGATCTTAATTTACCAACAAACAGGCACAGAGTAGCAGAGTGGATCAAGAAACAAAACCCAAGCATATGCTGTCTACAAGAGACACATTTAAGATGCAAAGACAAAGGTAGATTCAAAGTAAAAGGATTGAAAATGGTTCACCAAATAACATGCACAAGAAAGCAGGTATAGCCATACTTATACCTGAAAAAAATGAATTTCAAGATAACAAGAGACAAAGATGGACACTTTATAATTATAAAAGGAACACTATATCAAGAAAACATAACACTTCTTAATATATATACACCCAACCAGGGAGCATCAAATTATATAAAACAGTTAGTCACAGAACTAAAAGAAGAAACAGATCAAAACACAATCATAGTTGGAGACCTTCATACTCAATTGGCAGCTCTAGACAGATCAAAAAAATAGAAAATCAATTAAAAAATATTGGCCTTAAATGAAACACTAGACTAAATGGTCATAATTTATGACATTTACAGAACATTTCATCCCAGAACATCAGATGATACATTCTTCTCCAGCGCACATGGACCATTCTCAAGGATAGACCATAACATTGGGTCACAGAACTAGCATCAACGAAGTAAAAAAGATTGAACTTATACAAAGCATATTATCTGACCATGATGCCTTGAAATGAGAAATCAACTGCAAAGAAGAAGTAAAGAAACCCACAAATACATGGAGATTAAACAACATACTACTAAAAAATGATGGGGTCAAAGAAGAAATAAAAGATGAGATAAAAAGATATATAGAAACAAATGAGAATGACAACACAATATATCAAAATCTCTGGGACGCAGTGAAAGCAGTAATAAGAAGAAAGCTTATATCATTACAAGCCTATCTCAAGAAACAAGAGAAATCCCAAGTAAACTATCTAACATCACATCTAAAAGTACTAGAAAAATAAGAACAAAAGCAACCCAAAATCAGCAGAAGAAAGGAAATAAAAACAAATACAGCAGAATTAAATGAAATAGAGAACAAGAACGCAAAAAAAAAAAAAATCAATAAAACAAAGAGCTGTTTTTTTTAAAAAGTTTAATAAAATTGACAAAACTCTGGTTAGACTCACTAAGAAAAAAGGGAAAATACCCATATAAATAAAATCAGAAATGAGAGAGAAGTCATTACAGACATCACAGATATACAAAGGATCACACTAGAATATTATGAAAGACTATATGCCACCAAATTCAATAAACTAGAACAAATGGATAAGTTCCTAGAAATATATAACCTTCCTAGACCTAACCATAAGGAGATGAAAAATCTAAGTAGGCCAATCAGCAGTGAGGAAATTGAAAAAAACACCAAAAATCTCCCAAAAAAACAAAAATCCAGGATCAGATGGCTTCATCAGTGAATTCTACCAAACATTCAAAGATTTAAAATCTATTCTTCTCAAACTCTTCCAAAAAATTGAAGAAGAGGCAGTACTTCCTAATACATTCTATGAGGCCAATATAACCCTGATACCAAAACCTGGCAAAGATAGCACACACACACACAAACAAACAAACAAACCAAAAAACACAAACAAACAAAAAAAACTACAGACCAATATCTCTAATGAATACAGATGCAAAAATCCTGAACAAAATACTAGCAAATTGAATACAACAGTATATGCAAAAATAGTACATCATGATCAAGTGGAATTCATTCCAGGGGCACAAAGATGGTTCAACATACTCAAATCAATCAATGTAATATACCACATTAACAAAAGAAAGGATAAATCTATGATTGTATCAATAGATGCAGAAAAAGCATTTTATAAGATACAACATCCATTTATGATTAAAACACTCAATAAGATAGGGATACAAAGGAAGTACCTCAACATAATAAAAGCCATATATGATAAACCCTCAGCTAATATCATACTCAATGGTGAAAAATAGAAAGCTTTTCCTCTAGGATCAGGAACAAGACAAGGATGTCCACTCTCACCACTCTTATTCAACTTAGTGCTGGATGTCCTAGACAGAGCAATAAGGCAAGGGAAAGAAATAAAAGGCATCCAAAGAGGATGCCTTTTCTATATACAAAATCATGCAGATGACATGATTTTGTATATAGAAAACCCTAAAGACTATACCAAAAATCTATTAGAAATAATAAACAAATACAGTCAATTTGTAGGATACAAAATCAATGTGCAAAAATCCATTGCCTTCCAGTATACTAACAACAAAACTTCAGAAAAAGAAATGATAAAAATAATTCCTTTTGCAATTACAACCAAAAGAATAAAATACCTAGGAATAAACTTAACAAAGAACATGAAAGACCCACATAGTGAAAATTACAAAGCATTTTAAAAAGAGATTGAAAAAGATACAACAAAATGGGAAAATATCTTGTGTTCATGGATTGGAAAGATCAACATACTTAAAATGGCCATTCTACCCAAAGCAATATTTAGATTTAATGATCCCCATCAAAATCCCAATGTCATTTTTTAAAAATTAAATGAGAAATAATCATATTTGTATGGAACCACAAAAGACCCCAAATACCCAAAATAATCCTGAGAAAAAAGAACAAAGCTGGAGGTATCACACTACCTGACGTCAAGTTATACTGCAGAGCTACAATACTCAAAACAGCATATTGTCAGAGAAACAGACACACAGATTAACGGAACAGAATAGAGAGCCCAGCTATAAAACCACATGTATATGAACAGACAATTTTCAACAAAGGAGCCAGAAATGCACAATGGAGTAAAGATAGTCTCTTCAATGAATGGTGCTGAGAAAACTGGAAAACCACATGCAAATGAATGAAACTGAATTACAGCTTTTTCCCAAGTATAAAAATTAATTCAAAATTGATCAAAGACCTGAATGTAAGACCCAAAACAATAAGTTATGTTTAAGAAAATATAGCTACCAAACTTATGGACCTGGTTGTAGAGAATATTTTATAACTTGACCCCAAAGGCAATGGAAGTAAAGGCAAAAATAAATGAATGGGACTATATCAAACTAAAAAGATTCTGCACAGCAAAATAAGCTGACAATAAAACAAAGTGGCAGCCAACCAGATGGGAGATGATATTTGCAAACAGTACCTCCGACAAAGGTTTAATTTCCAAAATATATAAAGAACTGATAAAACGTAACACCAACAACTCAATCAAAAAGTGAGCAGAGGACCTGAAAATACACCTTCTCCCAAGAAGACGTGTAAACAGCCAATAGATATATGAAAAGATGTTCAACCTCACTGGCATTTAGGGAAATGCAAATCAAAACTACAATGAGATACCACCTCACACCTGTTAGAATGGCCATTATCAACAAGACAAGCAATGACAAGTTTTAGAGAGGTTGTGCAAAAAAGGGAACCCTCATTTACTGCTGGTGGGCATGTAGACTGGTACAACCACTATGGAAAGCAGCCTGGCGATTCCTCAAAAAGTTAAGAACAGAGCTACCACACTACTTAGCAATCTCATTCCTGTGTATATACCAGAAAAACTCTAAATCATGTATTCACAAGGATATATGCACTTCTGTGTTCATTGCCACATTATTCACAGTGGTCAAGACATGGAAACAACCAAAGTGTCCTGCGATAGGGGACTGGCTCAAGAAGATGTGGTCCATATACACAATGGAATACTACTCAGCCATAAGAAGGGATGAAATAGCACTATTTTCAACAGCATGGATGGACCTTGAGAACATTATGCTAAGTGAAATTAGTCAGTCAGAAAAAGCTAAGAACTATATGATTTCACTCATATGTGGGATATAAACCTGAAACTCGTGAACACAAACAGCAGTGTGGTGGTTGCCAGAGGGAAGGGGGTAGGGGCAGATGGGGGTCCTAATATAAGGTGACAGGAGAAGATTTGACTTGGGGTGGTGGATACATGGTGCAATATATAGATCTTTTAGCCTAGAAACCCACACCTGAAACCTATATTCATGTTAACCAATGTCACTCCAACCAATTTAATTTAAAAAAAACAACAACAAAAAACTCAGTGAGAGAAAAAAAGCAATTGGTTTCATACAAGGGAGCTCCCACAAGCTGCCAGCCAATTTTTCACCTGAAACTTCAGGCCAGAAAGCATTGGTACAATATATTCAAAGTGATGAAATGCAAAAACATACAAACAAGATTACCCAGCAAAGCTATCATTTAAAATTGATTGAGAGTTAAATAATTTCTAGACAAGAAAAAGCTGAAGGAATTTATCACCACCAAACCAATATTACAAAACATATTCCAGAGTCTTCTTTAAGAATAAAAAGAAAACATACGCATAAGAAAATATTGCAAAGAAAAAATTCTCACTGACACAGGCAAGCACATAATGAAAACAAAGGACCAACCCACACTAAAATTAGTACAAAAGTTAAAAGACAAAGGTAAAATGTAAAATGACAACAGTCAATTAAGGGACACACACACACAAGAAGTTAGAAAAATGACAAAAACATAAATGTAGAGAGTAAAATGTTAGTGATATCCTACATAATAAAAAGGTAATATGCAAATTGCATCACTCCGCTATGCCCACGATTGGGCCAGCTGGAGGCACGGGGGGCTGGACTCAGGGTGGCCGATTGGCTGGCGGTAGGAGCGGGGGTCGGGGACTCGCGAGTCCCCGACCCCCGCTCCTCCCGCAGGCCTAAACGGCGGGTGCTGTGGAAGGACCCATGGGGCCGGCGGAAGACGCTGGTGGCGGAACTCGGGGTGGCTGATTGCGTGGCTGCTGGCACCAGTTTTCCGCCAGCAGCAGTTTTCCTCTGGCCACCCGCCGATAGGAGCGCCTCCCGATGGGAGTTCCTCTCGGGGTGGCCGATCGTGCTGGTGGGAGGCGCTCTGATCGGCGGGTGGCCAGAGGAAAACTGCTGCTGGTGGAAAACTGGTGCCGGCAGCCAGGTGAAGGAAAAGTCTATTGCACGAAACTTCGTGCAACGGGCTCCTAGTAGTTATATAATGTGTTCAAACTTAAGCTACCATCAACTTAAAATAGGCTACTATAAATATAGCCTGGTATATATGAAACACATGGTATCCACAAACCAAAAATCTGCAAAGAAATAAAATGAAATCCAAACACAAAACTACAGATAGTCATCAACACACAAGAGAAGAGAGCAAGAGAATAAGAAAGAAGCAGAGAACTACCAAAACAATAAAAAAACAATTCATGAAATGGCAATAACTATATGCCTTTCAATAATTACTTTAAATTTAATGGGTTAAGTGCTTCGTTCCAAAGATGAATGGACAAAAATGTGGTACATATATGCTGCAAGATATTACCCAGCCATAAAAAGGAATGAAGTCTTACCATTTGCAACAACATGGATGGACCTAGAGGGTATTGAGATAAATCAAACAGGTTAAACAGAGACAGACAAATACCACATGATTTCACTTATATGTGGAATGTAAGAAAACAACTAAAGGAAAAAACAACACAAAAACAAGCTCATAGATACAGAGAGCAAACTGATGGTTGCCCTATTGGGGGACGGGAGGGAGGAGGACAGTGGGGAGCTAGGGCAAAAAGGGTAAGGAATTAAGAAGAACAAACTGGTAGTTACAAAGTATCCACTGGGAAGTAAAGTACAGCTTAGGGAATATAGTCAATAATAGTGTAATTAATAACTATGGATGGTGTCAGGTGGGTGCAAGTCTTAACAGGGGAACCACTTTGTAAGTTATATAAATGTCTAACCACTATGCTATACACCTGAGACTAATATAATATTGAATGCTAACTGCAATTGAAAAATAAAAGTTTTTAAAAAGGCTGGCATTTTATATTAATACAAAATCTGGACACTTTGTATATTTCCTTGGATGGTAAAATGATTAAAGTATTATGGAGCGCCTATAAAGTGGGATATGATGCAGGGTATATAAAACTACAAATAGTGCTCCTCTGAGGTGGGGCTACAGAGAGTAGAGAAGGATCCTGCCATGCTAGATCTGCTCTTCAACTTCTGTGATGCAGAATCCCGAGAACAGAGGGTGCGTCTGAGTGCAGATGTGTGAGCCTGTAGAGAGGCAGATACAAGGGGAAAAGGTGATCATAGGAGTTATTCCTGTGTTCTTTGTGGTAGTCAAGAAATGAAGGTTAAGAGCTTGAGTTGTCTTGAAATTGCTTTTTGCTCAACTCTCTTTTATTGGGATAACTTTTTTCAACTGCACTATATGTGTACATTTATCAGAGTTACATGAAATTCAAGTTGCTGACAGGAACTGAGAAAAAATGGAGATGCATATCCTTATTGTAAATATAAGGCATTTTAAGCCCAAGGGTTTAAGAGATTTGATCAAATTTAAGAGCAGAGTTGGGAGTAGAAACCAAAGCCTTGTACCCTTCCTCACCACCATTATCATTGTGCACGGCAAGCTCAGGGGAGAATTAGCCAAACCCTGAAATTTAGAGATTATGGATCTTCCCAAAGACTGTAACTTTCAAATTAACATGCACATATTTTAATTGTTAAAAATATAAAAGTAAAAGGAAAGCTTTTACTCATCTCCTTATCAACTTAAATACAACAGAAGGTGGTCATATTGTCTAGAAGGTGATCATATTGAAAATTGGAAAGTTAGCATTTGGATCAATTAACCAGAAAACACTGTTTGCATAAGAAACCAAACATTAAAAAACTAAAAATGGAAAAATGTATTTCATGCACTACCCACAAATATTGTTTAAATAGTTTGCTTATGACCACAGATCTTCAACTTTTAGATTCTTAAAAAAAGTTTGGAGGAAACCAGCCCTGCCTGGGTAGCTCAGTTGGTTAGAGCACCATCATAATATATCAAGGTGTTGGGTTCGATCCCCGGTCAGGGCACATGCAAGAATCAACCAATGAATGTCAAAATAAGTGGAACAACAAATTGATGTTTCTCTCTCTCTATCTCTCTTTTTCTTCCTCTCTCTAAAATATTAATAAGAAAAAAAAGTTTTGAGGACACCAAACAGCTTCTGTTTATGTGGGTAATATTCAATAGGTTTTACCATAAAAGAAATTAAAAGCATGTACTTTTTTTATTTTTTGGTATTTATATTTTTATTTGTGTGTATGTTTATCTTTAAAAGATTTTATTTTATTTTTCAATTATAGTTGACACTCAGTATTATTTTATATTCATTTCAGGTGTACAACACAGTGGTTAGACAATTATATAATTTACAAAGTGATCCTCCTGGTAATTTAAGTACCCATCTGGCACCATACAGTTATTACAATATTATTGACTATATTCTCAATGCGATACTTCATATCCTTTTGATTATTTTGTAACTACCAATTGGTACTTCTTAATAAAAGCAGGTATATTTTACTATGAGCTTAGTTAAAAATAGTAATTTTACTTCATATATATAATATCAACATTTTCTATAAAAATGCATTGAAAAATTAGTGAGAATAGCTAAATTCAATGAGAATTTTTTGAAATTTTTTATGGCTAGCTAAATAACAAACATTCTCATATATGCTTCTGCATTGAAACTGTTGCAATAAGTTGCGCTGTTTGAATCAAATGAAGAAAATTCAGCTTTTCACAGCTTTGTAATTGAAAAAGAGTAAAGTATTTTGTTAAACTTTTCAGAAGATAATTGTGAATATTCTTCTTTGATATTGCACTAAAACTAGACAAGTGACAGTTTCTTAAAGAAACTAGATTTTAATTGCAATGTGTCACCTGAAAAAAAAAGTCAATGAAATTTTCAGACTCTGCCACATTGAAATCCACTCGTTTATTTTATACTAGAGGCCCGGTGCATGAAAATTTGTGCACAGGGGAGAGGAGGTCCCTCAGCCCGCCCCCCCCCCCCCCCCCGCCCACAGTCCAGGAGCCCTCACAGTATGTCCTACTGACCGCTTAGGCCGTTGGGAGCGGGCCTAAGCCACAGTCTGGCCTCCCTCTGCAGGAGGTGACTGGCCAATCAGGTATATAGATACTTTCTGGAGGCAGCACGGACTCCTTCCTTATTTCTTTTCTCTGTGGTTGGAGAACAGGGGACTAAAAGGTGGAAACAGAACTGTGGTCAGGCCTGGGGCTTTTGTAGGCAGTGGAAAGAGGGAGAGGACTGGGGAAAGTCTAGACACGTTTCCTTCGATTGTCCTCCCTTCCTCCAGGCCCCTCCCTCCATTTTTTCCTTCTCATGGTGGACGCTCGGGCCTTGGACTGACCGGGGCCCAGCAATGGTGGGGTTCAGCCCCCTCACTTCTCAGCTGACCGAACGGCTGCCTCGCATTCCAAGCGGGGCTGTTTTCAAGTGACTAAAGCACTGGGAACCCACAGCTCCCGGCCTCTCCCCTCTCGGTTTCCTCCTTGGGTCGGTTGCAAAGTTCACTGAGACACTGAAGCAGCTCTGTGCTGGGGTGGTGGGGGGTGTGGGGGAGGGACACATGCAGGCAGGGTCACGTCCCAGGTCAGGGACACAGGCAGGCAGCTTCACCTCAGCGCTGGGCGGGACATGAGCGCTGGGCAGGCCTGGGCGTGCCTCCTTTTGGGGCGGAAGTCCCCGCCCCTGTCCCTGCCCCCAGGTCCTGTGCGTGTGCAACCCATTGACTGGTCATGACTCAGACACCGTAACGGACAAATTAGCATATTACCTCTTTATTATATAGGATTTCAATTGGATCTTTTACCTATATATAATTTTGTGACATCATATGCTGGTCATTTGGAAAATGTTGATTCACTGAGTTATATAGAACTTCCAAACGCTGATACTTTTCCTTGAATGAGAGATTTAAAAAAAGAAAATCACATCATCAGTGACAATTGGTGATGAAAAATTTCTTCAGAAAAAATATTAAATATTGGGAGACTATAAAGTATATAACAGTAAATGCAAACTTTCCAAAATTCTAATTTTTACTTGAAATCTATCATTGGCAACAGATACTGTCAGATGTTTTCCTTACAGGGAAATCTTCATTTGGTTATTTTTGATGAAATACTTGCCAAATATCCACATCTCAATAACCCTACTAAGCCTGACAGTTGTTCTTGTAAGTAAAAATGTTCTATAAAAAGGTAGCTAGTTAAGCTCACAAGTCATGTTGTTTGAGATTCACATGGTACCTCAGTATGCAGCGAAAGTGCTTTATTTGTATTTCCCATTTCATCACACGTAATATTAAAAAGCCATGTATTCAAAGTATAATTTTATAAAGTTAACCATTTAACTTAATAAGGATTTAATTGAATTGATGATAGTTGCCGCTTCATCAAGGGTCTTCTTAAGGGAAACTGTCTTTTGTTTGTGTGATTCCCCGGGAGTGCACGATGGTGAAGAACACAGGGATTATGGGTATGATATGGTGCCACCACCTTGATCTGTGCTCATGTGCCAGCAGTTTTACTCATCATCAGTACTTTGGCACCATCAGTGCAAATGTCAGCACAGTGAAAAAGGCCAAAAAAAGGAAATTAGTATTATTATAGAAATAGTTTTGACCTTGCCTTTGAAACCCTGAAAGAATCTCAAGAAGGGATCCCAGGCTGCAATTTCAGAATCACAGGTTTATGGTAATAGTAAGTGCTAAAGGTGAGGAAGTGGTAAGAAGTCCTATTTTAATAAAATGGTGGTGAAACAAAGGTCATTACTCAAATGCAAAAGCTGGAATTAACCAAAATCTACATTTGCTCAATGGTGTTTAACTCAGAGCCACACAAAAGTTCCCTTTACATTTGAAACCATGTACTTTACAAAGTTATATCTTACTTCTTTGAAATTGTTTTTATATGCTTTAACTTTCGATAAGTCAAGATTCCTTGTATACAATTATTACTGCAGCGTGTGCACACACGTTGGCGTCATTACTAATAATGTTGGCATCATCAGCGTTCCTGCATCAATCATCACCTCATTCTCCTGTGACGATGAAGCAAATAGTCCCCCCATCAGTGATCAGTGTGAAGTCTGAAGCAAGTGGTACCCCCATCAATATCAAGCCTGAATCTCATCATTCCCCCCCACATTCTTAGTTATTTCTCTTTTACTGTAATTGTCTTCTTCTTATAGTATCAGTCTTCCTACACCGGGACATTCCCATCAACATATAAACATTCTTTTCTATCTTCTATCTTAAAAAAAACAACAACAATAAAAACAAAACCTCTACCTTCTCATTATTTTCTCTGCAATTCAAATTCCTCATTCTCGAGACTCTATTCGATGCTCTCTAATGTGGTACCCATCCTGACATGATACTGAAATCACTCTTGTCAAGGACATCAAAGACGTCCATGCTGCCAAAGCCAATGAACACCTTTCTGTCTTCATTCTTCTTGAGCTCCAAGAATCACTCAACATACAAAGCAACATCTTCTTTGTGTTTCCTTTTTTGGAATTTAGGAGCCTTACTCTCTAGTGGCTTTACTCCTCATTCACTGGGGGTAGGGGAGGATGCGGGGAGCAGGTCTTTTCCAATCAACCTCTCAATAGGGGGTTCTTTGAGGCCTGGTAATTCTAAGCATTTTTTCTCTCTGTCCTCTCTCCTTAGATGATCTACTTCAACTCCTTGCTGATATTTATATTTATATTTATATTTATATTTATATTTATATTTATATTTATATTTATATTTATATTTATATTTATATTTATATTTATATTTATATTTATATTTATATTTATATTTATATTTATATTTATATTTATATTTATATTTATATTTATATTTATATTTATATTTATATTTATATTTATATTTATATTTATATTTATATTTATATTTATATTTATATTTATATTTATACTAGCGTTCCCGTTGCAGGAAAAATCCTGCAATAGGATTTCCTGCTGCACTCTACCCCGCCTCGGCTCCTCCCTTGCCACCCGCCCCGCCTTCTCGGCCAGCCCGCCTGCTTTTCCCTTCTCCCCCGGCCCTGCCTTCACTCCTCCCTTCTCCTCCCCCTGGCTTGCTTGCTCCTTCGAAGCTTTACTCCCTTCTGCAGCTCTTGGCTTCTTTCAACGCTGTCTTGATATGCAAATTAGCCGCCATATTTGTTGGGGGTAATTTGCATACTCGTCCTGATTGGCTGGTGGGCGTGGCTTGGTTGTGGCAAAGGTGCAGTCAATTTGCATATTTGTCTATTATTAGATAGGATTTACATTTATAGTTTTTCCCTCTGACTAACATTCTCATGTTTTTCTTAATCCTCACCCAAGGATATATCTTCACTGATCTTTAGAGATAGAGGAAAGATCAGAGAGAGAGAGAGAGAAACATCAATGTGGGAAAGAATCATCGGTCAGTTGCCTCACACACATGCCCTGACTGAAGTTGGAACATGTAACCTAGGTATGTGCCCTGACTGACCAGAATTGAAGCCATGACCATCTGGTGAATGGGATGATGCTCCAACCAACTGAGCCACTGTGCCAGGGCCACTATTCTCATGGTTTCAAAAGCCTTCATGACATCACTATTGGAACCTGGGTGACTTTTAGGTGTCTCAAAATAGTATGTCCAAAATGTAATTTTTTTATTTCTTCACCCCCAAACCCATGCCCTTCTGCCATCTTCTTCATTCAAAGTGAATGACACCATTTTCTACACATTGTTCCAACCAGACATGTAGGCATCATCCTACATTCTTCACTTCCCTTAGGTCCAGACCTTCAATATTTTTAAATTTTGCACATTCAGTTACTATCTAGGTTAAGAATGTCAACTTTTGTATGATAGGTGTCCTGTGGTATAAACCATCTTCACATGTTCTTTGTATGTTTATTTACTAGACCCCTGGGACTTTAAATGAGAGTGTAAAAATGCAGCCTTTAGATCATAATTCACGGAACTAGTGCTGTAGATACACGTCTTGCTTTACAAAGGGACCACCTTCCAGAGTTCTGCTTCCTAAAATGAACTGATTGTGCTATTATATTTATTTTTATAAGAAACAAAATGGAATGATTTGATGCTTTTTCAATATTCTGGTGATCTTTAAAATTTCTTACATACACAAGTGAGAATATTATAAAATAATATTACATAGTAATCTTCATACTCAATGCTTCAAAACTCCTACTTATCTCAGACAAACCACTTTTACAACAAATTACTACACTCTCTATTAAGCATAGTGAAAGCTGTAAAACATCGGGTAACCTTCTAGAACTAATAAATGATACCATTTGTGCCTCCTCTCTCTCTGGCACTGCACTGCCCTTGGAATTGACCCTCTATTCTTCTCACAATAGCTAATGTTCCCCTCTAAAGTTTTGTTTCAACATTGATATTCCCACATTTTGTCTTAGAGTACAAAGCTTCAGATGATATAAATAACCTCACATGGATTTTTTGGATCAATCTCAAAAAAAAAAAATCTTCCAAAACTTTTAAAGTGCTGACTTCTTTTATTTGGCCTTCAGATGCTAATAGATGAATCATAAATTTATTAAAAATACTTTTTTAGCCCTACCTTGTTTGGCTCAGAGAATAGGAGAATAGAGCATCAGCCTGCGGACTGAAGGGTCCCAAGTTCAGTTCCGGTCAAGGGCACATGCCTGGGTTGTGGGCTCAATCCCCAGTGTAGGGCATGCAGGAGGCAGACGATCAATGATTCTCTCTCATCATTGATGTTTCTATCTCGCTCTCCTTCTCCCTTTCTCTCTGAAATCAATAAAAATGTATTTTAAAAAATACTTTTTTAGTTTTCATATATACTCATTAATAGTAAAAGAAGTTAAGTTATGTACACAGTGAGTATAGAAAACAAGAGAGGGCTAAATATAGGTTGGCATATCTCTGTTTCTCAGTGTATTGATCGTTGGTGGTACATACTTTCTTCTAATAATGTTTTTTACTCTCTGAGTCTGAACTGCGTATTCAGTCTTTTACTGCAAAGCCAAAGAAAATTTACTCTCGCTACTTCTAAACAAATAAACATTTAAAATTTTGGTGAAGTCATAAGAATACCGATTTAAAAATTCCCTCTCTGTGAATCAGAAGCAGTTTTTTTTTAAATATAACTACCATTATAATTAGAGGATACAAATAATATCATATAATGATGCTTAACAGATGTGTGACTTTATATGACATCTGTATCAAATATCTTCTTTATTTTTCGAAATGTGATTTTAAAAGCCTACAAAGTATATTGAAAAAAAATGACAGTAAGACTACTGTAACTAGATATTTTGGAATTGCTTAGTTGAATTGTAACTGTTAATTAAACAAAATTTTCCCTAATATTTGCAGTATGCCAGATGAGTAAAAAAATTCAGCTCATCTAAATTGATTTCAAAAGCAGCTATCAGCCCTAACCGGTTTGGCTCAGTGGATAGAACGTTGGCCTGCGGACTGAGGGGCCCAGGTTCAATTCCGGTCAAGGGCATGTACCTTGGTTGCGGGCACATCCCCAGTAGGGGGTGTGCAGGAGGCAGCTGAATCTATGTTTCTCTCTCATGGATGTTTCTAACTCCCTCTCCCTCTCCCTTCCTCTCTGTAAAAATCAATAAAATATATTTTTTTAAAAAGAAAAAAAAAGCAGCTATCAGTCAAAACCAAGTAGCCAAATCAGCTCAGAGGTTTGTTTTCTATCATTCTAGGAGTCAGTCACAATAGAAAACTTGGTCACTCTGCGTATGCATAGACTTTTCATTATACAGTAAATTCACACCTATACACAGAAAACAAGCTAAAGGGATGTTTCAAGATGCATATCATGAGGCCCAATAGTGAGCTAAGTCTGAAATACCCATGCACCAAATTATGGAATTTCTATTATGCTTCGGTGTGTTTACATGTGGAGGACAGATTGGGCAGATGGTCAGCTAGTAATTCAGAGAAAATTACTGTCTAAGTGGCTGGACACTGGAGAAAAACAGTGGATGAAAATTATGGTCAGTCACCCTGGTGCAATCCCCCAGCCAGATCTCATCATCTCATTTAGATATATAGGCCCCTAAAGCAAAGCTTCCTCAAGCAATATGGTATTTTATTTATCTTGAAACACGAAGGTCTCTAACTGCTCTAGGAGGAAAACTCCTCACACGCTGATGAAAAGGCACTGGACTCAGCATGCCCAGTGTTCCCCAGCAGAGAGGCCGCCAAAAGCAATATGAAGTAGAATCCCTCCTTGCTTCTTTTTATCTCCCTTTTGTGTCGTCTATTTGACTTTGTTATCAGTGTGGCTTATAATGTTCTGAGTGCAGTGAACAATAATTCTGTGAATCTGTGCTCAATATCTAAAGGGAGCGTCTAGCCAACAAATATAAAGGGCATTTCCCCTCTCTCCTGTTTTAATTGTCGGGAAGATATGCGTAGACTGTTTAGAATGACTGTAAGAAGGGATGTGTGCAAAGAAACATCCCGGTCCAGTGCTCTGCACTTCGCTATTTGCCTACGGCAATGGACAGTCCAGAGATAAAGGGCGGAGGGCAGGGGGGGAGCCTAAAATGCATCAATCCCAGAAATCTCTTGTAAGTAGTAACCAAGGGCACAAGAGCATGCAGCCAGCTGATAAAAACGGAGGCTGCCTTGCAAGTGTAGGGTCTAATTCTCTTCACGCGTCTCTAGTGAAAAGCCAAACAATTTCTTATTCACAGAGCTTCCAGTGGCAGAGCCTGTTGAAAACTTATTATTTTCAAATAGGATTACATCTGTTAATATGAGAACATGCATATTACCATATCTGGTAAAAATCAAAAGTTCCAATTTGCTCACTACATGTAAATCCAATTCAAAGTATTTCCATAACATATATCTGCTGGGTGTTACACTGTTTGTGTGTCACTCTGGAATGGATTAACTGCCTGACAGGCGAGGCTCAGTTTTTCTCCACTTGGTGTTTTTAAACAGTTTATGTTTGTTATCATATCAAAGACAGGCTTGCCGTTTTCAAAAGGAGGGAGAGAACACAGCGCCCAAGGCTTCTCCAGCATTACATTTCTTATTCCATTTTATCTTTCATGGTTTTGACTAATGTCAGTAACAGCTACTGGTAATAAACTACTTGGTACAGCCTGCTGTTGCCTTGAAGCCTCGCTTTGATACATTGTCAGCCAATCGGAAGCATTTCCTGATTACATTTCCAAATTGCTTGTTTATTGATTGGGAGTTAATAAAGCAAAAGACAACTTCAGGAGTTAAATTAAATGAAACTTTCCTTTGATGTTTAAATTATCCAATTAACCAACATGCAGTGAAATGTAAGCATTTGGAAGTTTTATCTGAAAAGGAAAAAAATATGTATGAGATAAATGGATCTTTGCATAGACATGGTGGCTAACTGCTAATGAAAAATAAGTGCAACTTAGCATACTGTGATTCCATTTATTTCTCAGGCAAAGGAAATGATGTTGCTATTCAACCCACCCCACTTCTCAAAACTGAACAAGAAAAAAGTATTCTAGGAAGTGTATCACTTTGTTAGCAATAATTTCTTAAAATTGTAACCATCCTATCTAATAAAAAGGTAATATGCAAATTAACCGTCACTCTGCCACAAGATGGCGGTGCCCAGTGCTCTCAGCCCCACCAGAGTCCTCCAGTCCCAGGGGCGCAGCCGCTGAGAGCGGGCAGCATGAGCGGCCACCCCGCCAGAGTCCTCCAGTCCCAGGGGGGCAGACACTGAGAGCAGTCAGCGTGAACAGCCTGGCGGAATGCTTGCTTTGTCGCCGCGGCAAGTACCATAAAAGTTGGCTCCAAAACAGCCTGTTTCTGAGTCTGAGCAGGAGGGGTCCTGAGAGCTCTTCTGCTGGCTGCTCAGGAAAAGAGCACTGACGACGCCATGGGAGCCAATGGGGAGGAGGCAGTAACCGCTGCTGCGGAGCCAGAGTGGAGAAGATGGGGGAGCCGGAGCAGAGGAGGTGGGGGAGCCGGAGTGGAGAAGATGGGGGAGCCGGAGCAGAGGAGGCGGGGGAGTGGAAGCAGAGGAGGCAGGGCTGCCTCTGCTCCTGCAAGGGTGGCGGGTGAGCTGCAGTTCAGGAGCCTCCGGGAGTGGCGGCACCAGGCCATCCAATGCTGCATCCAGTCCCTGAGGCATGCCCGCCAGTGCCGTAATGCCAACTGCCCACAGCTGTCCTGCCAGAAGATGAGGTGGGTTGTGCAGCACAGCAAGACTGCCAGTGCAAGACCAATGGAGATTGCGGAATGTGCAAGCATTTCATCACCCTTTGCTGCTACCATGCCAAACACTGCCAAGAAAACACATGCCCCATTCCCTACTGCCTCAACATCAAGCAGAAGTTCTGCCAGCAGGAGATACAGCACCACTGGCAGCACGTGTAGCTCATGCACCAGCAGGTGCCACCATCAACACCTGCACCGTGGCTCAGCCGAGTCTGCCTTCCCCTCATTCAGCACCACCCCCGCCTCCCACACTGCATCCCAGCACACCCTGGACACCACAGCCCCCGACTCTGCCCCAGACCTCACCTGTGAGCATGTCACTAGCCGGTTTCTCCAGCGTGGCCAGAACTCAGCCCCCCACCACAGTTTGCACTGGGAATCCCACTAATCAAGTGCCATCCCCAACTGCAGCAGTTGAGATGCCCGGCAGATTGCACGTGAGGCCCAACAGCAGCAGCACCTGTACTGGGTGAGCGCCAACAACAGTATGCCCCTGAGGCACAGTGACCCCTGAGAGCCAGATGGCCCCCATGGGCCTGAATGTGACCCAACCAGGTCAGTGGGCCTGTTATTCTGCCCCCCTACCCCCGGCAGTGGCAGCCAGCACCCATCCCCCAACACCCATCACCCATGCCAGACCCATGATGTCTATGCAGACCCAAGGTGCAGCCCCCTCAGAGCATCTCTCCAGGTGCCCTGCAGGACCTGCTGTGGACCCTGAAGTCTCCCAGATCCCCCAGCAGCAGCACATGCTCAACATCCTCAAGTCAAACCCTCAGCTGATGGCAGCCCTCATCAAATAACACACGGCCAAGTTTGTGGCCAGCCAGCCCGGCCTTCAGCTCTAGCCCGGCCTGCTGAACCTGAACACCATGCAAGCCAGCGGGCCATGACCTGCTGTCCCTCTGCAGCAGCAGCAATGGGAGGCCTGAAACCCCCAGGGCTAGGCCTTGAATATCATGAACCCTGGGCGCAACCTCAGCATGAACTACAGTACAGAGAGATGCCACAGAGCAACAGCAGCAACAACATTGTGAGAGGCATGTCTGACTGTCGGTTTAGGCCTGATCCCACATCCCCTGAGGGGTTTCAGATTGGAGAGGGTACAAGCTGGGCTGAGGGACACCCCTCCAGTGCATGAATTTCGTGTACCAGACCTCTATCTATAATAACACTAGTAAAAGCATAATATGCTAATTAGGCAGGATGTCCTTCCAGACAATCTTCCTGATGAAGTCAGGGCTGCGAGAGAAGCCCAGGTCCCAGGTGCCAGAGGGAAGCTGGTACCAGCAGCTGGGGGAAGGAAGGCTTTCTCTTGCACGAATTTCGTGCATCGGGTCTCTGGTTTTATTAAATAAAATGAAGTATATATAACTTTATGGATTTATTAAAGTTCTAATAATTGGAGGTGGTAATACAATTTAGGTGATCTCTTTGGAATATTATGGTGTAGTTGTTTGGATGACATATATGGTCAGCTCAACTTGTGTAAAAGAAATTGGAC
Source organism: Cnephaeus nilssonii (assembly GCF_951640355.1). Classification (NCBI taxonomy): domain Eukaryota; kingdom Metazoa; phylum Chordata; class Mammalia; order Chiroptera; family Vespertilionidae; genus Cnephaeus; species Cnephaeus nilssonii. The sequence goes on along the minus strand of NC_137083.1, from coordinate 74,190,447 downwards.
TCTTTGAAATTGTGAGTAGCTTTTGACATCCACTTCCCAAGGAGAAAGCAACCTCTTGTGAACATAAGGGGGTGATCAAACATTTCTGTTGATGATATAAATAAATAAATATTCAAATGGCTTGCCAATGTCAGGACTCACAGAAGACCAGAACCTCAGCATATGAGATCTAGAATATTTGGTTAGAGAGACAAAATAGGGTTTCCTAATATTTTGGAGAAATTCATAGAGAGACCATTTTTATTTCTCACTAGAGGCCCAGTGCACAAAATTCGTGCACGGGGGGCGGGAGGGTATCCCTCAGCCCAGGCTGTACCCTCTCCAATCTTGGACCCCTCGAGGGATGTCCGACTGCCCGTTTAGGCCTGATCCTACTAGGATCGATCCTATTAGGATCGGGCCTAAACAGGCAGTTGGACATCCCTCTCACAATTCAGGACTGCTGGCTCCCAACTGCTCACCTGCCTGCCTTCCTGATTGCCCCTAACTGCTTCTGTCTGATCACCCCCTAACCACTCCCATGCCAGCCTGATTGATGTCTAACTGCTCCCCTGCCAGCCTGTTTGCCCCCAACTTCCCTTCTCTGCAAGCCTTGTCACCCCTAACTGCCCTCCCCTGCAGGGTTGATCACCTCCAACTGCCCTCCCCTGCTGGCCATCTTGTGGTGGCCATCTTGTGTCCACATAGGGGCAGGATCTTTGACCACATGGGGGCAGCCATATTGTGTGTTGGAGTGATGGTCAATCTGCATATCACTCTTTTATTAGATAGGGTAGAGGCCTGGTGCACAGGTGGGGGCCAGCTGGTTTGCCCTGAAGGGTGTCCCGGATCAGGGTGGGCGGCCTGAGCGAGGGGCCTGTGGTGGTTTGCAGGCTGGCCACAACCCCTGGTGATGCAAGCAGAGGCCCTAGTATCTGGGATTTATGTATCTTCTACAATAGAAACTTTGTAGCCTGGAGCAGAGCCAAGCCTCCTGCTCGCTCCGTGGCCGGCAGCCATTTCTTTAGGGGTTTATGTATCTTCTATAATTGAAACTTTGTAACCTTAAGTGGAGGCCTGGGCTGGCCAGGGTGTGCAGAAAGCTTTGCTTCTTCCATTGCCAGGGGCAACCCTAGCCTCCCACTCTTTCCAGCTCCATGGCTGCCGCCATTTCTGTTTGGATTTGTTTACCTTCTATAATTGAAACTTTGTAGCCTTGAGTGGAGGCTTAGGCCGGCAAGGGCAGGCGGAAAGCTTGGCTTCCTCCATTGCCTGGGAAACCCAAGCCTCCCTCCTGCTTTCTGTGGCTGTAGCCATCTTGGTTGGGTTTATTTGCATACTCGCTCTGACTGGCTGGTGGGCGTGGCTTGTGGGTGTAGTGGAGTGATGGTTGATTTGCATATTACTCTTTTATTAGGTAGGATGATTGTGCTATGATATTAAGTGAAAAGAGAAGTAAATAAAATTATACAAATAGTATGATAAAAAGAAGGAAGGAGGAGGAGGAAGAAGAAAGCTTAGTAAAAAGTATGCCAGAAAGTATAATAAAATACTAACAAAGGCTACTTTGGGGAAACACTAAAAGTATTTTTTTATACTTACTTTCCTCATTTCTGAAATTTTAAAATAATAAACATGCATTACACTTATACTGGGAAAGAAGACATTAGTTTAAAATGAAAGTTAACAAAAATAATGGCATTTTCTTAGCTGTTTCTTTGACAATAAAATTATGAAAAGTTTAGTCTAGGATTAGACATAGTGGGAAGGCTCACATACATTACTGGATTTCTGAAATTACATGCCAAATATTTGAGCTTCTTCTGCTCTTATTTTTCCCCCTTCAGAGCTCTCCAAAGACAATTATTCAGACTACTAGAAGCCCAATCACAAAATTCATGCACAGGTAGGGTCCCTAGTGGCTGCCGGCTGCCAGTTGGGGTCTTCCTTTGTTTCCTGCTGCCCCGCCCCTGGTGGTCAGCATACGTCATAGCCAGCAATCGAACACCCAGTCAGTTGAACTCACAAAGGGACACTTTGCATATTAGGCTTTTATGTATAGAGACTAGAGGCCCGGTGTATGAAAATTCATGCACTGGAGGGGGGAGTCCCTCAGCCTGGCCTGCCCCCTCTCACAGTCTGGGAGCCCTCAGGGGCAGGAGGCGACCCGTTGATCAGGGGAAGACGATGCCCCATCACACCTCTGCTGCTGCCACTGCCGGCAGCACAAGCGTAGGCCGGCCCTGGTTACCTGAGCCTCGGGCGGCCCTGGGTGGCTGGGCAGCTGCCATCTGAGGCTTGCCTGTGCCTTGGGCCGGCCCTGGGCAGTTGGGGGGCTGAGGGGACTGGGGGACTCTGGAGGCAGGTGCGTGGAGCAGCCAGGCCCACCCCCTGGGGGTGAGCCCAGCCTTGCCGCATGCCTACCACCCTGGCAGGGCTGAAGGGACTGGGTGCCGCCATCCTGTGGCTGTGACGCTGCCATCTTTGAGGGAGGGGCAGTCAATTAACAAATTCCCTCCTTATTGGCTGTGGGTGCTGCCATCTTTGAGGGAGGGGCAGTCAATTAGCATATTTCCTCCTTATTGGCTGTGGGCACCACCATCTTTGGGATGGCGTGAGGGTCAATTAGCATATTCCCTCTTTATTAGATAGGATGTTAGATTTCTAGATTGGGTAATTAGTGTCAAAGAGAATGTGGCTCAGGTGTCACCCTTTAGCTGGTTTCTCTCTTCCAGCGGGCCATTTCCCACCAGCAGTCAGGTTTCTCTCTTCAAGGTGCACTCTCCTCATGCCTTCCTTCTTTAAACCCTTCAGAGGTCTCTGCCTTCCTGTATGTAGCCACCCTCTCAGCAACATATCAGGTGCCAACTGTCCCCTCTGCTCCAGCAGCAAGGCTTCTTGGGGATCTTCTCATTACGTGAACTTACTCCTGCCAAGTCCACACCTTCAGCACTTCAGTCAAGAATATCTACCTCAGGGAAGCCCGCCCTGACTTTCTGTCCACATCAGGGTCCATTGTCATTTGCTGTCATCAAGCCTTTTGCTTCCTTAGCACGGACACTATATGACTCACATATCTGCTTAACACAATGCCTGGTACAAAGTAAGCACTAAATAAATATGTGTTAAAGGAGTAAATGAAAAAATAAATGAGAGAACAGATTAACTAGTTGTTAATCAGTCACTCTGTATTCCTCTAGACAGGTTTGTTTGTTTGTTTTAATTTGATTTTGTGAGAGAGAAGGAGAGAGACATTTGTTGTTCCACTTGTGTATGCATTCACTAGTTGATTCTTATATGTGCCCTGACAGAATGTGTAACCGTGGCACATCAGGACAATGCTCTAACCAACTGAGCTATCCAGCCAGGGCTTAGATGATTTGCTTAAATATCTAGGCCCGTGGTTGGCAAACTGTGGCTCGCGAGCCACATGTGGCTCTTTGGCCCCTTGAGTGTGGCTCTTCCACAAAATACCATGACCTGGGCGAGTCTATTTTGAAGAAGTAGAGTTAGAAGAAGTTTAAGTTTAAAAAATTTGGCTCTCAAAAGAAATTTCAATCGTTGTACTGTTGATATTTGGCTCTGTTGACTAATGAGTTTGCCGGCCACTGATCTAGGCTAATTCACATAAAAGTTTTATTCATCCATCCATCCATCCATCCATCCATCCATCCATCCATCCATCCAGTATTTTCTTGAGCATTTACTGTGCACATGTAAGCACTCCTGGAGATGAAAGCCTGAATTTGACATGGACTTTGTTCTGAGTTCACAGTGTTAGTCAGCATTTCCCTTTGTAGAGGTTGGCTGCTCCTTGATTAAAGCATGAATAGACGCTTGAAAGTGGCACTGTGCTCACAGTTCAGTAATTATATTTATGTTACTACTCACCCAGTTTCAGGCCAAGTCCATGAGGTATTGCTTATTTTCCTCTATCCCTCAATCCCTCTCCCTCTTACTCCTCTCAGAAAACCTTTAGCAAACCCCGGCCACTTACCTCCAGCATGTATTTTGAATCCATCTTATCACCTCTGCTTTCCTGCAACCACCTGGTCTAAGCGGCTGCCCTCTCTGTTTTGCTCTTCTCTGTTCTGTTTGCCACAAGAGAGCCTTAGTGATCTTTACAACATGCTTATCCTGAAGGCATTTGCCTCTTTATTGTCTACATAGCTTCCTCTTTCACTTGCAATCAAATGCAAATTCTTTCCCTGAGCTGCAATGCCCTATCTTACTCACCTTGCCTAAAGCCATGGCTAAATGTCACCCTACTTCTTGATGGTTGCTGCCAGCCACAGACCAAGTTTGCCCCTGCACCAGGGCTTTGCCTTCACTAGTCTGCTTGTTCTAAATGCTTCCAAGATCCTATCATGGGTGTCTGCTCCTTTCATTCAGGTTAGAACTCACAGGCCAGCTCTTCAGGAAGCCATCTAGGTAACCACCTTCCAACCACTCACCAGTGCATTACCCTTTTGGATTTCCTTCAGAGCACTAGCACTGTCTGAAAATATCCAGTTTATTTGTGTGTGTTTTTTACTTTTTAAATTATGCTCCACCCACTCTCCCACCCCCTCTAGAATGTAAGCTTTATGAGGATGAGATCTGGGTAGCCGGTTTGCTGGTGTGACTCAGTGCCTACACAGTGCCTGGTAATGTCACTAGACAGCTACCTGCCCAGAGCGCGTCTGCCTCAGGCCGGGCTGTAGTGTGTGGGCTCTTGAATTCCTGTAGGAAAGATTTCACAGTTCAAGGCCAGATGGATTTGAGAGCATGTTTATTAAAGCCGAGGAGAGGGAAACCAAGGAAGGACCTAGGGTAGAAGAAACAACAGGGCGAAGCCCGGGCGGGGCTCTGCTTTGGCTCCTTAGAAATGTTACAGGAAAGAAGTCAGCCAAGGTGGGGCCGCTGTTAGCTCAGTGGGAAGTCAGAGGAAAGAGGGGCCTTGGCGACAGGATCAGGGGGTGAGCCCGGGTCGAGCTGCCACTGCTGCCCACTGCCACCCCTTTGCAAGTCTCTTGGGGACACTTAGAGTTTAGGAAGAAATAAAAGAAATTCTTGCCCGGGAAGGGGCATGGGTGCACTCTCGTCCTGAGTGAGCCCACATTTAGTCTTTGTTCTGAGGGCTTTTTGTCCCCCCTCACCCCCTTTTTTTTTCTGCAGGTGAGAATCTTAGGGGAGGGTTTCAGTAGAATATTTATCAGCTTTCCAGGTGCATTTTAAATATGCTGATTCATCCAAATGAGCCTATAGGCGAGTTTTGGATTATTATTTGGTCTGTTTTACTGTTATCGTAGGTCTGTGTGGCTTTAATGGGGTTTTTGTTCTTTGTTTCCCAACATCATCTGTCCTTGGGTTTAGCTGGCACAAATGGCATTAATTGGGTCTTTGTTCTCTCTTCCCCAGACCAGGGTGATTAAGCTATGTATTCTCTGTTTAGGGAGGTTAGGCATAAACCATTTTCTCTCAGGTGTCCTTGGTTAGGAAAGATAAGGTCCTGCAATTCACAAGCTGGCTGCAAGCTGCCCAAAGTGTTTGGCCTTGTTATTTTATTTTATTTTATTTTATTTATTTTTTTTATTTTTTTTTGTCTCCGCTTCCCCATCCCACTTGCCCAGGAATTTTCCTTATTTCTCACTATCCTGCCACATTATGCATCATGTGTTCTGTAGATATTTGTTGAATGAGTGAGGCAGTGCATTAATGAATGATAGCTTTCACATTCGTTGAAATGGTGAGTTCTCAGCAGGTGTCTGCTGGCTGGTATTTGATCTTCAGCTGTCACAGGGCTCCACCTCTTACAGAATCCCACTGTACCATCAAGTCACACTGCAAATCCCACTGGTTCTGTGAAAACATTGCTAGCAGCCTCGTCAATAGGTATCATCCTCTTTTCTGATTGGTTGTCCATAATTCATTGTCCAACCCTGGGCATCTCTGAGAGTGAAAGGAGGCACCGTTTGTGCTGATGCCGGGGCCACAGGCATGCCCTGGGACTGTCCTGGCAGAACTGTATGGTCCCCCTGGCACAGGTGTGCCATCTTTTCCCTTATTGGTGCCTGTATGCTTAGTTACATTTCCTTATGCTTCACATACTACTGGGTCCTAGGAGGTGCTAATGAAATGTTTATTGTGACTGTGTTCAGTGAGTAGCAACAAACCCCTCTTTTTCTCTGTTGCAATTATGTAATTGACTTATTTTCTGGAAATTGCTTTAAAAGAGATTATTTTATGCATCGTACTGGGTCTGATGTCTAAGAGAGAATCTTATAGTTCTTATAAAGTCAGTAAGAACCTCTAGGCTGCGACTGCCTATAAAATTTCGTACACAGACCTCACTGCACTCCCAACACTATGCTTCGTGGACCTGGAGCACCATCCCACCATCCTCCTCACCCTCTCCCTCCCCATCTTTCTGCAAGGAGACTCACTGCCCTACAATCTACAGACCTCGGTCCTTCCTCCCCAAGATGTGAAGTGTTGTTAAGCTCTCCAGCTCCCCACAGTATTGACCCCATTGGGCCATATAACACTCTTGATAATACGGAAACGCTTTCTTTCTGTCTCCACATGGGGCTAAGGTAATTGCCATATCTCTTTTTCATATTTTTATTTCATATTTATTTATTTATATATTTTCTTTATTGATTAAGGTATTACATGTGTCCTTATCCCCCCATTAACCCTCTTACCCCCTCCCCCACTCATGCCCTCACCCCCCTGGTGTCTGTGTCCATTGTTTATGCTCATATGCATGCATACAAGTCCTTTGGTTGATCTCTCCCCCTTACTCCCACCCTCCCCTACCTTCCCTCTGAGGTTTGATGGTCTGATCGATGCTTCTCTGTTTCTGGATCTGTTTTCATACATCAGTTTATGCTGTTCATTATATTCCATAAATGAGTGAGATCATGTGATATTTATCTTTCTCTGACTGGCTTATTTCGCTTAGCATAATGCTCTCCAGGTCCATCCATGCTATTTGTCGTATCTCTTTAAGTCACTTTTCTGTCCTGTGGCTTCGTACAGTGCCTGTCTCAGAGTACACTCTCATAAGACACTTGTTGAATAAGTGAATGCATGAAGGGGTTTGCCTCTCTTGGGCTTCTGGTGTAAGAAGAGAAAAATGTATCTATTAAAAGTTAATTTCAGAGAGCAGAAGATTATTCTTTTGAATAATATCTTAGTCCAAGCCTTGGAATAAATCAGTCAGTTTGGCATCTGTACTCTAATCAATTGACTTTGTGCACATGGGCTAAGCCATTTTTAGTTAATTGGGTGCTAAGAATTAATGTATTATTTTTTAAATTTTCATTGTTTTGGATATGAAAGAAGTCTCCATTGTGACCATTTAACTACCAAAGTTATAATTGTTAATAATTTTCAAGTGGCAGAGTTGCAAATAAAGTAGACACACGGGAATGTACTTGTGAAGGTGTATATTTAGTGTTATAGCAGGGAGTGGTAACAGCTGTGGCATTGGATACCCCATAAACCATTATTAAAAGATGAATCTGCAAAGAAGTTCACTCACTCTTGCTTCTTAATCATGTATAAAGAAATGCAGCAATAAAAATTTACTTAGAAGTACTTTGAAAACAATCAATTATTTTTAAATGAAAAGATCTCTGAAGGTCTTGTTAATACTTTCAAAAAGCAAAATCTCATAGGAAATATAAGTTAATGTGTTAGAACTTTACATAACTTATATTGTTAATACATATATATTTCCTCTGATGACTTTGAAACCTTTTAAAGGCATCCTACCTAATAAAAGGGAAGTATGCAAATAACCATCACTCCACTACGCCCACGATTGGGCCAGTGGCAGGCTGGGGGCAGGACTTGTGGTGGCCAATTGGGCTGACAGGATGAGCGGGGGGCGGGGACTCACCTGTCACCCCAACGGCCGGCACTGCTGGAGGACCGATGGAGCCGGTGGAAAGCGCCGGTGGTGGAACTCGGGGTGGCCAATTGCGTGGCTGCCAGCACCAGTTTTCCGCCAGCAGCAGTTTTCCTCTGGCCACCCGCCGATCGGAGCACCTCCCGATCAGAGTTCCTCTTGGGGTGGCCGATCGCGCTGGCAGGAGGCTCTCCAATCGGTGGGTGGCCAGAGGAAAAATGCTTGCTGGCGGAAAACTGGTGCTGGCAGCCAGGTGAAGGAAGGTCTATTGCACGAAACTTCATGCAACGGGCTTCTAGTTTCTTAATAAAAGAATAGTTCTAGTTATTAGTATGTTTGAATGATTTTAACTTCCATTGCCTCTGTTTCTATAAAGAATTAGAAAAGATGACATCAGGATTATGAAAATTCAGGCACATCCCAAGTTAATGTCATATCCTTCAGCCTCTATAGAGTCAATATAATAACAAATATAATTATAGTTAATGCTATTAAGAACTAACACTTTCATTACACAATCTTTCGGTTGATTATTTTAAGCCACAGAAAACTATCTGAGGTAAGTAATATTATTATCACCAGACAAAGATACCAAATCACAGAAAACTTAAATAAAGTTGTCAAAGTAAATTGTGCAAGTGGGAATAATGCCCAGGAAGTCTGGCTCCAGAATCCATGCTCAAATACTGCCCAGGAATACAGAACCTGACTGTGTGTGTATTACACTTTTGTGTGAAAATGTCACCCCTGAGTTTATCTTTTCTAAACTAAACTCTTATATTCCCTGTGCTCTGATGTCTTCACTGAGAAGAGGGAGGAACAGAAGAAGGAAGAGGAGGAGGAGGAGATGTTTGATTGTACTATGAAGTATGTTATATTCTTCAGGGATCAAGACAGCATAAAATATGTAAATACTTGGGTGAATAGGATACAAGAATTCATCATTTTAAGAACCAGTTCCTGCCCAGCCAGCATGGCTCAGTGGTTGAGCATTGACCTATGAACCAGGAGGTCACATGCCTGGATTGTGGGCTTGGTCCCCACTGTGGGGCATGTAGGAGGCAACCGGTCAGTGATTGTCTCTCATCATTGATGTTTCTATCTCTCTCTCTCCCTCTCCCTTCCTCTCTGAAATCAATAAAAATATATTTTAGAAAAAGAACAGGTTCCTCCACTGAGTCTGGTTTACACAGTAATGTGTAAAAAAATTGCTAAATAAATGACATTGTGAAGAGGGTGGAGACAGAAATGGTGGGACTGGCCAGTATATTTGAAGGGAAATTGAGAGGTTTTGGTTAGATCAACTGAATTTTTTTTTCCAGACAAAATAGACACTTAAAAAATATATGTTTTTTTAATTGATTTTTTTTTTTTTTGGAGGGGAGAGAGAGAGAGAGAGAGAGAATCATCAATGTGAGAGATAAATATCGATTGGCTGCCTCCTGCATCCCTGTACTGGGGTTTGAGCCTGCAAATTCAGGAATCAAACTGGCAACCTTTTGGGGCATGGGATAATGCTCAGCCAGTGATCCACACTGGCCAGGGCTAGACTTACTTTATTTTTATTGTTGACATTATTACAGATGCCCCCATTTCCCCTCCGTTTTGTCCACCTCCACTCACCCTCTGCACCCCTTTACCTATGCATATATGTTCTTTGGCTAATCCCTTCACCTCCTTTCATCCGTTGTCCCCCTCTCCTCTCCCGTCTGGCAGCTGTCAGTCTGTTGCATATATCCATGCCCCTGTTTCTGTTTTGTTCTTCAGTTTACTTTGTTCACTAGATTCTACTTATAAGTGAGATCATGTGGTATTTGTCTGTCTCTGACTTGCTTATTTTTCCAGGTCCATCCATGCTGTTGCAAATGTAAGATTTCCTTATTTTTATGGCCACATAGTATTCCATTGAGTAAATGCACCACCGTTTTGTTTTTGTTTTTTTTATCCACTTGGGCTGTTTCCAGATCTTGATATTATAAATAATGCTGCTATGAACATAAGGGCGCATATATTCTATTGAATTGGTGTATCAGGATTCTTAGGATATATTCCCAGAAATGGGACCACTGAGTCAGAAGGCATCATTTTAGTTTTGGGGAAAACTCCTCACTGTTTTTTCACAGTGGCTGCAACAGTCTGCATTCTCACCAAAAGTTTTCTCCACATCCTCACCAGCACTTGTTTATTGATTTTTTTTTTTTGCATGTACCTGTCCATTTTTTCTAACACCATTTATTGATCAGAATGTCTTTACTCCATTGTATGCTCTTTCCTCCTTTGTCAAATATTAATTGAGCACAAATATGTGGGTTAATTTCTGGGCTCTCTGTACTGTTCCATTGATTTATAAGCCTGTTCTTATGCTATAAATTGGTGGCATTTTTATACACCAATAATGAACTATTGGAAAGAGAAACTAAGAAAACAATCCCATATACTATTGCAACAACAAAAAAAGTAAGGTACCTAGGAATGCATTTAAGAAATAATGTAAAAGACCTGTACTCAGAAAATGATAGGATATTGAAGAAAGAAATTGAGGAAGATACAAATGAATGGAAGCATATACTGTTTTCATGGACTGGAAGAATTAAAATGACCATACTACCCAAAACAATTTATAGATTCAACACAATTCCTATTAATATACCAGCAGCATATTTCACAGATCTAGAATAAATATTCCAAAATTTTATATGGAACAAAAACTGACCCAAAATAGCCTCAGCAATCTTGAGAAAGAAGAACAAAGTTGGAGGTAGCATAATACATATCAAACAATAGTACAAGGCCATTGTAATCAAAACAGCCTGGTACTTACACAAGAACAGGCACATAGATCAATGGAACAGAACAGAGACCCCATAAATCAACCCAAGCCATTACACTCAATTAATATTTGACAAAGGAGGCAAGACAGTCTCTTCAATAAATGGTGTTGGAAAAACTGGTTAGGTACATGCAAACAAATAAAACTAGATCAGAGAATTATACCACACACAAGAGCAAACTCAAAATGAATAAAAGACTTAAATGTAAATCTCAAAACCATAAAAATCTTAGAAGAGTACATAGGTAGTAAAGTCTCAGACATCTCTCATAGCAATATTTTTGCTGATACATTCTCTAGGGCAAGGGAAAGAACAGAAAAAAATAAACAAATGGGACTACATCAAACTAAAAACTTCTGCACAGCAAAAGAAACCATCAACAAAATGAAAATGGAACCCAGTGTATGGGAGAACATAATAGCCAATGGTATATCTGATAAGGGGGCTAATATCACAAATATATGAAAAAATTAATAAACTCAACACCAAGAAGAAAAACAACCCAAATAAAAAATGGGCCAAGGACCTTAATAGACATCTCTCCGAAGAGGTCATACAGATGGCCAATAGACATATGAATAAATGTTCAACACCACTAATAATCAGAAAGATGCGAATTAAAGCCACAATGAGATATCACTTCATATCTGCCAGATCACTGAATTTTAAAAACTGTAACTTGATGGAAGAGGAGAGAATCAACTAGACCCTTGGTATGCAGAGCCAGCCTCTCCCTCCTCTGGCCACTGGCAGGGTGTGTGATTTATATACTTGTGCAAGTTAGGGGACTTGAAGATTGGTACCACCCCCATAACCTCAAGAGGCATCACCTCAAAAACCCTCTTCAACTTTCTAAGATATATTGTTCATCGGTCACTTTCAAAAATGTGTAACTGAACTCAATCTTGTCCTTTACATCTCAACTCAGTGACTGTGGGTCACTGGGATACCTGTTAAAAACCACCATCACACAGGAAAGGCACTTTCTGCTTTGGTTACTTATTGGTCTTAAAAATTAGCCCTCCCTAGCTACTCTTTTCATATCTTCCATATGTTAACATGAAAAAAAATTGTGTGAAAACAATCACATCATGCTTGATCTTATTCTGTATCCATAACTTCCTTTCCTTTCCATTCCATTTGCTTTAAATATCTCTGCAAAAAGAATCTATTTACATCACTTTAATTAATACATTTATTAAATAAGTTAGAGGCTATCAGGGTTCCTGCAAATACTTGTCAATCATAGCTACAGCCTGGCCAGTGTGGCTCAATTGGTTGGGCTTCATCCCATGTACCGAAAGGTTTCGGGTTGAATCCCTGGTCAGTTCACATGCCTGGGTTCTGAACTCAATCCCTCGTAAGGTGGGGCGGGGAGGGGGCAGCCTACCAATGTTTCACTCTCACATTTTTCTCTCCCTCTCTCTTCCTCTCTCTCTAAAAATCAATTTTAAAAATCTGAAAAGGAAATAGCTACAAATATTGTCAACCTCAAAAGAATCTATATGCATTCAGAAATGACTACAAGTTTCACTCTCCTGTGTTTTACTTGGCTACTGATTTGAGGTTTGAGAAGGAAGATGAAGAGTAAAACAGGGAAGGAAAGAGGTGAGCTTGAGAGAAGGCTTTCAAGTATTCACATCTGCTCAAAATGAAGGACCCCAATCAATGTGACCATGGAAAGCCCCATTCTCTCTTGCTTTCTGCTCTATCCATTCACACCTTTAAAGTGGCGGCAGTCATCTAAACCAGTGAATCACCTATAGGTCCTGGGTGACCATATTATCCTCTCTCTGAGCTGTCCCTTTCCGTCATTCATCAACTACCATCAAGCTTGGTGCTCTTTCTCTAGTGCAGTATCATGCACTTCATTATTTATCAGGCCGGTTGATACTCCTTTTGGTACTTACTGTCTGTAGACACTGAAGCAAGCTCTTCCGCTGAGCTTTGCTTTTCTAAACTATAGAAAAGAGAGAATATTTACAAGCCTCTTGGATTCGGTTATAATGAAAATGTATACCATGCATACATACTAGCACCTAACCTAGTACATAGCACTGGACACATAAGTGGTGGCCAGATTCCCATGGGAGTGGCCTAAAGTTTGTAAGGACATCCTCCAAACTCATAGCAGCTGGTGAGCTCTTAGCACAAGCACCTGTAAGAAATCAGTAGGTGCAATCACATTAGAACACTGAAATCATTAGATTTCCATGGCACTATTTGCTACAGAATTAAATTTGGCATAGTATAGATCGGTTTAATACTATAGTATAGGTCTCTGAATCATGAAAAAAGAGGTAATGATGATGATGAAGAGGAGGACAGGGGTAGTAAACCCTTTAAAGCATTTTAAATGTATAAGGTAGTGTTCTAAGCATCTCATATGTCTTAAGTGATTTCATGCTTAATAATCCTCTGAGATAGGATCTATTATTATCCCTACTAGAGGCCCGATGCATGAAGATTCATGCAAGAATGGGCCTTCCTTCCCCTGGCTGCCAGCACCACCTTCGCTCCGGACCAGAGCCACCTTTCTGCCTTTGCTCCGGCCCGGAGCTGCCTTTCCGCCTTCCCACGCTGCCCAGAGGCCCAGAACGGCTGGGGTCCTGCCCTACCCCTGGCCACTCAGCGTCTGTAAATGCAAATTAACCTGCCATCTTTGTTGGGTTGATTTGCATACTCACTCCTGACTGGCTGGTGGGCATCGTGAAGGTACGGTCAATTTGTATCTTTTTCTTTTATTAGTGTAGATTTTTCAGATGAGAAAACTGAGGCTTAGAAAGAGTAAGGTAATTGTTCAAGGTATTACAATTACTAAGTAGTAGAATTTGGATTTGATTTTATGTTTGTCAGGCTCCAAGTTTCAAGTGATTTCTATTCTATCACACTTATTCCCAAATAAGTTTAGTGACTGAAATTATTTATTAAAAATCAATGGCACCTAGACAGTGATATTACCACATGGATCCAGAGAAGGAGAATACAGTGAAATCCTTTGAGACTACCTAGTCACTCAGCCACTCAATTTGGAAAGTCTTCAGGTCACAGTATATCAATTGAGGTGACTCTGGCTGCAATTAATAGACTAACAGTAACTGAGATAATTGAGACATTTTACTAGTATTTATTATTTTCACATAATAAGATGGTGGTAATGGTGGTACAGCAGCTCCATGATGCTGAAGTGCAGGGTAAGCTGTACTTTTACTACCTTTCTCCTCATACTACTTAATGGTTGCAGTAGCACCAAGAAGGTATCCTCACATGATAGCAATTAGAAGAAAATGGGTTTCTTTTCAGAGTCTCTCTATTTCTATAAGAGAAGAAAATTTTCCTCAGAAACACTCTATAGAGATTGCTCCCCTATAACTCATTGCCTAGAACAGTGTCACTTGGACCATTTTGAGCTGCAAGGGAGGCTAGGTAAGTGAGCACCTGGGCAGAGAAATGAGATTAGCTTGACAGACTTTGACCAATCAAGGCCACAATGCTATCTGAAGGCCACTGGGTGTTCTTTGAACAAGGCAGGTGACCAACAGAGTCTGCCCTGAGACCAGTGCAGTGGGAATGCAAAGCAGAAATCATTTTATAAATGATTTAAACAAAAGTTGTGACTTGCCCAAGTTTGTCAGACAGGCTTAGGATGAGAGTTCAACCCAGAATCCTTTGGCTATCCTTATGGTTTTCAAACCGAGTGCCTCAGGGTTTCTACATAAATTTCATTACAATATTATTTTAAAAGTCTTTTAAGTACATACATGTGTAATTTTCTCATATATCTGAAATTGACGCAATGCATTCCTTACTAAACAAGCCTTGTAAAGTCTATGCTGTCACTTAACTCAGTTTTTATTGCTGTTGTTTTTCAAACTTGGACTAAAGCATCTCCTGCCATCTCCATTTAATTATGAAGTTTCCTACATTTGTTAGGCAAGCTATTAAAAACCATTTGTCCATGTTAATCTGGATTTTTTTTTCAGTACTGGACAACCACAATAAAATAATCAATAGGGTGTTGACAGTGATATAAGACTGCAGCAGCTCTAAGCAAATTTGAAATAACTCATCATTTGAAATTGTCATGGGTACCAGCACAGCGGCACTATTCTCACCAACTGACTGAATATCTCTCTGGCCCCCACTGACCTCTACAGCCACTGTCCCCAGACTCTCCCTGCTCAACAAGCATCTGTTTCAATGCTGGGAGCATTTTCTTGCCTCAGGGCTTTTGCATATGCTATTTCCTCTAGCAAGTATTCCTCATCTAGTTATATTCAGCTCATTTTTGCTGTCCCACTTAACTGGTACTTCTTTTTCTGACCTCCCAAATTAGGCTAGTACCCTGGGTTTCACATTCTCTTTGGTACACTCATTATTTTATAAGTATTTAGTCCACAGCTGTCTTTCCTTCTAAGCTGGGAGCTGTCCGAGGGCAGCAACTATGGATAGCCCATTCACTGCTATGTCTTCAACTCCTGACATAGTATACAGCTTCCATGGAAGTAATCAATTATTTTTGAAAGAATACAGGTAACATAAATAAATAAATTTGAATTTAGGTGTAATATTGATTAAAAAAAGAGGAACAATGAAAAGTTTTGTTTATTAAAGAAAAGCTTATTAAATTGAAAGATGACATACAAATAGTGAAATATACAAATATGATTTTAAGTATACAACTAGATACATATTTTCATAAGTAGACATTAAGTTAACCTTCATCCAGATAAATATAAAATACTTTTAGTACCTCGTATCTTTCCTTCATGATCATACCCAACCCCTACCTTTCCACTCCCAGAGATAACAACTGTTCTGACTTTTATCACCATAAATTAGTTTTTACCCATTCTAAAATTTAATATAAATGAAAGGTATCTAGTATGTATTTTTTTGTGCCTGGTTTCTTCCACTCAACATCTTATCTATGAGATTCAGCTATGTTATATGTTCCTTTTTATTGTTTAATTGTATTTCATTTCATGAGTATACCATGATTTAGTTATTCATTTTCTTATTCATGTATATCTATCCCCCCACCCCAATTTGGAGCTATAATAGGAAAAAATGACCACTCTGCTACAGGTATTTCTATGGTCATATGTTATTAAAAGAGCTCTATTCCCCTTCCCCCCCCCCCCATTAAACAAACAGAAAAAAAAATCAATCAATGTATGTTCTTATGATATTCAGAAAAAATGTTTCAATGCTTAAAAAGCAAAAGAAATCAGAATAACATTAGATGTTATTAAAGAAATAGATGAGAATTCTAATTGAATACTGGGCCAGAAGTTAGCCCAGTCAGAGTCAGAAAAACTTGAAAGCAGTTTATAGGCAGAGGACATGAAGAGTAAATATTTGAAAATGAAATAGACAACATTAAGTATTTTAATATCTAACAAAAATGTCTTCAAAAAATATACAAAAGTGTTCATAGCAGCTTTATTCATTATAGCCCCAAACTGGAAAAATATCAAAAATACTTAAAATATTCTGCACATTTCATTTACTTGAGGTAACATATGAGGATTCTGCTATCCTGATAGTGTACCTAAAATTCCATGATTGTCCTAGATTCTAATAATGTGCTACATGTAAATAGAACTTTAAAATTAAAAATTTTACATACATCACATAGCTACTAGTAATAAGAGGCAGAGCAAAAACTCAAATGCAGGACTTCTGATGCTAACTTAGTGTGTTTGCCCATCACATACTGATTACACCTCATCAGGAAAAGCAGCACTCAACATGATTACTTATGACAAAGTGTATTTAATTTTTAACATTTTAAAAGTTATGTCTTACTCTTTGGAGTGTTTTTCTAATTAGAAATAATTAATTGCATATGTATTCTGATCTATCCTTATCAGTGGATCTCAACCTTTCCTATCGCATGCCTTACCAAACAACTTATCAAAGAGCTTGTACCCTATTCACGTGCACATTCCATTTCACCATGACATTTCTTCTTGTTTGTCAATAGGCATTCTGCTATATAGTTTTCATTCATGGTAAATTCAGCAAAGTAAAAAAATATATATATTTTTTGCTAAATCCCTTCACTTTTTTCACCCAGGCCCACAACCCCTCCCCTCTGATGGCTGCTCTGCATAGTAAAAGTTAATAAACAAGATCAAGTCATCATTATCACCAACATTATGTAAAGAATTCAATAAAATCGCTTCTCGGCCTTTTGGCTAAGATCAAGTGTAAGAATGCAATAAAGAAAATCTGGTCCAGTTATATACTAGGCAGTTTATAGGCAGAGGACATGAAGAGTAAACATTTGAAAATATGTTAATTCCCACTTATAGAAATAACAATGTCATTTGTCATACATTCAATTGGCAATAAAATCTGAACTTTCAGAAAATAAGAATTTTCATATACTGTTGGTGTGAGTGTAAATGGATGCAATTACTTCATAGTATCAAAAAAAAAGGAAATATAATACTTTGCAATTCATCAATTCCAATTTAAGGCATATATTTACTAAAAAAAAAAACTCACACATAAGAACAAGGAAATACATGTATGGATATTACTATAGCACAAATGCTTTTAAAGAAAACTAGGAAATGTTTCTGTATTTAAAAACATTCTCAAAATGTGTATGTATACTATGTTTAAAAATATTCTCTTCAAAAAAAAGGTAGGTACTATGCAAATGTCAATTTATTGTCAAGAAGAGAAAGAAATACCTTTCCATTATCTACACAAATAAAAGAGAAAATGCTAATCGACCGTACATTCGCTACGTCCACAGCCAATCAGGAGTGATATGCAAATTAAGCCAACAAAGATGGAGGGTAAATTTGCATATGCAGGAGGGGCGGGCTGTGTCTGACACCGCTACAGGGCCCAGTCCACCATGGGGGACCGGGAAGGCCAGGCAGGCAGTGCCTGACGATGCCTGCAGTATCCAGGCCACCATTGGGACAGGCAGGCCATGTGGGAAGTGCATCAGGCAGCAAGTGGGGTCCAGGGAGCCATTGCAGACAGGGAAGTCCTGGCGGGCAGCGCCTCATGCCGCCTGCGGGGTTCAGCCTGCCATCGGTAATGGCGCAGGCTTGGTGGACAGCGCCTGTTGCCACCTGCGGCATCCAGGCAGCCATCGGGGTCGGGTAGGCATGGCAGGCTGCGCCTGACGCCACCTGCGGGGTCCAGGTCACCATTGGGGGGGCAGGCCAGGCAGACAGTGCCTGACACAGCCCACGGGGTCCGGGCAGCCATCGCAGACGGGCAGTCCTGGCAGGCAGCGCCTCACTCTGCCCGTGGGGTCCAGGCCGCCATCGGGACCAGCTCGCCTGGTGGGCGGGGCCGGACACCGCCCATGGGGTACAGGCAGCCATCGTGGACAGGGCAGTCCTGGCGGGCAGCGCCTCACACCGTCCGCAGGGTCCAGCCTGCCATTGGGGTCGGGCAGGCATGGCAAACTGCGCCTGAAGCTGCTGCGTGGTCCAGGTCACCATCAGGGACCGGGCAGGCCTGGCAGACAGTGCCTGACGCCGCCTGCGGGGTCCAGTCTGCCATGGGGGTTGGGCAAGCCTGGCGGGCAGCACCTGTCACCACCTGCGGGTCCAGGCCACCATCAGGGACCAGGCAGGCCATGTGGGAAGCGCCTGACGCTGCCTGCGGGGTCCAGGCAGCCATTGGTAACCGGGCAGGCCAGGCGGGCTGAGCCTGACGCTTCCGGCTGGGTCGAGGCCGCCATAGGGGACCCAGGTAGGCAGGGGTGGCCAGGGTCTCTGGGATCACTGTCTGCCCCCGGGCCGCCTGTGGACACAGGTGGAGCAGGCCGGGGTTAAACATTTTAATGAAAATGGGATGCCTGTGCCCCAGCCCACCGCGCCCAGTCCCTGGCGAGGAGAGGGCAGTGGGCAGTTAGCAGGCACCAGGGCTTGGAAGGGACTGGGAGCACCCTGCAGGCATGCTGCCACGAAGAGGTGCTGAACCACGATGACACAGAGGGCTGGCTGATGGAGGCGCGCAACGGTGCAGACAAGGTGGCTCTTGCTGGCGCTGAGCTTGAAAAGTGCATCAACAGCCTGATGGACTAAATCGCCTTTCTGAAGAAGGTGCATGAAGAGGAGATCGCCGAGCTGCAGGTGCAGATCCAGTATGCTCAGATCTCTGTGGAGATGGACATGTTCTCCAAGTCCGACCTCTCTGCAGCGCTCAAGGACATCGGGGCCCAGTAGGAGAAGCTGGCTGCCAAGGACATGAAGAATGCAGAAGAATGGTACAAGAGCTGCTCACCATGCTGACCAAGAGCACTGCCAAGAACACCTATGGGGTGCACGCCGCCAAGGACGAGGTGTCTGAAAGCCGCCGCCTGCTCAAGGCCAAGACCCTGGAGATCAAAGCATGCCGGGGCATGAAGGAAGCTCTGGGAGAGCAGCTGCGAGAGCTGGAGGATAAGCAGAACGCCGATGTTAGTGCTATGCAGGACACAATCAACAAATTAAAAAATGAGTTTAGAACCACAAAGAGTGAAATGGCAGGATATTTAAAAGAATACCAGAATCTCCTCAATGTGGGTTTGGACATTGACATTGCAGCTTACAGGAAGGTAAGGAGACCCGACTCAGTTTCACCAGCATGGGAAGCATAGCCAGTGGCTACACCCAGAGTTCCCAGATCTTTGGTGATCTGCCTAAGGTGGTTTACAGACCAGCTCCTACTTGGTGTCCGCTTGCTCCTTCCCTTCTTAACACACCAGCTACGTCCAGGAGGAGCAGATCGAGGTGGAGGAGACCATTAGGAAGCTAAGGACGAACCCCCCTCTGAAGGAGAAGCTGAAGAGGAGGAGAAGGAGAAGGAAGTAGCTGATGAAGAGGAAGGAGAGGAAGGGGAAGAAGATGCCAAGGAAGAATTTGAGGATGCAAAGGAGGAAGAAGAAGGAGGTGAAGGTGAAGGAGAAGATGCCTGAGAAGCTGAGGATGAGAAGAAAGATGAAGGTGCTGGGGAGGAGCAAGCAACCAAGAAAAGATTGAGCCCCCCTTTCCTTAATTATTTCAGGAATAATCCTTCTGAAACCAGGTCAACCCCGTCACCAATCAAGCGGTTGAGTTCCCCATACTATATGACTTAAGAAGTCAATATATAGAACATTCTGAGGTGACTCAGGTTGGACATTAAATGTTGTTCTATGACTTTTCTCCTTACGCAGAGTATCTGTTTGCTTGCAGAGTGGCTTCCTGGCTTGCTGCCAACCTATGCATGGTCCACGCTTATGAGTTCAGGATCTATGACAATGGGAATAATTCAGATGTTTACAATAAAAACACATGAATACATGAATTCACTGATGTTAATGTTAAACTTCATGGAAAAAATAGTCCTTTGAATCTTTGGTGGTTAGAAATTAAAGACCTCAAATCATGTGCAATAAACAGTAAATAAAGTTACACTGAATGACAAAAAAAAAAAAAAATACAGTAGGGGCCAGGAAATGTTCAAAGAACTGGGGAACCATTCCCAAATCAGGAAGGGAAGTCACAGGTGTATATTATTGCTACGAATACAGTATTTTCTACTACTTACAACATATACAATGTAATGTATTAGATACCTTCCTATCGCATGAAGTATGTATTCTCATAGAGTAATACTGGTACATATGTTATAGTTATGGCAGTATGTCATATCCTACCTATATTAATAAAAGGGTAATATACTAATTAGACCACGAGACCTTCCAGAAGTCCTTCCGGACAAAGCCATGGTGGCAGGGCTGAGGCAGAGGCGGTTAGGGGTGATCAGGCCAGAAGGGGAAGGCAGTTGGGGATGATCAGGCCAGGAGGGGAGGGCAGTTGGGGGTGATCAGGCCAGCAGAGGGGACCAGCTGGGGGTGAGCAGGCTGTCAGGGGGGTGCAGTTGGGGGCAATCAGGCCAGCAGGCAGAGTGGTTAGGGGTGATCAAGCAGGTAGGCAGGTGATTGGTTAGGAGCCAGCAGTCCCGGATTGAGAGGGGGTTGTCCGACTTGCCAGTTTAGGCCCGATCCCACAGGGGTCTCAGATTGGAGAGGATGCAGGGCAGGCTGAGAGACACCCCCCGCCCCGGTGCACGAATTTCATGCACCAGGCCACTAGTAAATTAATAAAGGACATTGATACATCCCCTATTCAGTAAACTCCTCAAGGTACAAACCATCCATTATTTGTCATTTTACTAGCAGGTGTTCAACAAATTTACATTGAAATAACCTGTACTACAATTTATCTGAGACATAAAACAATTCACTCTCATTAATTATCTATACTAATAAAAGCCTAGGTGGCCCTTGTGCCCTCACGCAATGCCCCCACGTCATCACAAGATGGCTACCCCCACGTCGTCACAAGATGGCTGCCACAAAATGGCCATTACAAGATAGTGGCCACAAGATGGCCAGCAGGGGAGGGCAGTGTGGGCAATCAGGCTGACAGGGGAGGGCAGTTATGGGCAATCAGGCTGGCAGGGGAGGGGAGTTGGGGCCCATCGGGCCAGCAGGGGAGGGCAGTTGGGGGCCATCGGGCTGGCAGGGAAGGGCAGTTGGGGGCGATTGGGCTGGCAGGGGAGCAGTTAGGGGGCCATCAGGCTGGCAGGCAGAAGCGGTTAGGGACAATCAGATAGGCAGGTGAGTGGTTAGGAGCCAGCAGTCCCGGATTGTGAGAGGGATTGCCCCAGCTTCATCCAGAATTTTGTCCAGAAGGATGTATGGTCTAATTAGCATATTACTATTTTATTATTATAGATATTTACTGAAAGGTTACTATTTGTGGGAAATGGAAATCAGTGCAAATGTCCACTAATCACAAAATGGCTAATTAAATTATGGTATAAAATGTGTTAGAATATTATGCAGTCATTAAGACAATAATTATGAGGGAATGAAGATCATCTGGATAAAATATTTGATATTCAATTTTTGCTAGAATTAATTCATCTGGTAATTATGAGTATATGAAGTTAAATTTATGAAATTATGCCAGTGAAAAAAGGATGAAAAAGAGTATGTTTCATGATTTAAACTGTGCTAAAATCATGTTTGCACATAAGCAAGTGGAGAAGGAAAAAAATTAGGAAAAATGTATTTTTTTAATAGTTAAGATCTATTTACAGTGTTTTTCATAAAGAAAAATAGAGAAAACTTCTGTTATTGAGAGGAATTTCAAAGTGTCTACCTACCTACTATCATGAAACCAAATCATGACAAAATAAGGATGCTTTTAGGTGAAATTCAGTTAAGATGGGTAAATAGTTCCTGGCTGTTATATTTACTTTGAAAAAAATATAAAACAAATCTTAAAAAACAAAAATATATCCAATTCCTCTCAAATTGATGAGGGCTTCAATTTGTGATAGGTGATAATGTCAAGTGGGCAATTTTAGTTATTAATTATGTTAACTATGCACTTAGAAATCAGCACCCCAAATTCTTTGGAAGTTTTGTGGAAATTTTTCTACCTGGAACATCTCTATTCCCAACCATTTAATGTGTTTACTGTGTTCCACAGAATAAAGATTATGTCTCACAAGAATTCCTGTAATAAAATACCAAACATTTTTGGTACATTGGCCCGTGGAACCAGAAGAAGACATGATTCTTTTCAGCATAAATATGATACATCTGAAAATGATATTAAATTACATGGGGATCATGCTCCTATTTATGTATTGTGTAACAACACTGGAGAAAGAACCAAAGTAGAGAAATAAGAGAGAAAATGTATGCTTTGTACTTTAAATCTGAAACAGAGAGAGACTGATTAAGATTTTCAGAGGAAGTCACCTCTGGATGCTGCCTCTCATCTACATATTACCTGGGAGAGTGTCGTGTGGCTGCATAATCTCATCTTCGGAATGTGTTCTGCTCATTTTCCAATGGGGAGGATGGTTCTGATGCTCTCAGCAGAGTGTACTTTTTTTTACTTCTGCTGTTTCTACTTACCTGTCTTCTTGCTTATTTATTGTTTGCATTTAGCTTGTCCTGCAAGAGTAACTGTAGGGCAAACGAACAGGCCATAAACTTAACAAATAAACCTCTCTTCAGTTTTATACTGCATCTGTGTGGGAACGCCTTCCTCTTTCTTTTTCTTAACTTGATGAAATTTTCTAAAGAACCATGAGTATTTAAACAAAATGTCAAGAATATGGGTTTTCCCCCCTGATTTATGAAACTTGCCCTAGACCACCAAATTCTTCCAAAGAAGTTAAATTCTAATGAGTAACCTGTCCTACACATTTGAAACCAACCTCTTTTTTTTTTTTTTTTTTTTTTTTTTTTACTTATGTAACAGATAAAGCTAATTCCAAGGACGTGGGCAAGTCATTAAACCTCTTTTTTAAACTCATCTTTAAAATAAGATAATTGGAAACTATGAGCACTATAGTTTAATGAAAGTTCAATGATTTCAAAAGCCTTTTACTTCACAATCTTTGCAAATAATAGCTGCACAGATAGATTAAACTCTGGGGGATAGTGCTTGCTGAATAAATACTTAGCAAACAATTGGCAACAGATATGGAAAACAATTGCCACAAAACATATTAATGACTTTGGAAAATGCTAATTTATTCAGTTAATATTTAATAGTATAGTATTTCAATAAATAAATTAGTGTTTACACAGTAAAGAATACAAATTTTTGTGCACACATTCTTGACCCACTTCCACAGTTTTTCTTGGACATTTCCCAAAAAGTTATTTTAAAAAAATGATGATCAAAATATTTCTGTTTATAGCAGTTTATTATTGGTGGATGAATATATAAAATAATCCAATGGTTTTTCCATCTTATCCTAAGAATTTTTAATCATTTTTGATATTTGCTTTACATTAGCACTGCCAAATGTAAATTTGTATAAAGTATCCCAAATCATAAAAGATTTATAATTTTAAATGTATTTGGATTATTCTTTAGTTAATCAGTTGGATAAAAATTAGGAGAACTGTAACTAGAACAATTAATTGAGTTGAGCTGCATGTTATAAAAAAAAAATGCAAAAAAAATCATGGTGTGCTTTGGCTACAAAAATGAAACTAAGAGCCTGTTTGCTGTCACAGAATTGGTGTGATAAGTAAGAGGAAATGCATGTGTCCTTTTCAGGAGCCCAGGTTAATAATCAAAGCATATATCAGAAGAAAAGGGGTCAGAAGCAATACATTCTTGCGGTTAAGACTATTGGCCTTTTATGGGCTTGTTAGGTTAATTAACTCTGGAAAGACTCAGTTACCACTGCTGAGAAGTGTGACGAGAATAATCACTTGTCACTCAATCCCACAACTAGGTATAAAAGCTGATTCTAGCGGTGTAACAAGGCCTACCTACGGGGGATGGTGACAGGCTGAGGAAGGGGAGGGCAAAGTAGCCCAAAGAGAGATGTGCTCCAAGAGAGTGACACCCTTACCAACTGGTCGGGAAGTACAGTAGACCAGGTGGATGGTGCAAGTCACCCCCTCCCCAACCTTTGTAAGAGGACCCTCATTTGTTCAGCTGTCCCCACTCATCCCTGTGGCCATGCTTTTCAGGGGAGTCATGAAGAACCCCTGGTCCCTTGAGCCTGCCCTCCTCCCTTGGTTTCCTGAGGCAGGGAATACAATGCAATTTGGGTCAAGGAGGTAAAAGGCCAAGTTAGTTTGAGGATGAGGTGAGATGGGGATGGGAACGGTGTTTCTGAGAAAGGGTTTCCTCAATCTTAAAGAAACACAAAAAAGAGAAAGTCTCTTTACTGCCTATACTACGCGTGGACACTGACCTGGGGCTGTAATCCCTGCTTCAGGCATCTTTCATCCAAGCTAAAGATGGCGGGTCAGAAATGAGACTTAAAGTGGACCTAGGAGGAAGGATGGATTTGCACAAACTGCAAACTAGCAAAGAAGTAAGGATATTTCAAGCCAGGGTAAGAGTTTAGATAGAAAAAAAGAAAGAAAGAAAACAAAAGTGGGGGTGGGGGGGTGGGGGGGGGTTAGGGCTGTCTTGTTAATTGAATAACGCTGAGACCACTAAGGTTGGAATTAAATAAAGTCATGTGAGTTATCAAACATTTTGATAAATGGAGAAAATTCATTAGTTCTTTTCCCAATCAGTTCTCCAACCTGGAAGTGGTGCCATGCAGCATGCTTGGGCTTCCTACTTGTCCTAACTCACATGTGAGATTTTAGGCTTCTTTCTTCCGATAAAGAATAGAGAAAGGCAAAAGGTGAAAGGAATCTTGTAACTTCTACAGTTTGTAAACTTAAACCAGTTGTGCAAGAGAATCATCCTGCTTGATTTTATCTTGACAAGGTCTTATTTGATTGGTTTTTGTGAGATTATGGATTTTCTCTTCTTTACCTGATGGTGGGATACATGTTGATCTAGTCACCATGTAAAAAGAGAGACAATGGCCTGGCCAGTGTGGTTCAGTGGTCGGACATCGACCTATGACCAGGAGGTCCATTCCCAGTCAGGGCACATGCCTGGGTTGGGGGAGTGGATCCCCAGTAAGGGGTGTGCAGGAGGCAGCTGATCAATGATTCTCTCTTATTGATGTTTCTCTCTCTCTCTCTCCCTCTCTGAAATCACTAAAAATATTATTTTTTAAAAAGAGAAACTGGCTTTCCATAAAAGTAAAAATAATGTGATATTTATATATTTTAAATTATTTTATTTTTTGAATCTCAAAATGTGAAATGCACATTATAGCAAAACCAGAACACATAGAAAAATATAATTATTTAAAATTAGAATCAGCCTCACTGAGATGAAAGAAAGCTAACTATGCTTTAATATTTTGTGACTGTTCCACAACAACCCTGATTCCAATGATCTAAGTGCCTGTAAGACATAAGTGATCTACAATCCTTCATGAAAGAAAATAAACTCTTAAAGGTTTTAGATGCCACTGAAAATACATAAAATGCTAAGTTATTATTAAACTTGCAAAACAGTACCAAGATAATTTTGTTGCTCACAGACACATCATATTTAATAAAATCTAGAAAGCTATTGATTATTACAGATAGCATTCTTATTTCTAAAGTAGCTATATTTATTTCTGTACAGTATTCATATTGAAATATACCAAAATTTATTTAACCATTCTAATATTAATGTCCAATTAGATTACTTACAATTTTTGCAATTAATAACAGTATTACCCTGAACATGATTTTATATATCTTAGCATACAAATATACATTTCTGTTGGGTATTTGGAGTGAAATTGAAGTTCAAGTTAAAGTAGAAGCTGCTAAACAATTTTCCAAAGTGATTGTACTCTCCAACCAGCAAGATGTAAGATTTCTATTTGTTTTTTATATTTTTTGCTGAATATTGATATCACATGTAACTTCTACTTTGTGGTTTGCATTCTTTTCTTCCAAAAGTTTCTTTTGATAAATAGAAATTGTTAATTTTAATATGGTCTTGTTTATAACCTAATTTTTCTTTATGTCTAGTGATTTTGGGGGGTGAAGTTTAAAAAATCCCTGCCTCTCCAAGCTCTTACGTTGTCTTCTAGAAATTTTATTGTTTTACTTTTTAAGTTTAGAGCTAGAAAATTCACCTCTAATTTATTCTTGGCTATGATGTGAGTTAGGAAGGAATCAAAATTCATTTTTTTTCCTCCCTATGGAATCCAAATGACCCAGTATAACTTATTGAAAATACTGTTCTTTCACTGCCCTGTAGTATGTGAATCAGTGACTATATTTAGACCCATCTATTGCTGGACTCTATAAATTGTCTACACTGTACCTGTAATAATACTGCTGTTATTATTACAGCTTAGCAAGTCTTGATTTTTGGTATAATGAGGTCTTTAATTTTATTATTATTGTTGTTGTTCATAATTGTGTTGATTATATTAGGCTCATTCCACTTCCATATGAATTTTAAAACCACCTAGTTGACACACACAAAATTGCTAAAATTTTCATTGGGGTTAAGTTGAATTTGTATATCAGATTGTGGGAAATTAAAATTTTTTTAATAGTAACTCTTCTAACATGAAAATTCATATGCTTTCATTAATTTAGATTTTCTTTAATTTTACTAAGTAATGTTCTGTGGTTTTCTCTATAGAGGTATGGACATTTTTGTTAGATTTACTTCTAGAAATTTCCTGCTTTTGTTTATTATTTCAAATGGCTTAATTTTAAAACTTTATGATTTGTTTATTATTGCTTATGAAAATATAATAAAAAAGGCATAAATAAATATACTTTATTTTTATATAATGATAGTTTTCTTTCTTTCTTGGGAAAAAAAATGCTATATATGTTTTCTCTACGAAGCCAGTATAATATTGATCTTTGTCTCATTCCCAACCTCAGAAGGAAAGCTTTATAATAACTTATGATGTTCGCAATAGATGTCTTTATAGATAGTCTTTATAAGTTGAAGGAAGTTTTTTCCTATTACCAGCTTTTAAAGTTTTTAAAAGTAGGTCTGTTTTTAATTATGAGTGGGTATTTAATTTTATTGAAAGCTTACTTTCCTATAATTTGGGTATTTTCCTAGTGATATTTTTGTTATATAATTTGGAATGCCAGTGTAATTCCATTGTGGTCAGAGAAGGTCTCTGAATAAATTAAATTAATCTGATTTTTTTTGAAATTTTAAAATTATACAACATATTTTTAATTTGGGCTACATACTACATTTATACTTGAAAAAGATATCAATTCTGTCATTGTTGAGTGCAGTGTCCTATATATACCCATTTCATCAATATGCCAATTGGTTTGTTAGTTAATTGTTATTCAAACCTTCTATAATTTGCACTATTTGTTTTTACCTGCTTGATTTTTTAGTTGATAAGTGGACTCAAAATCTGCTGAAAGTTCTCTAGCAAATGTAGCTTAAGAATAGAAAAGCTGCCGAAACCGGTTTGGCTCAGTGGATAGAGCGTCGGCCTGCGGACTCAAGGGTCCCAGGTTCGATTCCGGTCAAGGGCATGTACCTTGGTTGCGGGCACATCCCCAGTAGGGGGTGTGCAAGAGGCAGCTGATCGATGTTTCTCTATCATCGATGTTTCTAACTATCTATCCCTCTCTCTTCCTCTCTGTAAAAAATCAATAAAATATATTTTTTAAAAAAAATAGAAAAGCTAACTAGGAAGCTCCATTAGGTCTCCTAAGTGAATCCCAGGCCCTCGATTGCCAGAGCCTTGCATTGTGTTCTTATTTATTAAAGTGGTAATGTTTCCCAGTGGCTAATGTTGCCTGTGTACAAGCTCCCTTGGTATGAAACTCTGAAAGGGAAAAGGGATTAGTGGGAAGATTCAGGATTCTAACATATTTACAAGAAACATTTCTCAATTGTCCAAAATATGTCACCCTGGTTGTGTATTTACTAGTAGAGTTCTCATTAAAAGAAACTTGAAAAACAAAAAAAACAAAAC
This sequence comes from Cnephaeus nilssonii, assembly GCF_951640355.1. NCBI lineage: Eukaryota > Metazoa > Chordata > Mammalia > Chiroptera > Vespertilionidae > Cnephaeus > Cnephaeus nilssonii. The sequence continues at coordinate 74,162,361 of NC_137083.1, read as the reverse complement.
AAAAAAAGACACCTGGTGGGGTGGGGAACAGGTGAAATGGGTGAAGGTAGTCAAAAGATACAAACTTCCAGTTATAAAATAAGTAAGTCTTAGGGATATAATGTACAGCACGGGACTATAATTTATAATACTGTTTTATTGCTAGGAGAGTACTAGTAGATATTAAAAGTTCTCAAAAACAAGAAAAAAAATGTAGCTATGTGTGGAGGTGGACATTAACTAGACTTCTTGTGGTGATTATTTTGCAAAATATCAAACCATATGTACACTTGAAACTAATATTATTTATATGTCAATTGTATCTCAATTTAAAAAACTTAATGACAGAAAAAAGATGAACAATTTGTAAAGTATTCATAATTATTTGTGGAAAGTGTGGATTACCAATATGCTTTATATTAAACTTATTAAATATTATGTACATTTTTGCAGCTGCATAAATCGTTCAAATTTTCAACAGGATTAACAAAATGAGCTTTTGAAAATCTTGTGTACGACCACAAGTTAATGGAAAGATCAACAGGCTAATAGAATGTCAGTCCAAGCTCATACATTCATCAGCATATTTGCATGGTTCTCAGAGGTTTGAGGGAGCGCAACATGTTCTATTAACATCAAATGGTGTCACTTCAAAGAAGTGTCATTCCTGGCTATTTCAGCTTGTATACCACTTCTCTCTCCAAGAGTTAAAAACTCCAGGACCTGGTTCTCAACTCTGCTTATTTGGTAGCAACGGTAATACTTGCAAATAAATCTATACAACACAGCAGCTGACCACGTTCAATATTTTACATGGCAGTTCTTCGGAATGTCTTTGAAGATTTTATCCACACAAGAAGTTTTCAGAACAAAGCACCCTAAAAGGTTGTAGGGAACTCCAAGGTAGGTGTCACAGTTGATGTATTGTGTATGGGACAGTGAGTGTGCATCAAACCTGAAATCTGTCAGGCTCTCGATGCTGTCAACCTGGTAAGATGCTAGGTTTTGAATATCAGAAAAATGAAATGAGAAGATTCAAGTTCAACAAATTTGGGATTTAAAAAAATAACAGAAAACTGGATAAAAATATTTTAAAAAGGAGTGGTTGTTACTGAAAGAACACAGAAAGATAAACTGAATTCAGAATCCCTCATTATGCTTAGATACCTCAATTATACCAATATTATCAGATGGCAAAGGACAGTGACTTTATTTATTTTTTTCTTTTCTTTGTAAACAACATTCAATGTTTTGAGATCATTTCCATCTTGGTTATGTTGATTGTAGAAAATCTGGAATATGAAGAAATGTACAATGACAATAAATCCACTATAAACCCTAGAGATAACAAACACAGTTAAGAGTTTGTAATACATACTGTCAGTCTTTTACACACACACACACACACACACACACACACATCTTTAAGAAGCCAATTTAATCACACTATACACAAATCTACCAACTATAAGTCAATTTATTTATCCTAAGTGTTCTGACCCGTGGATTGAGCCCTCCTCTCTACTTTGCCCCCAGTTTGAGTAGCAAGAAAAAAAAAAATAGAAAAAAAAAACCTAAAACATTCTGTCTCTAATATTTCCCATTCCCTTGCCCAGCACCTTCCCTTCTCACTTTATTTAAAATTACATATCTCCCCAATATACTCCTCCTACTCTGCTTTATTTGTTATCACTATCGATATTGTGCTTATTAATTTTTCTACTTTTTTCTTCCTTAACTAGAATATAATTCCCATAAGTGAAGAGATTTTGTAATTTTTTTTCACTCTTGTGTTCCCAGTACCAAGATCAGTGGCTTTTGTAGAACAGGCCCTCAATCCAAATTTCTTGAATAAATGAATACGAATGAAGGACTATGAGGGTGAGGCTTACACAAGACCAAAGAGGCTTCAGCTCTGCTCTGGACCCTATGCCACCTTTTCTGCTGAACTGGGACTGCTCTTGTAACCCATGACCATTGCTATTTGTCCTGACCTTGAAACCACAACCCTAAGTGCTCTCTTGTTTCTGGACCAGACTTTTCGAATCCTCTTCAAGTCTCGATATGTTTGTATTTTGCCACTGAAGCAGGCAAACTTCTAGATCGTTTAGAAGCCACTTGGCAGACCCTAGTGGAAATGGCAGGAGGGGCTGTAGTATGACCTCAGTCTCATTTTATTCTCTTCCTCCTTTGGCCACCTTTACTCTTCCAATTCTGTGTCAGTATCTTTGGAGTGCCATTTCTACCCGCAATATTGATAGAGTCAGATGTTGAGGGTGTAGGGTAGTGAAGAATCAGAATCCCTATTGTGAGTGGTTGAGGGAGAAGTTCACAGGTATAGGTTGATACTTTTTTCTTGGTAATTGTGATATTTACTTATATCTTCCTGTCAGAGAGTCATACTTCTATCCTTCAGCCACACTACATTTTAAAGAGGAAAATGCAGATTACAAAATCTCATTAAATAAAAAGTGAAATACCTAAGTAACAATAACAGTACTTCTTACAATATTGTAAGAATAGCAATTAATCAAATTGATCACACAGGCCCTTTCAAATTTGCTTTGCTGAATATTTTCACAAGGAATCTGACCTTTAGTGATTGACCTTTAGTGATCAGTCAGCCTTCAGGGTGGAGAAGCCAAGCCACAGTGGCCATCAGGCTTTGCCTGAAATACCTGTAGGCTTGGGTCAAGTCCTCAAGCTCTTGAGGTTCCCCAATGGTGTCTTGAGTTTCTTTTCTTGCCATATTTTAGGAAAACAACCATTGTTCCTTCCCTGGAAGGCTGCCATAACCATGTGACCAAGCCATTTTTTCAAGTGCCTTTTGATTGGTTTTGATTAGCTTTCAGAGTCAATCTCAATTTCTAAAGGATTTCTAGTAATATCCAGAGTCTGGGAATGTCTCTCTTAGACAGGACATTCCAAAGACTTGGTTAATAAGACCACTTAGTTAGTAACTGATCTTAATGGATTTATACAAAATATATATATATATATATATTGCCATGATTCCCTGATTAAGAATTGCCAGATTCTGGAGGGATAAGGTAGGGAGAAAAAGCTAAAAGTGAGCAAATTCGCTTTCCCAAGATTGGCAAACACATTCTATAACTTTTATAAACATAAGCTTCTTTACTGGCAAACACACTGACACTTTAAGAGACATACTTTCATGGAGACAGGTATATAGTCAAGTTCACTGATTTAGCAAACCACAGGTGAACTGAATTAAAATGATTGGCTTAGGTACCTTAGGCTCAGATAAGATCTATTTCTCAGAATCTGCATTCCAACAGATGGCTCAGATAAGAGTTCATGGAGACCAGGTATTAGTGTTTAAGAGACGGATAGTCCTTTTTTTGAAAAATCCAGAATAAAGTTTCTTGCCAGAGTAGGAATGGAAATTGTATTACTATTAATTTTGGGGAGAAGAACCTAAAAACCCTTCATCCTCTTTTATTTCCTTAAAAGAGGAAGATTCAATAACTGAGGGAGGCATGTATGTCATCTATGTACCTTAGCTTCCTGTCATAGACCAGACTCCAAGGGGCCTATGACAACTTAACCACCATGGTGTCCCACGGCCACCGACTAGGGAATTTGCATTCACCCACAGCCCAAAGCCTCCTCCCATGCCTGGGACAGAGGCCCTTCTTGCCATAATAATGCAATTGTCCAGATGTGGGGCCTTTAACTCCACGCGGAAGATTCTGAAGGCCTCTGACTTTATTGGAGGCTTTTATCCTTTACTGTCTTGGGTAGAAAAAGTCTGGCCTTTTTAACTTGCCTCTAATAGTTGAGCTAGCAACCTGTTGTTGTCTAATATTTCTAACAGCCTCGGTCCCTTAAGAAGCTTGGCAGTATAAGACAGCTTCCCGTAAGAAAGGGGCAAGCATTTCCGGTTAATCTGGCTGAATAGAATTTAATACTCCAGGCCCTGGTTTTAAATTCTGTTTCCAGTCCGTTTCCAAGATTAGCTAACAAAAAAACCTTTCCTTTTCTGAGCATCTGTGTATTTGAGGCATTTTTTGTCTAGTAACTATACTTGTGGAAGAAGCATTAATGACAAGCAATAACATTTGTAGGAATTAAAACATAGCAGTTGCGTTTGCAAAAGAAACATAGTGTTCGTAACAAGCAGCAGGTCAAAGAGATCTGCAGCAGTTTTTGGTTTTTTGGTTTTTTCCCTGTACTGCCTTTGTGTCCTGGCTTTCTGGGCTGCCGCCCCGCCTCCTGGTGCCCAACCACAATGGTGCACAGAGGCAGGTGTGTCCTCTGCTAGGGAAGCTATAGTCTGAAGGCCTGGGTGACCCAGAGGCAGTGGGGCACACAGCTGTGGGGATGAGGAGGTGGATGAGGCTGTGAGGTCCATGCCACAGACTTCTCAGCTGTGAGTCACGCCCTAAGCCTGCAGCGCTGTGGGAGAAGGGGACAATTCCTAGGCAGCATTTCAGGGGAATCGGCATGAGATCACCTCCAGGAGAGAAGGCAGGGACCAAGCTGTGCCCCTCTTGCACACCACAGGGCATGGGGATGCAGCACCTGACACCTTGACCAGGGAACTCTCAGAGGCCAGGGACCAGGAGGCAGAACTCTGTGCCATCGGCAGGAGCCTCAGCTGGCATCCATCCCTATGTCCCCTTCCCCTCCTGGGGCCAGGGCTTAGCACCTCCAATAGGTGGGCTGTGGCTCCAGAGACATCGCAAACAAGCTTTCAGAGTGGAGGCCAGGTGCCAGCAAAGCAGGCTGTGTGCCTGGGGCGCTTCCAGGGAACCCATGAAATTGGCCCTTAGTGTGTGCACACCTTCCCTGCGCCCTGCAGGCCCCCAGACCTGTGCTGCCATTTGCTGGGCCCGGGCAGCCTCAGCGGTTGTGGCTAGATGCTCCACACCCACAAAACCGGTTCTGAGTCTGGGTCTGAAACAGCAGCAGCAGCAGCAGGGTAAGAGGTGGTGAAAGGCAGAAAAAAGGAAGCAAATTGCACATACGGGAATTAGAATGGGGGAGAGAGAAAGATGAATTATAGAATGTCCAGAATTGGGAAGTTAAATTTCATTTCTCACCAGGGTCCTGGTCAGCTTCTATTTCTTTTGCTGTTGTACCCTCCCAGAGTTGACTTGGAAGGCCTCTGACTTGTACCCTCCCAGAGTTGACTTGAAGGCCTCTGATTTTATTGGAGGCTTTTATCCTTTACTGTCTTGGGTAGAAAAAGTCTGGTCTTTTTAACTTGCCTCTAATAGTTGAGCTAGCAACATGTTGTTGTCTCTTATATTTCTAACAGCCTCGGTCCCTTAAGAAGATTTTCCACAGTTTTAGTTATCTATAGTCAACTGCAGCCAAAATAATTAAGTGGAAAATTCCAGAAATAAAAAAAGTTTTTATTTTTATTTATTGATTTGAGAGAGAGAGAGAGAGAGAGAGAGAGAGAGAAACGTCAATTTGCTGTTCCACCCATTTATGCATTCATTGGTTGTTCCTCATATGTGCCCTGACCAGGAATCAAATCCAGATCCTTGGCATATAGAGATGATGCTCTAACTGAGTTACCTGGCCAGAGCAACAGTTCATAAGTTTTAAATTGCATAGCATTTTGTGTAGTGTGATGAATTGCATAGCATTCTGTGTAGTGTGATGAAATCTTGAGTGGGAGGGACCACAGGAGAAATGCTTTCCTAGCTTCCATCCTCTTTGTTCTTGTTCCATCTGGGTCACCATTCTGTTATCCTGGAAATTGGGGGTGCCTCCTTCTCCACTGGGTGCATGGGTCCTTACAATATCTTGAGAAAAAGAATTTTCTAGACTCGCACAGGAGGGTGAGTGATTTTTCTTTGTGTGGAGTTACATCCCTGGGTTTCCAAAGCCTGATTCTGGTCACAGAAGAACTGTAGCTGGGGTTTCAGTAAAGCCGAAAGCAAAGCCAGTGTCCTGAGTGTGCATTCCATGGTGCAGCCAGGTCCAGCTCAGAATCAGGCTAGTTGCAGTCCATTGCTGGTGGGGTTCTCCAAGGCCATGGGCCATATGAGCAAATGCCAGGAAGCAGGAGCGAGAGCGTCTGACAAGCCAGAAGTTAAGCACAACATGCCAAGAGGAACCAAGGGCACAAGAGAGCAGATTCCTTTGTTTTAGGGCAGTGGTCGGCAAACTGCGGCTCGCGAGCCACATGTGGCTCTTTGGCCCCTTGAGTTTTTAGCAAAGGCCAGCTTAGGAGTACCCTAATTAAGTTAATAACAATGTACCTACCTATATAGTTTAAGTTTAAAAAATTTGGCTTTCAAAAGAAATTTCAATCGTACTGTTGATATTTGGCTCTGTTGACTAATGAGTTTGCCGACCACTGTTTTAGGGGATTAAATATCCCAAAGGTTGAGCCTTTGCAGTGGCCATGGCCATTTTGACCAAGCACTTTCCAGACATCACCCCAACTTTCCTGGACATGTCTCTATTCTCCTCCCTGTCCAGTCTCGTGCATTTGCAGGGAATTGACTAGTGACTCCCTGGGGAAGGTAAAGCTGTAGCTTCCTGGTAAAGCTGCCCAAATGACATGCCTATACTATTTGGCCTTCCCTCTGCTCTTTTCCTGCTACTAATAACTAGTTAATTACAATGGTATCACCTGGATGATTCGTGAGCTTTAGATAGGTGCTCATCTGCTCAAGTAGCAAGCTTTCCACACTGTGGGGAGAGTTATTTCATTCTCATCTTCTGTCAACAAAATGGACATTTGAGTGGCAGTGGAAAGAGGTCCAGAGGAGAAGGAGGTGGCCTAGGAAACATGGGCATGAGTGGAACATTCTAGTCTTATTCCAGGGCAGCCAGAGGGCAGCACCAAGGCAACTTTCTGAGCAGGGGGTCATGGAAAAGGAGCATGTAAGGAAAACAGGGTCTAAGGACAAGGGGCGCTGCATCATGTTCTTTCCCAGGCCTGGTGCCTGTCTGCCCGTTTTTCCCATCATGTACACACAGCGGTCCCTCCCCCTTATCTGTTGCTTGGCTTTCCACAGTTTTAGTTACCTATAGTCAACTGCAGCCAAAATAATTAAGTGGAAACTTCCAGAAATAAAAGTTTTTATTTTTATTTATTGATTTGAGAGAGAGAGAGAAACATCAATTTGCTGTTCCACCCATTTATGCATTCATTGGTTGTTCCTCATATGACCAGGAATCAAACCCATATCCTTGGCATATAGAGATGATGCTCTAACTAACTGAGTTACCTGGCCAGAGCAACAGTTCATTGCATAGCATTCTGTGTAGTGTGATGAATTGCATAGCATTCTGTGTAGTGTGATGAAATCTTGTGCCACTCACTTGTCCCACCCTAGGTGTAAGTCATCCCTTTGTCCAGAGTCTCCACTCTGTATACCTCCCCTCCCATTAGTCATGTAGTAGCCATTTAGGTTATCAAATGGGTTATAAGGAAAAGTGAGAGAGAGAGACCACATTCACAAGTTTTATTACTGTATATTATAATAATTATACTATTTTGTTATCAGTTATTGTTGCTCATGTTTTACTGTGCCTAATTTATAAATTAAACCTATGTATGGAAAAAACAGTATATGCACTTGTATAGGGCTCTGTACTATCTGTGGTTTCACACATCCACTGGGGTTTTTGGAATGTATCCCCCATGGATAAGAGGGTGCTATTATATCCACCCCAAAAATGGTTTGAACAGAACATAGAGTAGAAATGACCAGAGAGGGGGAATGAGAGTAATTGTTTAATGGATATAGAGTTTCTATTTGAGATGATGAAAATGTTATGGATAAGGATAGTGGTGATGGTCTCACAACATGTGAATGTAATTAATGTTGGTAAAATATACAATAACAATTTGTTAAAATGGTAATTTTATGTTGTATATATTTTACTACAATAAAGTTATATATTGCAGTAAAATATATACAACATAAATTATATATTATAGATACAATTTATATAAAACTAAAAGTTTTTTAAAAAGTTGCTGACATCCATAGATCACAAGTGCTAAGTGGTGAAAAACTTGGCAACTGCTCATTTGAAAGGAATGGGAATGGCAAAGGGGAAATGTCACAGGAGGAATTGATGCAGCAAATGATTACAAGTGAATACAGAGGAAATAACAGTATGTGAACCATGTTTGTACCCCTGGAAAATGACTAGAAGAATCTCCTCCCATCAGAAATATTTAAGAAAATAATTTACAATTATTAAATACTAGTGGCCCGGTGCACGAAATGCGTGCATGGGGGGTGCCCCTCAGCCTGGCCTGCACCCTCTCCAATATGGGATCCCTTGGGGGATGTCCAACTGCCAGTTTAGGCCCAATCCCACAGGGCCAGTTGGGGGTGAGCAGGCCAGCGGGGCGGGGGGGGGGGGGGGCTGTTGGAAGTGAGCAGGCCGGCAGTGGGGGACAGTTGGGGGTGATCAGGCTGGCTGGGTTGGGGGGGCTGTTGGGGGCGAGAAGACCGGCGGGGGGCAATTAGGGGCAAGCAGGCCGGCAGGGGGGGCAGTTGAGGGTGAGCAGGCTGGCAGGCAGAGTGGTTAGGGACGATCAGGCAGGCAGGTGAGTGGTTAGGAGCCAGTGGTCCTGGATTGTGAGAGGGATCCCAGGGATTGGGCCTAAACCGGCAGTCAGACACCCCCTGAGGGATCTCATATTGGAGAGGGTGCAGGCCCAGCTGAGGGACACCCCCCCCCATGCACGAATTTCGTGCACCGAGCCACTAGCCTATATATAAAAGCCTAAGCGACCAGAACAACTGAAACGACTGGTCACTATGATGTGCACTGACCACCAGGGGGCAGACACTCAGTGCAGGAGCTGCCCGCTGGTGGTCAGTGCACTCTCACAACCAAACTCCTTTGGCCAGCCAACGTCCCGTGGTTCCTCCCTCCGGCCCCTGGGCTGGGATGGAGAACTATGGGTTGGGTGGCAGTGGACACGTCCCCTTTCCCAGGGAGGTTGAGGGCTAACTCCCTCCTTGGGGCAGCGGCCAACCTCCCGTGCCCTGTACTACCCCCAGGCCACCAGGCCCTGATCAGCCCGCTTCCTGCCTGCCACAGTGGCAGTGTGGTGGTGAGGGAAGTGGGGGGGAGGTGGGGAACCACATGATGGTGGGGTACTGATTATGATGGCATCGGCATCTGGCATCTGTTCCTTCTGCTCCCAGCCTGGCGACCGTCGCCTCCTCTCCAGCCCAGACCCGATCAGCCCTGATTGCTGGCCAGGCCTAGGGATCCCACCCATGCATGAATTTCATGCACGGGTCCTCTAGTATTATATATTGCTGCAATACAACAAGCTTAAGGCAGGCATATTAGGCTACTTTGCTGACCCTTTCTTATAATGGAGCATAGGGCTGAAGGCTCTTTGGGGAAGTCCTTTACATTTTTCCCTTCCTTGTTTGGTTTAGTTATTTCCAGATTTATCAGCCACCCTCCTACTCATTGCCTCCTCTGTCAGTAAAGAGCAAGAATCCAACACTCTCTTGTCTGCTCTTCTTGAATAGCTTTCAACCCTTCCTTCATTGTCACTATCCAAAATGTTAAACTACTAAAACACAGGTCTTCTGATTCATAGCCGGATGTCTTAACCCATCCTAGGAGCCTGTGCTTGGTGCTTTTAAATTATTTAGCCCTGCCAGAGAAGTCTGAATCTGTTTCATCTTCACCTTGTCTTTTATAATATTAATTTTTTATCTTACAGTGTTTCCATTAGTCCTCATGGGCATACTTATGGACTAATATAGCCCTAGAAATCACCTTCTGGCATTGAAAATTCTGCCTTGGGGCTTCTAAAGCACTGGAAAATCTGCAGGGACCCCTCTCCTCCAGGCCAGTTGAGTCGATTCCCTGGATCTTTAGAAGAATCAGAAACCCACCCTGACATTAACTCCCTCCACTGGGTACTCTGGTGCTGCAGTCTGGAATTGAATGTTACATGTGGATTTTAGTTTATATTATTTAAAACGTACACTTCTATACTATCAGAATGTCCTTTCTTTCACTGTTAGCGCAAAGGTTGTAGGTGTGAAGTTAAAAGTGACCTGTGTTGCAGCAATGAAACGACACATACATTTCAGTAGGAGGCTGCTGGGACAGAAGCATTGTGGTATGGGGCCAACACGGTGGCAAGAGCGCCAGGAGCCCTGCCCCTCAGCTATCCGACCTTGTGTCTTGCTGGGTGATACAAACAGTTAAATTCCTGCTATTGTTATCATATCCACTTAAGATATTCTTCTTTGAGAAAGCAGAAATTTTCCCGGAGTTTTATGTTAGTTTTTTTTCCAAATTCCAATGTGGCTTGATATAAAATTTTTGATCTTATAACAACACAGAAACCATCCTTAGGAAGAATACATTTGCCTGTGGCTTTATCATAATTTTTTATCAAAATATATTGCCCAGCTATAAAACATGACCACGTCCCTCCTGCCGGAGCCACACAGGGGCCTCTGGGGATGATCGGCGCGTAGGTAAGAGCTCTTGTTGCCCTTCCCACGCGTGTCCTAGCATAGCGAGGCTCGCTGACAGGACGGTCTGCAGACATCGGAAGAACTGCTACCTTTGCTTGTGTGCACGAGTCACTACACAGACCTCTGCTAGAACTTCCTACAACATATCAGAACCCAGTAAAACAAGTTCACTGGGCATCACATGAAAACGATGACCAAGCAGTTGAGAATTTGCCATTATATACTGCTAAGTAGGAAAGAAGGGTTACAAAATGGTGTGTATTACATAATTCCATTTTTATTTAAAAAATACACATGGAATAAAAGACTACAAGTAGATACAGCAAAATGTTTCAGAGCTTTGGCTGGTGTCATTATGAGGATACAAAAGCTGTCATTATATCCTTCCAGTGTTTCTTTTGGAAAGTAAATGCAAATATGAGAGGTATTCTTTTTAACCCCAACTTTTAAACAAAAGATATAAGCTCGCTATCTTTAACTAGATTATTCTGTCTAAAGACAAACAAGCCCTAAACCTCAGGAGCTATCAGGACACACTTCTTTCTCACTCCCGCGGTATGCGGGCTGCTCTTCTCAAACCGCAGCTCTGCTCCTGCCCATAGGTGGGCTTCCTAGGTCTCCTCTTCCTGGGAACGAGGCCAAAGGAGTGGCTGCTGCCTGGGACATGCTCCTCTACGGGACAGGGCAGGAGCAAGAGAGCTGGTGACAATCCACCCTGCCCCGAAGCCCAGACACGACACGCTTCACACGATTCCACTGGCTGCAGCATGTCACATGGCCAAGCCCAATGTATGATCTTTTTATTGTAGAACAATGCTTTGCACGCTGTTTCACTCATCTGAATATACATAGAGCTTCTTTACTTTCTAAATAAGTACGTGGTACTTCAGCCATGGCTATGCCATAGTTTACATAGTGAGTCCCTATTGATGGAAATATGGGCAGTTTCTTTTGGTTTTCAATTCTTTATTGTTGAAAGTATTACCTATGTCCCTTTTTCCCCCCATTGTCCTCTCCCAGCCCACCCCGCCCCCCAGTCCAGGCCTTCACTTCACCCCCCAATCGTCTGTGTCCATTGGTTATGCTTCTATGCACACAAGTTATTTGGTTGATTTCTTACATTCCCACCCCCGCGCACCCTCCCCTGCCTTCCCTCTAAGGTTTGACAGTCTGTTTGATGCTTCTGTGTCTCTGGATCTATTTTTGTTCATCAGTTTATGTTGTTCATTATAGTCCACAGCAGTTTTGAATCTTTTGCAAAGTCAACTGATGTTGAAATGAATACCTTTGTCCCTCTGTCAATTCACATGTCAGCAGGTGTTTAGTAAAATGAAGGCTAAGGTGCCCTAAGGAAAAGATACTGTATCCAATAGCTTCAGGTTATTTCCTTCATGCACCTTTCCTAAGGGTGGGGTGAAGGAAGTCCAGTTTGGCGGCAGTGTGCTCCTTATGATCATTAAAGGTATTTTAGTGTATTGTGGCTGCTATAACAAACTGCCACAGACGGGGTGACTTAACAAACATTTCTCACAGTTCTGGAGGCTGGGAAATGCAAGTTCAAGGCATAGGTCTGGGGAGAGCCAGCGTCCTGGCTCATCGACAACGGTCTTCATGCTCTGTCCTTAAATGGCAGAGGAGGGTGACGGAGGTCTCTGGGTCCCTTTTATCAGGGCACTAATCCCATTCATGAGGGCCCAACCTTCATGACCTAATTACCTCCCCAAAGTCCCACCTCCTAATACTATCATATTGGGCATTAGGATTTCAACGTGGCACTTTTAAGGAGACACACAGCATCCACAACAAGAGGCTACGTTCTCTCCATCTCACTTTTTTCACGTTCCTCCAGATCTTAGTCTGCATGGTTGAAAGCTGGATCATGGGCACATTCGTAGTTCAGGTCACAGGAAGGAAAAGGGAGCTCTTAGAAAGGTACATGCCCAACATATGAGGACCCAGACCAAGAAACAGCAAACATCTCATCCAGTCATGTTCCACTGCAAAGATTTACTGACATAGCTACCATTTAGCTGCAAAGAATGATGGGAAATGCAGTGTCTACACTGGCAACCCCAGGCCAGCCCCAATTCTGTCATAGTGGTAGAAGGCAAGAACAGCATATCTGTAAGATGAATTCCTCACAACAGAATAATTGGGTCAAAGGATAACACATTTGTAATTTCAGAAGATAATGCCAAGTTGCATTCTATAAGAGTTGAATTATTTAGTACTTTCACCAGCGATGTGTGAGAATATGTCCCTTGTCTTCCCACACAGGACAGAGGATGTATTGTCAAACTTGAAGATTTTTATCAATTTGAAAGTATGAAAGGCATCTCAGTTTAGTTTTGACTGGAGCATCATCTCATATGTTTAAGGCCATTTATATTTCTTTCTCTAAGAGTTGTCTGTTCTGGCCCTTGCCTATTTTTCTATTGGATTATTAGTCATTTGCCTGTGATATGAGTTGCGAGTATCCCTTCCCCCAGCTTGTCATTTTCCCTTTCACGTTGCATATCATGTGTGTGTTGTCTTTTTATCACAATCAGAATGCCCTTCTATTCCTCTACTCTAGTGTCTAAAGATATTTTTGAATCACTAAGACAGGCAGGACTTCCAGGTATCTGATGGGTAGAAGCTAGGGATGCTCCTAATCATACTACAATACTTAAATAACCCTAGTTATTAAGCCCAAGCATCAGGTACTGAGGTGGAGAAACTGTGGTTTAAAGGAATCAGCTCATGTTTTTTTCAAATAAATTAGAACATTTTATATTTAAATTTTGATCCATTTAGAACGAATCCTAATCAACAGTTTAAAATATGGGTTCAAGTTTATCTCATTCCAGATGACTACTCAGTTGTAACATCAATTACTACGCTATGTATTCTTTATTTCTGTGTAACAATACACTGCAAAACTCAGCAGTTTGAAACACAAACATTTTTGTGTCACATCGTTTCTGAGGGTCAGAAAAGTAAGAGTGACTTACCTTGGTGGTTCTGGCTCAGGGTTGCTCATAAGGTTACAGTTAAGCTAATGGCCAGGAATGCAGGCATTTGGTCAAAGATCCTCTTCCAAGGTTACCCCAGGGCTGCTGGCCTGCTGTCGTTTCTCATGGACTGCTGTCTGGAGGTGTGTGCCTGTGCGTCACAGTGTGGGCCTCTTCCCAGGGTACTTGAGTGCCTTCCTGATACGCTAACTTCCCTCAGAAAGAGCCATCTAAGACAGAAAGAGCACCCATGATTGTCTGTTTGCTTTTTAATAGGGTAACCCTGGAAGTAACATGTGACCACATCCGAAATATTAGATTCATAAGAAGTAAGTCAGGAAGTCTAGTCCTTACGCAAGGGCAGGAGAATTAAGCTCCTTATGTTGAATTGAGGAATATAAAAAAATTGTGGACATGTTTTTAAAACTACCATACTCTGCTTACTTGAGAGTCCTCCTTTATCATATACTTATTTCTCATGTGTGTTGGGCTAATTTTTATCATTAATATACATTGCTTCTGACTTTTTTAAAATCATGCTAAATCTGTGATTTGTATTACAGGACTTGTTCACATTCACAAACTAATATGTGCTTCTACTAGCCTGGTGGATCAAATGAGAGTAGAGATATGCGAGTACTTTGCAAACACTAAATAAATAAATGACTACAGGTTTTATTACTACTATTATGTAAAAATGTAACCAAAAATTCCATAATATATTTCCTATTTGATATGCTAAAATTGGTCCTTGGATATAATTGTTGGAATGTAAGTTGTGGGTCAGTTATGGAATTTTCCATCATAATATTTCCTGTGGATACTAAATTCCAGATCAGGACACAAAAATAAAATATGTCAACTCGTTTATGTTCACTGAGTCTTATCTGTCACTTCTGGGAGTGTCCGTTTATCCTTTATTTGTTATTTGGGCAATCGCAGTTATTGGAAGTATGTATAAATATGTGTGTCTGTGTTTGGATATGAAAAGAGGAATGTGTGGCCCTCACATGAGAAAGAGCCAGCAGAGTTGCTGGATATATGTTGTGTGATATGAGATGGGCTGCACCGAGCCACCTTGCCTAAAGTCCTTTGATTCTTGTGGTACTTTTTCTTTTTAATTGCAGAGGTCTCTTTAGATAGAAATAATCCTGGGGCTGGTAATACTTCAGTCCTATTGATCATTAAAGCCTAGTTGTGGAGAAGAGAAAGGACTAAAGAAAAGATAAGGCTTAGACGTGGGCAAGGAACCAGGAATGGAGGAAACATAAATTGGGAAATAAAGACAAACTTTGTTTGGAATAGGGATTCAGTACCATTATTAATGTGCTTTGATTTTTAAAAGATGGGATCTCCAACTGGCAATTTATATTGCTGGATCCAACCCACATATATGATATGTCAGCCCAAATACATATTAAAATGTTTGTTAAAAATTGCTGGCTTTTCTTGAAAAACAAAACAAAAAAAAAACAAAAACAAAACACCAGAGTATCTTGCAGTATTGGGCCTCTGTGGCAGCAACCAAGCAAAGCTGTGGTGCCTGTGACTTTACATGGGATAAGAACTTCCCAATTCACCACAGTCTTCCTCAGCAGCCTCCCCTGCAGCCAGTAGCCTGCCCGGCCTCTCCTGAGAATGCTTACCACGGCACACCTCTCTGCCAGCAGGAAGACGCGTGCAGGAGGCTGCATTTAAATTGAGTGACAATTCTCACCACAGGAACTACATTCTTCCTTGGTCCATTGCAGTGACCTATCAAAGGAAGCTGCCCTTGGAACACAGGTAAAACGTGTTTCATGTGCTATCCTTGGCAGCAGATAACTACAGGGGCCACATCCATTTCAGATGCCATCACTAACGCCTTTGTGTCCATCTCTTTGCAGGTTACCGAGTCAAGCTTTTTATTAAATACTAGCGTTCCTGTTGCAGGAAAAATCCTGCAATAGGGTTTCCTGCTGCACTCTACCCTGCCCTGCCTGCTCTCCTCCCTTGTCCCCCGCCCCGCGTTCTCCGCCAGCCCCCCCCCCCCCCCCGGCTTTTCTAACTTCTCCGCCAGCCCGCTCTCCTTCCTTCTCCCCCGGCCCGCCTTCTCTGCCAGCCCGCCTGCTTTTCCCTTCTCCCCCGGCCCCGCCTCTGCTCTTCCCTTCTCCCCCAGCCCTGCCTCCGCTCCTCCCTTCTCCCCCGCCCCGCCTTCTCTGCGAGCCTGCTCTCCTTCCTTCTCCCCCGGCCCCACCTCCGCTCCTCCCTTCTCCCCCGGCCCCGCCTCCGCTCCTCCCTTCTCCTCCCCCCGGCTTGCTTGCTTCTCTGCAGCTTTGCTCCCTTCTGCAGCTCTTGGCTTCTTTCTACACTGTCTTGATATGCAAATTAGCTGCCATCTTTGTTGGGGGTAATTTGCATATTCGTCCTGATTGGCTGGTGGGCATGGCTTGGGCGTAGCGATGGTGCGGTCAATTTGCATATTTGTCTATTATTAGATAGGATTCTTGGGGTAACATGAGTACGGAAACTGTGTTTTTAAGAACTTCCTCAGCAGAGCACATCCAGGAGGGCACTTGCAGCATGCACCCCACCCCCACCCCGGACCCAGAGAGAGTTACCCCACTCTAATCTTAGTTAACTTTGTGTCCTTCCGTAGCATTATAGAGTGACTCATAAGGGAGAGCAAAAGAGTCCAGGTCTCATTATAGGTAAAGCAGTATGTTTACTTCTTCATGCTTATCTCCCCATCTGCCCAGAATTTGCTTCACCGCTCCTGGGTTTTGACCAGTCAAGAATTTTATGTATGCTCAGTTTCTCAACTAAAGCACATTGTGTTCTTTATTTTGTACTTTTAGTAGAGGATAAAGATCAGAACAACAATGACCAAAAAAACCCAACCAAACCAAAAAAACAAATAATAATAACAACAACAACAACAATAATAATAACATTAAGTGAGCAGTTAAAATGTTTCTAAAAGTTATTTCAATTGTAGAGACACTAGAGATAGTTTCACTGTGGCCACACAGATGTGTGTGTGTGTGTGTGTCCATGTATTAGAAATCCAAAACATTGGCTTAATCAAATAGGGATTACTTTTTTGTCTTTAGCAAGAAGTTTAATATCACCCTCCAAATGTCTTATTTTTCTGCTCCCCTATATTTAGCACACAGCTTTGAGTTTTGTGTTTGTTGCCTCATGGTCCCAAAAGGCTGCTCTATCTTCAGCATCATTTTTGCATTCCAGGCAGGAAGAAAAAGAAAGGGGCAGTGCTTGTATTGGTAAAGCAAAAACTCTTTCAGAAATCCCTAACAGATGGTTTCTTACATGTCTGTAAATATTTCTCTCTTTTCTGCATCCAGCACAGCTAGTGAGCGGTCCAGTTCCTGAGTAGGGGCTGCTGGGGATTGAGAAAATGAAAGGACCACTTTCTGATGGTTTATTTCATCGCATTTATTTTATACAGCAAAAACCAGGAAGTTTTACTAAAGGTCAAGATAAAGGAGATTATGTGCATTCTTGGGCGGGCCCGAGTCATATTCATTCCTGGTGCTAGGCTGGATTTAGATAATGAAACCCACCCCCTGGCTCCTGGGCTGAAGGTCAAGCTGACAACACTCCTGCCTCTGGCAAGGTGTGTTTCAGGACATGGCTCTGCCACTGCCACTGGATTCAGCTGACAATAATTAAAGAAATGCTCATGTGCCTTCCCAGGCACTCTCTACACATGTCACTGGCCATAACTATGTCATTGAGCCATTCTAGAAGCAAGGAAACCTGACAGAGTATATTAGCTGAGGCATTTCTGCCCTCCTGTGTTCTGTGAGTAAATAAAAATAAGGGGAAGTTGATAAGGGCATGCCACCAGCAGTGTCCGTCAATTCTTATTCATTTCAGAAAAGCATATAAACGTATTTTGGAAACTATTTTCTCATTTTCCTTCACTTACCCGGTACTTTCCCACTACCTAATGCCTCCTTTGAAAGAGGAGAGTCCATGCTCAGTGGAGGTATTGAAAAGAGAGGGTTTTGGATGCTACAACATTGTGGTAGGTCTAGTAAGTAAATCTGAAACACCTGTAGATCAGAGCATTCTCTGAGCCACACAGCAGTGTCCTCAGATGGAAGTGGAATGAAGCTATGTAAATGCAGTTGTCTGCTAGGCGCATTTCCCAGGCTAGGAACAATTTTGATTTTTCTCTGTGCTAATTGCCTACCTCAGACTCTCCCAGACTTTCCTTTACCTTGAGTGCAGCTCAGTCAAAGTCCGAGTTCTTCTTATTATTATTAGTAATGATGTAATTAGTAGTAGTAATGATGGGGAAAAAGAGACATTTTGGGGGGCTAGCAATCTGAATCTAATCACTGCCCCTTTAATTGTCTGGTCCTGCAAGACCTGTTTAATCCCATTTTAGAGAGGCCATAAACCTTCCCCAGACAAAGTTATCAGTGCTGGTGCCAGGCCAGGCCTTTGATTGAGGTCTCAAAGCCCCAGCACATAGGGCTTTTTAAGAACTTGCAAAGGGGACCAGAAAACTCCATATTTGGGAGACAAAGGACTGAAAAAGATATAAAAAGGGACAACTTCCTCCATGTTGCTGCTCAGAATTTGAAAGATATTTTTTTTCTCTGGGCCCACACGTAATACAGTGCAACTCCATTTCTCTAAGCGTTGCTTGGTTTTTCTCAGGTCTTCTGTAACAGTAGTAGTAGTAATAGTAGTATTGGACTTTGGGACTATAGCCTGCTGCAATATGCAAACACAAGCAAAGCAAATACATAACAAGAATAAATTTATTTAAAGTAAACTACACTCTAATAATTATTTTCTTAGATATTCAGATAGTTTCTTCTCCTTAGGCAGCAGGAACAGTAGTAATTATTGGTATTGCTCATACCATTAATATTAACAATAATAGCACTTTATTGAAGATCTTCAATATACCATAGCTCTGTAAAAAACAATGCTGATATCCAGATGATGGGCTTCTACTCTAAAAAGAAGTCTACAGAGGGGGCATTCAAAATCCCAGGGGGCAATGATTTATTTGTAGAAATTCCATGTACTTGCTGCATGTAACCAAGAGAACTGGACCTGTTTGGGGGTTCCTTTGGGCTCTCAGATGTTTTGCTAAGGAGCTTAAGAAGGGTGTAGTTAAGTCAGACATCTAGTCAAACCTCATGGAGGTTGACCCCTAACTGCGTACAAAACCATCAATATGACTCTATTAACTGGATATTTTGGTAAAGCCAGATGGTGAATGAAGAGAGAAAAAAAGGTATATAGAAGAGACTTCTGGTAAAGACCATGGAGTGGGTAAACTGTGAGATTGCCTCTTCTCATGACCACATCAAAATTACAAATAATCATAGATAAACCATCCCTGAGAACCACGCAAAGACTAGCTAAGTAAAATTCCTGTAAGTAAGGACATAAATAAGCAATGCTCAGACTGGAAAGAGGGGTGGAGACCAGGCAGGCCCCACACATACAATGTGGTGGTTAAGAATCAGGAGAAATGTCTCCTCTGTGGAGGACCCACCTGAGGAGCAATGGGCTCACTAGCCTGGAGCACCAGTGCCAGGGAGAGTAGTCCCCATTACACTTGGCTGTGCAAATCAGTGAGGATCATGTCCCAGAGGGATAAAGGGCTACGGGAGACCAAGACATGCTACTCTTAAAGGGCCAGCAAACAAAATCACTTGCTCTAAGCTCCAGACTAGGGCAGCAGCTAGAAAAGTGCCAGGAACTTATGGGGAAGAAATAAATTGACTGATACAGATTGATGACTGAAGGAATGGGGGTTGGGGGAAATCTCTCTGGGCACAGAAACACTGGCAGGCACCATAGTTCCTTTGTTGAGCTCTCCTGCTAACAGCCAACCACATGCAGTCAGATACCAAATCTGTGCTCCCCTTTAACTTTGCTTCCCCCTCCCTGCCCCCTCCTCCCCCCCCCCGCCAGTGATTCCTGAGACCCTGCTCCACCCAAATCTCTAGCTCAACCTGAGCCTCTTCCAGTAGCTCCTCCACAGGAGCAGCCTGCCTCAGTTGATACTGCAGACTCACTCAGAGGACCACAAACTACACACAAGTAATGGCTGCGTTGGGCACATGCTGCAGACTTTCTCAAAAGTTTGCCATTCCCTGTAGGAAGTGGTTATAGAGTTAAGCCTCGGACTGACCTGCTGGCAAAGTCACAAACAAGTCCCAGCTTGGAGGGCTCAGTCCTCTAAGCATAATTAAGCTTGATTTTGTGACTGCTCCCTAGATCTTTCCTGGGTAGCTAGTGGGCTGTGAGAGGGGCAGCAAGTGCTGCCAAAACAAGTGAAACTTACAACAACATTGTAGATTACCTTGTTTGTCCCTGATTATAAATAAAGCCTCAGCTTTGCAGTCTGGATCTGTTCTGTGGCCTCAGCAAGGCACAGAAAGATCCACCCAGCTCCCAGCTTTATGAATCTATTTCTGCGCCTTGTTTTCTTTATTTCTAATATTTCTTAATCCCTGGCCGCCTCCATTTAGAACCGGTTCGTTCATCTCTCTTGCTTCGTGGGACGCGGAAAAGGAAGATCCCCGCCATGTTTGGCCCCCGCCGCAGCAGGCCCCCGCAATTCCCAAGGAAGTGGCTGCTGCCCTGGGCTTGCACTATAAACTCTCTCAAATGTCCACAAACCCCACATGAGCAGCAGCTATCCTCTGAGTACAACGTAGCTCTTGCCAAGTAACCCCAAACCCAGCACAAGGGGTGAGAACTCTCATTTTTCTTTTTTTAATTGTCAGTCCCATCGGGTGGCCCCAAATCTGGCATAAGTGACAGCCAGGTTTGGCCTATAACATAGTTCCAAGTGGCCAGAAGCCCAGCATATGGGGCACCTGGCTGTGGCTCATTTCATATTACCCACCAAAGGGCCTCAAGCCCAGCACAAGTGGTATCCAGCCTCAGGTCTCAGAATAGTCTCTTTCAAGCATCTCTAAGTTCCACAGAAGCAGCAAACACATGCATATCACTTTGTAGCTATATCTACCAAGCAGCCCCACGCCCTGCACAAGCGGTGACTGAATTTGGCCTGCACCAGAACCCCTTCCAAGAGGCTCCACCGTGAGCACACCTGGCGTCCAGCTCCAGACACTGCGCTGGAGCCCCCACAACCTGCTAAAGAGCCAACCGACCTAAAGGGCAGTACCAGAACCTGCTAATGAAATCACGAGCTGGATATTTGAAAACATAAGCAAAATTGGTAAACCTTTAGCCAGACTCACCAAGAAAAAAAGAGAGGGGGCCCAAATAAAATCACAAACGAAAGAGAAGTAAAAACCTACACTACAGAAATGCAAAGGATTATCAGAGAATATTGTGAACAATTGTAGGCCAACAAGATGGACAACCTGGAAGAAATGGATACATTTTTAGAAGCATATAATCTTCCAAGATTGCGTCAGGAAGAAGCAGAAAAACAGGCTAATAACTACTAACAAAATTGAATCAGTAATCAAAGAACTCCCAACAAACAAAAGACCTGGATCAGATGGTTTCAGTTTAATTTTACCAAACATTCAAAGAAAGATTAGTATCTATCCATCTCAAACTATTCTAAAAAGTTGAAGAGGAGGAAAGACTTTCAAACTCATTTTATAAGGCTGACATTACCTTGATATAAAAATCAGACAAAGATACTACAAAAAAAGAATAGGATAGGTCAATATCCCTGATGAACATAGATGCAAAAATCCTCAATAAAATATTAGTAAAGTGCATCCAGGAATATATTAAAAGGATCATACACAATGATAAATTGGAATTTATTTCTGGGATGCAAGTTTGGTTAAATATCTGCAAATTAATTGTGATATGCCACAAAAACAAATTGAAGAATAAAAATCATATGGTCATATCAATAGATGCAGAAAAATCATTTGACAAAATCCAACATCCATTTGGGATAAAAACTCAACAAAGTTTTTATGTTTTCTCACTTAATAGATCATACTTCAATATAACAAAGGCCATATATGACAAACCCAGAGCTAATACCATACTCAATGGTGAAAAGCTGGTATCTTTTTCTGTAAGACATGTGTGTCCATTTTCCCCACTTTTATTCAACATATTCTTAGAAGTTCTAGTTACAGTAATCAAATAAGAAAAAAAAAGTTAACTGAATTGAAAAGGAATGAATAAAACTGACATTATTTGCCAATGGCATGACAAAATGTAGAGAACTATGAAGAGAACCAATGAGAAACTACCAGAAATAAAAATTAAGGAAGCAATTCTATTTAGAATTGCATTAGAAAGAATAAAATAATTTGAAATAAATTTAACAAAGGAGGTAAAACACCTATACTCAAAAGCTTTAAGATACTGAGGCAAAAAAATTAAAGAAGATACAAATTAATGGAAGGATATACTATGCTCATGTATATAAATAATTAACATCATTAAAATGTCCATATTAGCCAAAGCAATCTGCAGATTCAAAGCAACCCCTATCAAAAATCCAACCCACTTTTTCACAGAACTAGAACAAATAATTCTAAAACTTATATTGAACTGCAAAAGACCCCAGTTGCCAAAGCAATAAAGAACAATATTGGAGTTACCATGCTACCTGGTATCAAACTACACTACAAGGCTGTGATAATCAAAATAGAAGGTAATGGCATAAAAATAGACACATAGATTGGTGGGAAAAATTAGAGAGCCCAGAAATAAACCCACACCTATATGGCTAATTAATCCATGACAAAGCAGGCATGAATATCCAATGGGGTGAAGGCAGTCTCTTTACTAAATGATATTGGGCATGTTGGACAGATACATGCAAAGAAATAATAAAACTGGACCACTTTCTTACACCATGCACAAATATAAAATTGAAATGGATTAAAGACTTAAATGTAATAACCTGAAACCATAAAACTCCTGGAAGACACATAGGCAGTAAAGTCTATGACATTGCTCCTAGTAATATTTTGTAGATATGTCTTCTCAGGAAAGGGAAATAAAAGGAAAAATAAACAAATGGGACTATATCAAACTAAAAAGTTTTGCCTAATGAAGAACACCATCAACAAAATGAAAATTATGAATCTCCTGTATTGAAGAAGTTATTTGCCAACAATATACCTGATAAGCAGTTAATAACCAGAGTATATATGAACTCATACAACTTAACACCAATAAAAAACAATCTAATTAAAATTGGGCAGAGGACCTGAATAGATATTTCTCCAAAGAAGACATATAGATGGGCAACAGTTGTATGTAAAGATGCTCAACATACTAATCATCAGGAAAATGCAAATTAAAACCACAATAAGATATCACCTGACATCTGTCAGAATGGCTATCATTAATGCGGATGGGGAAAAAAAGGCAACATGCTAGCCTGACTAGCTCAGAGAAGGCCTACATGGCAGTTTTGCAAACTCAAAAACCTAAAGTAACCACAAAGGATGGTCTGAAATTAAAACTTTAACTAAAAGCAATTTATAGTGGGTATCATGTCCTAGGCCAGTATCTTCCCTGACAAGGTCAGTCTTTACCTTAACTGAGCCTACTGTCCTTTTGCATCTAAGACAACACATCTGTGAAATGTCAGGGTAACTTGTAACTTCCCTTTTTCTGGACCGCTCAGGGCACAACCAAATGAGCCTAAACTCCAAGACAGAGACCACAAATTCCCTCATTGTTATTGTTATCATGTTAATTGCTGACTGTTAACTATCCTGTGCCCACCCAATAAAAGAAGTATGTGTCTATCACTTTACTTTTATCCAATCCCAGAGGTTGCTCCTCCCCCGCTTTGCTTTCTGCCTCCTCCCTAATTTATCTTCCTTTGATTGCAATGTATAAAACAAGACAAAAAACTGCCCTTCTCCAGAGCATTGTCCCAATAATTTGAGATTCTGCTTCCCAGCAATTGCCAACAGTTTGGCTCAAATAAACTCATAAAAAGTCTTTATAGGTTTGAATGTTTTTACATTAACATTAATAAATGAACAACCATGTGTTGGTGAGGATGTGGAGAAAAGGGAGCCCTGTTGCACTGTTGATGGGATTACAAAATGGTGCAGCCAGTATGGAAAACAGTATGATGTTTCTTCAAAAAATTAAAAATAGAACTACCATGTGACCCAGAAATTCCACTGGAGGGCATTTATTTGAAGAACACAAAAACACAAATTTGAAAAGATAGATGCACCCCTATGTTCATTGCAGAATTATTTTCAATAGCCAAGGGATAACAACAACCTAAGTGTCCATTGGTAGATGAACGGATAAAGAAGAAGAGGTACCTAGATTCAATGGAATATTACTCAGTCATAGAGAGATTGAAGTCTTGCCATACATGGCAATATAGATGGGCCTAGACTTGCAGTGGTTCTCAACCTTTCTAATGCCGCGACCCTTTAATACAGTTCCTCATGTTGCGGTGACCCCCAACCATAAAATTATTTTCGTTGCTACTGCATAACTATAATTTTGCTACAGTTATGAATCGTAATGTAAATATCTGTGTTTTCCGATGGTCTTAGATGACCCTGCTAGCGGTTCTCAACCTGTGGGTCGTGACCCACAAGTTGAGAGACGCTGCTGTAGAGCCTAACACCATCAGAAAACACAGATATTTACATTATGATTCATAACTGTAGCAAAATTATAGTTATGCAGTAGCAACAAAAATAATTTTATGGTTGGGGGTCACCGCAACATGAGGAACTGTATTAAAGGGTCGCGGCATTAGAAAGGTTGAGAACCACTCGCCTAGAGTATCATGCTAAGTGAAATCAGTCAGACAGGAAAGACAAATACCATACGATTACATAAATCACTGTGCTGTACACCTGAAACTTACTAGTATATAATATTGTATGTCAATTGTAATTGGAAAGAAAATTAATAAAAATAATAAATTAAAAAATAAATAGAATTAAAGACATAAAAGAGATATTATATATAAGAAGGTGGATGCTTCAGAAGGCAGATTAAGGACATCCAGACGTGTCCGATAGCCACATTCCATTTAACCTCATGTATAGATGTCTCCCCGTTTATAGCTGAGGTTTGGAAATGGTAGTTTTTTATGCTGTGAGGACATCTCCATTCACAATGGGGAGACTGGGAGCTTTTACAGCAGGGTTGGTCACGCATCTTTGAATTCGAATGCCTAGCACCAAGTAGCAAGTACCCGCTAAAAGTATACTGAAGAAATGAAGAAATAAAAAGGGAAGTAAACTTTTGTATTATATTTGACTTGACTAATGACTATGTAAATACATCCAAAATCTGTACGGGATTGAATGAAATGAATATGAAAGATGAGATGTTTTCTCAATAAAGACGATAATAATCACAGGAGAGGGAGAAGCACTCTAAAGTAAGTAATCTTGCCTGACCTTGGGCAAGTTACTTACCTTCCTAAGCTTCACGTAGTACATACCTCACAGAACTATTTTGAGGGCTAAATAAAATAATATATTGAAAGCATCCAATACGGTACCTGGCACCTTGTAACTTGTTACTAAGTCTCAGATGTTACAAGTTTGTTTTGATTCCTCTGGGGACTTTCAAAGAAATTCTGGACCAAGGATCAAGTTGAGGAGTATTGTGATATCAGTGAGTCTTGTTCTAGAACAGTGAAGAGCCAGGGAAATTCTGGGACAAGTGGAATAGGGAAAGTGAGGCAGGAAAATTAAACAAAACCAAAAAGTTTGCAGGATGCTTATAGCAGGACCTTATCTTGAGAACAAAGGGTTGAAACATCTTCTCACAAAAGAATGCAGGAGAGGAGGGGGAAGGGAAGGGCAGTCTATCTCATCCACTGTTTAAACAGTGAGTCCAGCAGTCTTGGGTTTGTCAAAATGAAGTTGCCAGGTGCTTCTTATAAACTGTGGAAAAGACCTAACAAAGAAAGGGGGGGGAGGGATCTTTAGAGTTAATCTATACCAGGATATCTGGTAGAGGAATTAAACAAAAAACAAAACAAAAAACAACTAATAGACTGGAGGGTATATAATGCAGAAGCCCTTTATCCCACTTGCAATTCATATTACCTGCCAGCCCTTCTATGCTTCCTAAACCAGATATATAGATTTGCTTGCTTTGTTTCTTTAATAAATGTGCACACTTTAATTGTTTAATAAATTCATTTGCTTTAATGTTTTAATAATTTCACTTTTATCACAACATAATCCAGGTCTCTCCTATGAGAAGACAAGAATCGAGATTGGGGAAGGTCCTCTCCCATTGGCTCAGGGGGCTGTCCTGTAACACCTCTCCGGTGTCTGTGAGAGGTGCCTGTCACATTGGGATTTGCAGGGGCTGCAATTTCTCAAATATGGGCCCATCATCTGTTTTGGAATTTCCAGGGAGGAGAGCTTTAGTTGGGAAATCCAGGCAGACCAACGACAACCCTTGTGAAGTGGGATTTTTTTGGACTGGAACACGGGGTGTTCCCCTGGGCAGGATGGTTCCCCGGATTCTTTGTCCAATGGGATCAGAAAATGAATCCACAAATGGAAGGTGGTATAGCAAAGGTGGAAATTTTATTGAAGAACAAGTACAGGTTCCCACGTGGGGAAGCGGAAAGAATCTCACAGCACAGACTCCCACGTGGGGAAGGGGAAAGAGTTTCACCTAGTCCCTGTTTCCATAGTTTATAAAGGCTGTAGATCCTGGTGCCTTGATATCCCCTCTGATGGGTCACTATTTACATGTGAGGTTCTCTCGCCCCCCACCCTCCTTCCTTATTGTTTTCCTATTCCCTTTGGGCTTTCTTCTCCTTCTGGATGAAGGGCTTCCTTCCCTTTATTTTGTACATATAGACCTTTTGCTGTTCCCAACTCCCTCATTCTATGGAAATGTACGTGTTGCAGCTTTTCAGCCCCCCTATTCTATGGAAATATACCTTCTGCTGCTCTGCAGCACTGTGCTTCCTCCATGGTCCCCTTCCCTTCATTTTTAAAATTTCCTAAACCTCTCTTTTTCACCCCCCCCCCCCCCCCCCCCCCCCCCCCCGCCTCCCCAATTCCTATTTCACTTGTGAGATAGAGATACTTAATTAAAACTTTACACTAGGGAGTTAGAAGAGGAGAATTGTTTGGAGCAAAAAATCTTTTATTTAAAAAAAAAAAAAGAAAGAAAGAAAGCCCAGGAGAGGGAAGAAGAGAGTGTGAGGAACTGATCTCAGAGGATGAGATTTGGATTCAGTCTGTGAAGAAAAGAAGACCTTTCCATTTCAAGACGGAGGTGTGTTCAGGAAAGACCTTGGCTTCTTGGATGAAAAGAAGAGAGCTCCAGTTCTAAGATTTTGAGGTAAACATTAACAAGGGAAAGGTTGTAGTCCACGCAACAGGGTACCTTTGAGTGAGTGAAGTGGAATATTCAGGGATCTTAAATTTGGCAGAAAAGATCATCCTTCCAGATATCCCAGAGTATACAGGGATTATTATTAAGATTTTTTGAGGGCCGTTATCAATCCATCCTTTAGCTCTGGACCATTTTATCTACACTCTTTAAAGTCTCATCCCCAAACCCCCTGGCAATGGGCAAGGAGACACCTGATTGGTGGTGTTGCTCTTATATCAATCAGGGGCAAAGCAGATGTACAGTCCTTAGTTCATCCCAGCTTGATGCCTGTGGCACATAAAAAATAAATAAATAAATAAATAAATAAATAAATAAATAAATAAATATAAAAAAAATAAAAAATAAAGTCTCATCCCCAGCTACTTAGCTAAGTGTTCTATTGGCTCTGAAATGCATGCTTTCTTTTCTATTCATATCAGGATTCTGCTCTCTGCTTCCAATTCATCCTCCCCATATAAGCCAGTGTTATATTGTAAATCAGCGAGCTCACATAAGATGCCTTAATAAGCCAAATTAAGTAGTAATTAGGAGCCTTTATTACGCTAGCAGTCTCAGAGAAGTAATCTCCCAAATCTGAGCAAAAACATGGAGTAAGTTTTCCTTTTTTATATTTTCTAGGTCTTTTTGTCTCCCAAATATGGAATAAGACTTTCAGACCTTTTGTAGGCTTTTTTTTTTTTTTTAAAAAAAGAAGCCCTGTGTGCCAGGATGGGGGCAGTGCGCCTAGTAAATATAAAGCTTATGGCATTGAGCACAGTATATTTCAGATAATTAACAAATACCTGGCATGGGAGTAGCTAGAAGCGGCAACAGAGAGGCTTGCAAGGTCAGGTAGTTGAACTTATTTTCCCTATTATTCAAGCAAGCAAGCATTTACGGAAGCCAAAATAGCAGGGTTAAAAATTTCAAACAGCAATTTTTTATACAATAGAGGTTACTATGCTTCACCAGGATGTTTTCTAAAAAAAAAAAGGCGCTGAAGATCTTATTTCCTTGTTAAAATTCCAATCCTTGGCTTTCCAAAGCTTTCAGGAAACAGTTTTTCCTCTGTCCTCTTACCTGCTTAATTCCACTCACCTTTCAGTAATTTCACTTACTTTCAGTAATTCCTCCCGCTGTCTTTCCAACCTCTTTCCCCTTCATCCATGACCTGGGTTAGTTGCTCCTCTGTGTACCTAAGCCCCTTGCCCATCTCTTACTACCAAACTTTCCCTTTCGTCCCATTATCATTTCAGGTTCTTATCACTCAGTAATTTGTGTGTGCCTCAGGGATTTTTATGTCTTTTATATGGATAGTATCCAATATTTGATAAATGGTGGAGATGTTTTCTACAATAAAAGGACAGAAGACTTTAACTAGAATACATACTGAGCAATAAGCTTTCTATTTAAGATTAGTTTTCTATGGTATCAAAGGTGTTTCTTGGGCCTGACCTTCACAACTTCACTTGTTGGCCTCCCCATATGTATCTTCTAATTATTTACAGAAGCAAAGCTTTTCTGTCACTCTAGATTTCCTAAATGCATCCTGACTTCCATCCTTAGGATATTTATTGGGTGGACAAAGGGCAAAGGACATTTTTATGTAGGCCGTGACTTCACCTGAATAAGAATTCTTGATGGCAACGAACTCAGTCTCCTTCTAGAGATTAAAAGTCTTAAATGTGGAAAGTTGTTTACTAAGATGTGAACATTCATATGTTGTTGACTTTTAAAGGTAATTAAAGCTGAAAATGAGCTAACAGCGAAGGTTCCTCATTCTTGGAATGCTTGTTGTTCAGAAACATTCCGGAAGGTAATTATTTAGAGAAGAAACTTCCAAATCTCCCAAGCAAATATCCTGATATAACTAGGCAGTAAGCTCATAAGTCAAACTCAGATAGTCATCATGCTCAGTGAAGTTTTGAAGGTTGAACACTTCAGTTCTTAATTTGGTTTTATTATCTTAAATCATATTATGTGTTGATTTTGGTTTAAGGATTATACACATTACTAAATTAACAGAGCATTTTCAACTCTGGTATAAAAATAAAGAAAATATTTAGTATATAAGAATGCTTAGAGGATATATTTGTTTATATCATTGTTATTGGTATAAACAACAAGCCAAAACTATAGAATTTCAAAATGTATTGGTCTTAAGATAAGGTGACCAGATTTTAACATTGGTAAAGCGGGACACCATTGACCGAGGGAGGCGGGGTTAAATATATTTTATTGATTTTTTACAGAGAGGAAGAGAGAGGGATAGAGAGTTAGAAACATCGATGAGAGAGAAACATCGATCACCTGCCTCTTGCACACCCCCTACTGGGGATGTGCCCACAACCAAGGTACATGCCCTTGACCGGAATCGAACCTGGGACCCTTGAGTCCGCAGGCTGACGCTCTATCCACTGATCCAAAACCGTTTCAGGGCGGGGGATGGGGGGGTTCTTGATTAAAAATTTGGTCTATATTGTAATCGCTTTTGGTTTTTTTAATAAAAGGAAATTCACTTCTTAGATCATCGTTGAATTTGCATCCTCTTTTCTTATTCATTATGTTAAAAATCTAAAAAAAATAATTTAAAATTACATTATAAATTATTATATACATATTGCTTAAAAACACAGTAAGTAGGTACATAATTACATGACCATATTTTATTGTTAGTTTATAAATTAAATTAATTTGATGTTATAAAGTAACTATATTTTAAAAATTATTTTAATCCTATATTTCTTTCTAAATAATAAAAATACTAACTTGTATTATTTTTCCTCTGAATTTGCCATAACGTAAGTCGTAAGTGTCACTTTCAAGGCCAGCGCTAGACTTTTTGCCGCCACTATAAAATATAAATAATACGAGTACTGTCTGCTAAATTCAAGAAAATTTATGTATTTATGAAATAAATAAATAAATTACTTACCTAAATTATCTGAATAGCTGATTTGTAATGACATCACTTGTTTAGCTAGCTTACTAGCACGCAGTACGATGTGTATCGTCTGAGAGACAGTTACAAAATGTTTTCGTCGTTGCCAATCCCAAAAAATGCCATTGTTCATTAAGTCCAAACAATGGTGGTCGAATTCTAACAACTGATCAACAATGCGAACTTTGATAAGCAGTTCTCGATAATCAGTTCTCAACAATTATTTGTTATTATTAAAGTTTAACATTATAAAATTAACAAAAATAATATAAAACTCATATCCTGGCTAAATAGCCACATGGCCACCGAAAACCGTATATTCCCTTCCTGTTCTCCCGCCGTTCCCTAGCTTGTGGTGCGTTCTTTCCAAAAATCGGGACTTTTTTAAAACGCCGTGGGACGCGGGACTAATTGTTAAAAATCGGGACTGTCCCGCCAAAAGCGGGACGTCTGGTCACCTTATCTTAAAAGATAGTGATAAAAGACTGTTTCTTTGCTATTATCTTTTGAATAGTGTATTTTATATTGCTGCCCCCATTCACAGCTCAAGTACTAAATCATAACTGATAAATTGTTTCTAAATTCAAATATATCTTTTTTTTTTTAAGTAATGTTGATTTCTTCCCTTTTGCTCCTCCTCCTGTCCATTCCCCTCATGATCTTCTCTCTCTATATCTCTGTCCAGAATTACACCCTAAAATGGAGAAGTGAAGCAAATGTTTTGGAATAATCAAGCAATTTGCCCTATTAATTGCACCAATTTATTTTTACTAGAATTTTCCTGACATTTCCCTCTCAGTTGAGTACTCCCCACTGTTAATATTAGCAAAAGCTGAAAATATTGAAAGGATCTTAACACATTTGGCTGCTATCTTCTGAGAATGTAAAATCTACCATGCCTTTTCAAGTATTCTGCTTTCAGTATTATTCATGTACTTTTTAATTATTCGCATTTATATCTTTTTTCTATCTTTACACGTTATTTAAATGTTCAAATAAAAGACTCCCTCACTGCCAATCTGAAGAGCTTTCTTTTGAAGACAGGAGGCCAGAGCATGCTGAATTAAATCAATTCAAATAGTTGGCAGCTGGCTGCTCTCCAAAGAAATTTTAAATCACACTGATACGAAATTTTTGCACTGGAACCCGGATTCTTTGTCCGCCAGAGTCGAAGAATGAATCCACGGACAGAGGGTAGAATAGCAAAGGTGAAGATTTATTGAAGAACAAGTACAGACCCCCACGTGGGGAGAGGGAAAGGGTCTCACCGACTTCCTGTTTCCATGGTTTATAAAGGCTGTAGTTCCTGTATCCTGACATCCCCTCTGATTGGTCAATATTCCCTTTCGAATTGGTTACTATTGTGACCCTGAGGCCCTCCTCCCTCATTGTCCTCCTATTCCTTCTGGGCTTTCTTCCTTCTTTATTTTGTAAATATAGACCTTTTTTTTTTTTTTTTTTTTTTTTTTTTTTTGGCTACTTCCAGTTCCCTTGTCTTATGGAAATACTAGTAGCCCGTTTGCACGAAGATTCGTGCAATAGACCTTCATTCACGTGGTTGCCTGCACCAGTTTTCTGCCGGCACCAGGGACCCAGGCCTTGGCTGGGGCCACCACTTTCTGCCTTCTTTCAGGGTCAGGGCTTGGCCCCGGGCTCGGCCGCACCCAGCGTCCCTGCTACGGAACGCAGGAGCCGACCCCCAGTGGTTTCCTGCGATCCATGCAGGCTCCCCACTGGTGCCCAAGGCCGGGAAAGACTCGGGCGGCTTTCCCGGCGTTGGGCTCGGCCGCACCCAGCATCCCTGCTAAGGATCACAGGAGCCAACCCCCAGTGGTTTCCTGCGATCCGTGAAGGCTCCCTGCTGGTGCCCAAGGCCAGGAAAGCCTCCGCCCTAGGCTTTCCCGGCCTTGGGCTCCGCCACACCCCAACGTCCCTGCAACGGTTTCCTGGTGGGTGTGGTTGGTGGGCGTGGCTTGGGCGTAGCGAAGGTGTGGTCAATTTGCATATTTGTCTATTATAAGGTAAGATACCTATTGCTGCTTCCTTGTCTTACGTAAATGTATCGGTTGATGCTCCCTTGTCTATAAAATATAACTGCACCTGGCTTCCTTGTGTTATGGAAATGTACCTTCTTCCTGTCTGTAGCCCTAAGTTTTTTCCCATGGACCCCGATTCTAAAAATTCCCTAAACCTGCCTATGCTCCCCTAAAATATAGTAAAATTCAATACTATATTTGCTTTCCAAAGCAAATAAAATATGTGTCTGTAACTCTTTCTCAAAACAATGCTCTTTTGAATCTAATTTATCATTGTGTCAGTTTTTTTTTTTTAAGTTTCTTATAGTAAACTTTGAGGCTTGTATATATAGATTACCTGGAGACTGAGAGATACTTCACAAAGTGGGAAACACATAGATGGTGCTGAATGCTTTGGACAAGAATTCTCATGAATCCATCACCTCAGATCATATTAATTCCCTGTGGACTTATGACCTTAAAATCAAAATCTTCGTATTTACCAGAAACCAACTTGAATGCCCTTGTGGCTTTCTCTTTAATTTTGAACTTATTAAATTATCATAGTTCCTCAGCACTTTTAAATTACACATCAGCATAGAAGAGATATATACACATTCACAGACTCAAATTTATCTTATAGTATCACAGACTGTGTTGAAACACCCAAATCTTCATTGTCACAGTCTTTTTATTTTCTTTGTAATTTTTATTTAGGCTCAGAACTTTTCTTTCTAATAATCATGTTGGGACCCAATTTTATTATATTTCTAAATTAACATTTCTAATGTATCTGGTTTGAAGAATAATATTAACCACAAGAATGCTTTATTAGAAATGGATAGAAGTACAAGTGGATCTTTCCAAGTTAATATGCTTTACAGTAGCCACATAGTCTCAAAAAGTTGATCATAGATGTCCATTGCAATTAGAGTTTGATTTCTGTTAGAATGACCAAAATTTGCAATCTTCTAGTAACTAATGATTGGTTCAAATTAAAAGAGTAGATCATCCTGGTGATTTTTCTAAGAGACAATTCAACCACCCAAAGGCTATTTTTTTTTTATTTATACCTAAAGAATTCAGGATTAAATACAGGTTTTTACTGTTGTGAAGAACATCAAGTCTATGGCTCTAAGGTTAATGTGTTTATTTAAAATACAATATGTGTCAGTACAATATGGGCATAGCAGATTTGATAAGTACAGGGTAATTTCTTTCCTGGTGATATGTGACAATACTATTTTTCCTGAAATTTTTATGTGTTGATGGATTAGCCAATTTGCACTAGTAAGCCATGTCTAATTTGGTTATTTCCGTCACCTTAATAATCAGTGCAGATCACTGCACTATCAGTTCAGTATCAGAGATGCAAATTAATCATAAAGACAATTCTTAAGAGTATGGTCAAATGTAGTGCCCACCAATTGATGTGGTCTTATGCTAATAATTCTTTTATAGGACCATTTCTCAAGTTTTGTCTTCTTTTTGTTGGTACAGTTGCAATTCCAGTCCACATCTTAAAACATCATAAGCAATATTGTATTTATGTAATTACACATCGATGACAATTGATTTCAACTTTAGGATAGATCATTTGGTTTTTAAAAAGCCATTCCAAGTGATAGCTTAAAAAGTATATCTTTAAAATGACTTGCCAGATATTTTTCCTATTCTGGTTCTGTTAAAATAGTGGAGAGTTTAACCATCTGCTAAGAAATCATACACACTTGTGCAAATATATTTGATCTCTTTGATTACTTCTAAGTTTTACATATTTTGGCACACTAGATACGTGAAATATGGGACTGGTGATTTTCTAAAGATTTTTTTTTCTCATGTTTGTAGATTTTCTGATTTTAAGACTTTTTGTGGAACTCTTTCTGTACTGCATGGTCAATATTGATTCCAGTGAAGTGAAAAACATTTATTTAAATTTATGAGATTATCAAATGTCTTCCTCCCTGCTGATAATTCATGTCTGAATCTTTGCATGGTAATGTATACTTGGTCAGGTGACCTTCATACCCACTGACACAATAATCATTAAAAACAACTGGATTGCACTCCCTCTAAAGTTTGAGGTTGGACAGAGGGTTATAAAGTATGAAGACATCTATAGCTATGCTGACATCTGTGACTTAAGAACACCCATTACTCAATGAACTTGAATAAATGTCTAAATTAAGTGAATTTGAGAGTCTATCTGATAAATTTCCTAATTTGAATAAAATATTGTGAGAGGAAGTATTTATGAAAAAACATGCTATGCCAGGATGTTTCTTCAAAGTTTAAATTCTGTTGAACACCACCATGAGAAAGTGAAATTCCCCTGGAGAAAGTTGAAAGACTCTAAAGTGGGTCTAACCTGAAGCTGTGTCTTACGTAGACTCTTTCACCAAACCTGAGCTTACATTGACTTTTCCATATGACACCTAGTTGATTGTATGCTGTAGAATAAGTGGTTTGCCATATTCTAGAAAAGACCCTTGCATTGAACAAAGCTTTATCGAATGTCCAATTCATGCTAGCCACAGCAGAACAAGATCCAAATGGGGGCATGGCTCTTGGTAGGCTCTCAATTACCTTGCGTGATCTCGCTTATGTACCTTCTTATGGGTTCATTAATTAATGTGTCTGGCTTTTGTTCAGGCCTTGAGAGACAGATTATGACAATTGTTAATTAATAAAATATGTATTAAGTGCTTCCTCTGTACAGAGCACTAAGCTTAGGTGTTGTCATTTTTTTCCTCTCATAGTTTCACAGAAACAATTAAAACAATCTGAAGGAAAGGAACACATTGAATGGCCCCAAACCCTGGCCTGAGGAATGAGAAAGTTGGTTAGTTTATAACAAAAATCTAGAGAGACTTAAATTTGAGAGCTTTGTCCTTGGAAGGCTCTTAATTCCCTTTGACAAGGATTATCTTGTCATTTATCTACTTCCTGGTCCAACCAACTGCTGACTCAATAAGTAGCAAACCCAAGAAGTAAAATGAAAAAAAAAAAATTTAAGCCCTGCCAGCATGTCTTAGTGTTTGAGCTTGACCTATGAACCAGGAGGTCATGATTAGATTCCAGGTCAAGGCACATGCCCTTGTTGTGGGCTTGATCTCCAGGAGGGGGTATGTAGCCGATAAATGATTCTGATGTTTCTATCTCTCTCTCTTCCTCTCCCTTCCTCTCTGAAATAAATAAAAATATATTAAAAACTATATTTAAGCCAAGTGAGCTGTTTTAAATATAGCTAAAGGAATACATGTAGATAATGTTTTAAGTGGTTAGCTTTTTGTCTCCACCTGACAAATCACTGGTGATTTCTTTAATGTGGACATTTCAGTTGGACAGGTGAACTCAGGCTATTTTTAGACATGCCCATTGATCTGAGTATTTTTTCACTGATAAAATAACTTCTAAAATGCAGATTCTTCTAAAGCAAAACAAAAGGGCAGCCTTCTCAATTATTTATTCTCTGCTGGCTTGTTCTCACAATTTCAGGACCAAGACCACACGATTTTCTCACTTTGGGAATTTATCCATATTTTTCTAACATCTCTTCATCTTTTTTGCTAAATAAATCTCCAATGGCCCAAGTTTCACAACATCCGAAGAACTTTATTTACTCGTGTGTTTTGTAATTTTCCATTGTGACCCATACCCAACAGAATCTCACTTTTGGGGATCTTTCAGGATCTGGATTAAAAGGTAAGTGTCTCACAAGAGATTTGCATTGCTTCTGCTGAGTGTCCTGACCTAGGAGCAATTTACATTAATTCTTGAGATCTCACAAACTTGGAAGGAGGTGTAATTTTGATCCTCAAATTCAGATAAGGTCAGGCCTAAATTTACAAATTCTGAGGAGAGACTTAACCCAGGACACAGGTCTAAATAGATTTCATTTCCATTTGTCAGTGGAAGGATTTTTTTTAATATATATTTTTATTGATTTCAGAGAGGGAGGAAGAGGGAGAGATAGAAACATCAATGATAAGAGAGAATCATTGATCTGCTGCCTCCTGCATGCCCCCAACTAGGGATCGAGCCCACAACCAGGGCATGTGCCCTTGACTGGATTCAAACCTGGGACCCTTCAGTCCACAGGCCAATGCTCTATCCACTGAGCCAAACCAGCTAGGGCAGGATTTCTTTTTTTTTAAATCTACAATTTCATTGACTGTCTAGCCCAAGCATGTCAAACTTTGCAGCCCACAGGCCGCATGTGTCCCACAACGAATATTTTTGCGGCCCAGCCAACATAATGGTATGTAAGAAACGTTTTAATAAAAATTTTGTAACTTAATTTTTACAATATCCTGTTACACATAATTATTAATAACGAACTACAACACTCACTAATGACTGATTACTATAATCGTGTTGCATTCATTCCCCTTACGCGCCTTACGCGCAGGAGCACCATTTCTCTCCACTAATACCAGCAGTGAGTATTTTAGCAGCCGATGGCCACGTCATTAGTCTTGTACTGACTTGTTTGGTGTGCGCAACAGGAAATATTTTGCTTTCAGAGAACAAGAAAAATAGGTTTATTTGCGTTATGCTTATTAATTTGTGCAGTTATTCATGTCTGGTAAATTAATGTTTAAGAAAAAATATTAATTTTTATTAAAATGTTCTATTGTTTTATGTTAACGATTATTCATTTATTTCAGCCCTTTGTATTCAGCATGTCTCTATCAAAATAAACCTACATTTCTATGAAAATTGAAGCTTTTGTTTTTTTGCGGCCCACATAAACTTAAACCTTGTTTATTTGGCCCCTGTTAGCCTTTGAGTTTGACATGCATGGTCTAGCCCTTTGAAAGTCCCAACTTTATGTGGGAATCTCAGTTCCAGCTCCCAGTTCTGTATGAAGATCCAGGACATTGTGCTGTCTTTTGAGGCTATTGGTGGTCAGGAATGGCATTCCTCCAGAACAGCATTTGAGTCAGCTTTTATTTACTACCCTAGTTAGAAATTCCTCTTCATCTTGGGACCTTGGACATTTTCTTTAATTTATTGCAAGTCCAGCTTTGTATTTTTTAAATTGTTATATTTTATGAACATTTCTAGGTGTTCTCTATCAGAAAGACTTTCAGAAAGTCTTCCATATTGCCAGAAATAGAAGTTCACAGATTCTTAGATTTTAAAAATACTCAAGTGCATCTCTTCTGCCTACAAAGCTACACGATGTTTTGTATGCAATAGTTGAGGCTATTATCACTTCTATGCAGCTTGATACTAATTTCTGTGTATTAGTTGACTCTTTTCACTTAGATTATAAGCTGTGGACTGCATCTTCTTTTTCTTCTGTATGTCCCATTGTGCCGAAGACAGTGTCAAGTTCATGATAGGCTGCAATGAACACTGGTTAATTTAAAGAGATCAGCTTCTCTCATATGGGGTGAGAAAACCATTGTAGCCATAACTCTTGCTGTCCTTTATTTTTATTTAAGCACTTGAATTTTTTCCTTCTAGTGGAAAGTATTGAATACTTATGATTCAGTAATCCCTCATCCTATGGAGGGCCGTCTTAGGCAAGCAATTAGTATGGGTACAGAAGACACAGTCTACTTCTACTTCTCTCTCATTGTTGATTGATATAACCCTGCACATTTCAATGTTCCAAACTGTGTTTGTATTTAGTGCAACTCAGTTATTATAATAGTTACAATCTGATTTTTAAAAGGGTGTTTGAAGAGAAAGGTAGAGAGTCATTTTTGGAGACTAGAAAAATGCCTTATTTTATGTAGTAGTTAACCTACAAGAGCTTACAAATTCTGAAACACATGTGATATATACCAAATAGGGAATTTCTAAAATTATATTTGTATGCTAATTACTCATTTTAGCTGTGGTTTTTCGAAGCAGTAAATGATCCTGAACCCTTTGTCTCAGTGAGAGGGAAAGAAAAAACCTCCGAAGTCGAGGACTGTTAGTCATCGACATAAGAATTACCCCTTTTCTAAACTGAATAGAAATGAATTCAATAAAAAGAGACATAATGATGGATTTATAAAAATAACGTTTCTTCACTGAATGGGTTTTCAATTCTAATGTTTCTTCACTGTAATCCTTTAAAATTATGCAAAAAGTTATTATTTAAGTGATAGCAAAGAATTCATTAGAAGATTAATAGTTCTGGTTTACCAATTCGTTTACTAGGTCACTTAATTATTTAGTTCATTAATTCTGTAAATGTCAGACTTACCATGAACTCTAGTGATTTACATATATAAGGTTATATAGTTGCACTAGTAATCACAGTCTAATAATTTCAAATAGGAATTTGCTATCATTTATATCTTTCAAATGAAATAAAGTCTTATTTTTCTTTCAAACCAACAAGGCAAATCCAAAAGCTGAGTAATTATAACAATAAAATCTAACTATTCACCCTCCAACTTTGTCCACTTAAAGCACAATCATGGGCAACTGTAATAAAAAAACAGAATCTCCAAAGAACAAGACAGAAATAGCTTCCAGATTAAGCAATACAAAGGACTCTAGTTTTGAGATACATGCTTTACTTAAAATATCTATAATAATAAAAGCATAATATGCTAATTAGACTGGATGTCCTTCCGAACGAAGCCAGGGCTGTGAGGGAAGCCCAGGTCCCAGGTGCCAGAGGGAAGCCGGTGCTGCCAGCTGGGGGAAGAAAGGCTTACTCTTGCATGAATTTTGTGCATCGGGCCTCTAATAAAATATGTGTCCCTAGGAAACTGCATAGTTCTTTAATATATTAAAGAACTATGCAGTTTCCTAGGGACACATATTTTATTTTATTTATTAAAAATGGCCCTAGCGGTTTGGCTCAGTGGATAGAGCCTGCAGACTGGAGGGTCTCAGGTTCGATTCCGGTCAAGGGCACATGCCTGGGTTGCGGGCTTGATACCCAATGGGGGTTGTGCACGAGACAGCAGATCAATGATTCTCTTTCATCATTGATGTTTCTATCTCTCTCTCCCTCTCCCTTCCTCTCTGAGATCAATAAAAATATATATATATATATATATATATATATATATATATATATATATATATTATATATAAATGGTTACTCATTGGGAAAGTTTTAGGAAAAGCAACATTTCCTTAAATTAGCATAAGGATCCTAGAGCAGAGCTGGCAGTTCATATATATATATAATGAATACCACTTATACCATGCTAATGCATCAATATTACTCACAGTCACTGTTTACACTTAATACAAGGGGAGCTATACAATATGAAATGGGCACATCTATTAGATTTAAAATGGAATTAGTATAAATAGTCATAAAGTTATTGAAACTTTACCAAAAGACACTGGACAGTGCATAGGATAAAAATTTCTATTTTATTTTTTTGCCTTTATGCGGTTTAACATTATCTTAGCAAATCTGAATAGAGACAATATGCTATTTATCAAATAAAGTGAAGTTTTTGAAACCTTTTGGTTCTGTAAGGGCACTTATAATGTACAAGCACTTTCTGGAGGTGAATTATTCCCCTAAATTGGGAGAAGTGCAATCATTTACTCAACAATCCATAGCCCATTTGTTCCCCACAACAGCACTCATCTGTGCTCAGAGTTCTAGATTCCTTAACGCTTGGTAAGAGGGTTTTGATAACACTGAGAAAGAGACAAAAATATAGGAATGAAAAAAAGAAAGACAAATCAGATTTTTCTGGAAGTAATTATTTTATATTACAGTTTGAGAAAGAGGTTATCAAATTCTGCTAGAGATTCATGAGAATGAATCACAGACTATGCATCCATAGCCTTAGCTTGGCATGAAGGTAAGGAAATCGCCAGGACTGATATGAGATGGAAACCTGTCTTCAGAGTTCTACTTTACTTAACAAAAGAGGCAATCACCCAGTTACATCCACATTTGTGTGGCATTTGTTGACAAAAATATGTACATTTGATATTTATTGACAAAGCAATTGAAATTACATTTTCTAGTACAAGTTTGTGAGAAAAGCTCTGCATTTAGGTCATTTAACTTTGGGGTTAATTTGCCAAAATAAAGGCTGACGCTGATAGTTAGGAAGCTATTCTATATAATAAAAAGCTAATATGCAAATGGTTATTGTGCCCTCGTGCCGAGACCGGGGGACCTGAGGCCAGGCGGGGGGACCTAAGGCAGGGCCAAGGGACCTGAGGCCATGCCCCCCGCCACGGCACTAGGCCGGGGGACCTAAGGCCTGGCGGGGGGAGCTGGTGCCAGGCTGGGGAACCTGAGGCTGCGCCCCCCACCTGGCGGGGCTTGACGGGGGTGGGACCAGCTGGGTCTGGGTCTAACACAATTTTGAGGCACACGCAGGTGGGCAGGGACTTGACTCTGGGTCCCACGGTGTGCCCCATACTCTGACAGGAGGGAGATTTTCATATATATTTTACTAATTTTCTTTCATCTCTGACACTTCTATTATAGAGAAAGGGCAAATGGCAATATTAAAATATTTCTTCTAATTAATTCCCTTTTAATATGCACAAATTTCGTGCACCGGGCCACTAATCCTATATAATAAAAGGCTAATATGCAAATTGTCCCTCCACCAGGAGTTCGACTGGGAGTTCGACCAGGTGGTGGGGCCGGCTGGCCAACCTCCTGTGTCCGGCCCAGCCCGCTCGGCCCCGATCGGGGTGGGCTGGCACGGCCAGAACCCACCCATGCACGAATTTGTGCACTGGGCCTCTAATAAGAACCAGAAACCCCCAACTCAAATTACTTTAAACAATGGAAATATGTTATTTTGTATATAAATCAAGAGGTAGAAAAATTTCAAGATATTTCAAGGTAGACATTTTAAAATGTCATCGAGTACTCAGTTTTTTTCCACTTTTCCTTGGTTCTGACATCTTTGTTGTGATGGCTTTTACACTAATGGACATAAGACAATTGAGGTAGTTCTGGCAACACATTCAGACATGGCATCACCCACAGAGAGAAATGGGAGCATCTATTCCTAATCTCTTTTGTAGCAACAAGAAACTCCTTTCTGCAGATGCCACGTGGGCCTCCCATGACATTGCTTATGCCCTTACTGCCCAACTCCCATACCCAAATTCAATCATAGGTAAAGGGAATGGGATGCCCTTGATTGGTCGAAAGCAATAAGAATTTAATTAAGGTCACTTTTTCCTGCATGAAGTTTGGCTTTGCCAACAAGAAGTAGAGGGTAATTGACATTGAGCAGAAGCTCCAATGATTCTTACACCCAGTATTCCAAAGATCATTGGGGGAGTTCTGGACTTCAGACCAAGGCTCTTGATCATTTTCCATATAACCTTCATCTGGGAAAATGTTCCGCTTGATAAAACTATTATCAGGGGAATTTCGTTTCAAAAAGTTTGGGCCTATCCATCTCCAAAGGGAACAATAGCAATGAAGCTTTCATAATTGTGAAAGGTATGTTGACCTTGGCAAGAAAAAAAATTAAGCTGAACCACAATTCCAGCCCATAAGTAATGAGTCCATGGGCCAAAGCAAGTGTCTCTCAGAACATCAGTACCCTTCTCTGTAAAAAGTGGTTAATAATACCTGCCTTACAGGGATGTTTCGAGGACACAGATAATGTATATGATAAGTATTTTGTAAACTGTAAAGCTCAGCACTGTGTAATTGAAAGGTATGATTAGCTAATGAATTAGTCAGTTTTACCTCTGCATGTCACACTTCTCCAGCTGTTTAGTCATGTTTTCCTGCTGCCGCACCAAAGTAGCTTCCTGCTGTCTCATTACCACCTCGTGTTTAACATGGCAGAGATCAAGATTTTAATTTTTTACTGGAAGACACTCTTCTCTTTTCAACTCTGCAGTTCCTGTGGGGAATATTCTCCAGTGCCAATCTCCCAGGCCTGAGTCTAAGCCTGTTTTACAACCTGCTTTTTCAATCTCTCCCTTCATAACCATAAGTTCATAAAATCTTGCAACTTCCTACAGTTTCTCTAATTTCCAACCTCTCCCTCCACCCCCCCCACAAATAAGTATCTAGTTCAGTCATATTATTTAACACATAAACCTTCATAACTTTCATTAGCTTTGTTTCTTCAACTTTAAGTGACATCTTCCCAGACAAATTTGAAAAAGTGAGAATTCCTGCAACATGACCCCTCTCCCTACACGCTCCACAAACATGCCTGTCTTGCAACGATGTAGAATACTCTAACTGTAGACACCTGGTGGCCCCATTAGACACCTGAAATCAGAGCCATTCTGCAAACCTGGGCCAGGGAATCCTTGGAAAACATCCTTCTCTTTCTTTTGTGTTGGTGAGGGTGGGCAGAAGAGATGATGAATCTCTGGGGAAGTGTAAGCCTTCCAGGACAAATCAGAACATTTTCATCATTCTTTTGGCCTCAAGTCTTGAAGTATTAGTCTATGAACTCTAGGATGGACTCTATGAACTCTAATACATCCTAGTTCCAGAGTCAAGATGGGGGGGAAAAAGGAAAAGAGACTGAGATAGCATTTGGTTTGAGAAAACGGACAACATGAATTAGGCTAATAAAGACACATTTGACCTTCAGTTTAGATGAGGTGGAGAACTTTGGAGATAGTAAGGAATTGGTCCTGATTCATAAAGGAATGCCTTTTTAAAGTATAATTTCAATGAAAGGTCATGAGTGGGGAAGGAAAGTTTGCCCATAGCACTGAGGTGTGTGATTAATCTAGAGGCAGGGCAGCTGGAAAGTAGTAAGGACTAACATGTCAAGTTTTTAGTGGTTAGGATATGTGAAAATGTAAGCTATGGAATGGACCATAGGGGCATGAAAATGGATCAGCATGCTACTAGTATATGCAGAGTAAAGGGCAGTGATAAATTGAACTCAGATTTCAGAAACTGAGGGGAAAGGGTGGGGAAAGAGTGAGACAAACATATGTTGAGCACATAGTAAGCATTAGGCACTCTACTAAGTTCTTAAAGTATACCATTATGCTAACGTAGCAATTCTATCAGTGAGAATGTATTCTTGTAGTTGTTAGAGATGAGAAAATTAAGGAAGCTTGCTCATAGTCACTCTAAGCAAAGTAACTCCAAGCACTTGCAAATTGCTGCCCAGTCTCTCAGTTATATTATGTGATCACCTTCATAATAACCCTGTGGGACAAGCAACATCACAACATCCAGAGAGTTTACAGTTAAAGGAACTGGGTCTCAGAGGTGTTGAGTGCTCAAGGCCACACAGCTTGTTTTCTTTGTCTTCGGAGTTTAAATTTTGCTCAGCTTGGCTTCCAAGTTCACTAAATTATATCAAGGAATGTAGCAAGAAAAAATATAGCTAAACCTCAGATCTTATACAGAGCTTCACATATTAGCTGTAATTTCATAGACGTTAGTGAAGATGTTTGAACCCTCGTGCACTGTTGGTGGGGATGCAGACTGGTGCAGCCACTGTAGAAAACAGGATGGAGTTTCCTCAAAAACTTTAAAAAAATGGAACTGCCTTTTAACCCAGCAATTTCACGTCTGGGAATATATCCTAAGAACCTGAAACACTAATGCAAAAGAATACATGAACCCCTATGTTCATAGCAGCGTTATTTACAATAGTGAAGACCTGGAAACAGCCCAAGAGCCCATCAGTAGACGAGTGGATAAAAAAGGCTGTGGTACATTTGCACAATAAATACTACTTGGCAGAAAAAAAATTATATCTTACCTTTTGTGACATCATGGATGGAGCCGGAAATTATTATGCTAAGTGAAATAAGGCAGTCAGAGAAAGACAAATAGCATATGACCTCACTCATATGTGGAATCTAGTGAACAAAATAAACTGATGAACAAAATAGAAATAGAGGCAAGAAAACATGG
The DNA here is from genome assembly GCF_951640355.1 of Cnephaeus nilssonii. Taxonomy (NCBI): domain Eukaryota; kingdom Metazoa; phylum Chordata; class Mammalia; order Chiroptera; family Vespertilionidae; genus Cnephaeus; species Cnephaeus nilssonii. The sequence continues at coordinate 74,118,820 of NC_137083.1, read as the reverse complement.
AACAGACTGACAGCTGTGAGAGGAGAAGGGGGTTAGGGGACTGGATGAAAGAAGGTGAAGAGATTAAGGGGAAAAAAAATTATATATATATATAACACATAGAGATAGACAACAGTTTAGTGATAGCCAGAGGGAAAGGGGGTGGTAGAGAGTAGGAGGAGGTAGGCAAATTGGGGCAATGGGAATGGAAACAGACTTTGCTAGGGGCGATGGCTCGTGATGCAGTGTGCAGATGATGCTTTATTGAGTTGTACAATTGAAAGCTGGATTGTTTGGCGAACCAATGTTACCTCAATAAGTTCAATTTTAAAAAAAAGGTCTATTCCCTTTACTCAGTTTCATAGTATATAGCAAATGATGTTCTAAGAACTTTGTCTAAAGATTTTTGAGGAAAAAAAATGTGTGAGATTAAAACAAATGAACAATAAAAAAAAAGGGAGAAGTGAATCAAGAGTTTGCTTTTTGTCTTGGGTCAGAAAAGGGGATGCTATGGTTCCCTTATAGCACCTTCTAGTAACACAGTGGCACTTCCAACCATTGGATGTCAGAGTGAGAAGATCAGAAGGCCTGGTGCTTCCAAGGGTCCAAGGAGGAAAGAGGGAAAACTTGTTCCTTTTAGATGCTTTCTTTACTAAGTGGCCTTAGTCGTAGCCGTTTCCCCTCCCAGCAGTCTGTAACTAGTGCTTTCAGTCAAAATTATCCTCTTAGCCTCAGAGGCTTTCCAAAGGGGGACAGAGTGGCATGTTATCGGTGCGGTGCCTTCTGTGTTCCCACCTGTTACCAGGGGAAATGGCGACCTTGTGATGTCGAAAGGAAAAGGCATTTCCTGAGATTCTCACAGGAGGATGAGTGATTTTTATTTCCATGGAATTAAACCTCTAGGTTTCCAATGTTGTATTTCCCTCTGTCCTGCTATGGAAAAAGTCCAATCTTATCTTCAGCATCACTAGAATTAAGGCCACTGCCCAGAATCTCTGCTTCATATTAAAGCACAGTCTATCTTAGCTTGTATTTGAGTTGCATTCTATTGCATGTGGGGTATTATCGCCGGACATTGGGCGCCATTTAATGCCAGTGGGTCATGATCTGGCATCTAGAAGGGATCAGCAATCTGGAGAAGGGCTGTGCATAAATTAAATAAGAGTCCAGAGATGAAACATAATTTTGAAAGGCATTTGTGGGGGGGGCAGAGGAGCCTGGCTAAAGAAACCAACTTCTCCTCATCTCAGGACCCCTTGCTTTTTATTAACACAAATTGTCCTAAGGTGAGGTGGAGATATACACATCAAAGCTAGGGTTAGGTACAGAAGCATTGTCAGATTGGGGAATTACCTCCAGCTGTTCAGGTGTTTGGCCAGGAGGAGGCAATAACAAGTAGATTAAGATGCCCTGAGCTGTCTGGCAGTAAGCAATCATCTTTTTCAGGTTTGGGGACATGCCTTTAGCCATTCCCAACAGGCGATAACATATGTGACTCAGCCCTTGTTGAGTCCCCAAGTTCCATCAACCTTTTGATGAAACTCTTGCAATTATGACATGCTGGAATTGGCTTCCAGCATGGTATGTATGGCCATGGGCTGCTTAAAGCCACATGGCTATGGAGTGAAGGGGTCAGCACTATCACAAAGCAAGAGAGAGCAGGCCAGCAAGAGCAAAGCAAGAGCAAGAGGTAAGTGCACAAAAAAGAGAATTCTTTATCTGGGGATTATAACTAGGAGCTTAACCAATTATCCCTTCAGGATTTAAAGTGGTAACCAATTATCTTTTTCTCAGATTACACTGACAGTCTACTACCTCCCCTACATCACCCCAACATCACTGTGCATGTGCTTATCCTCCTGTTTGTCCCATCCCTTCCCCCAGTGCTTTGCAGGGAAGGGACTGGTGGTTACCTGTGGGGAGCATGAATCTGTAGCTTCCTGAGGAAGCTGCCCACATGACATGCTTATAATGTCTGGCCTCCTCTTTGCTTTCTTTCTATTATTAAAATCAGGCAGCTAATCCTATATAATAAAAGGCTAATATGCAAATTGACCGAACAGCAGAATGACCAGTCACTATGATGTGCACTCATCACCAGGGGGCTGATGCTCAATGCAGGAGCTGTTTCCTGGTGGTCATTGCGCTCTCACAGGGGGTGCGCTGCTCAGCCAGAAGCCCTGAGCCAGGCTTATGGGCTGACGAGCACAGTGGTGGTGGCGGGAGCCTCTCCTGCCTCCGAGGCAGTGCTAAGGATGTCAGTCAGACATCCCCCGAGGGCTCCTGGACTGTGAGAGGGCACAGGCTGGGCTGAGGGACCCTCCACCCCATGCCAAATGCACAAATTTTGTGCACCGGGCTCTAGTTATGACAATAACAGGTAGGGACAGGGCAGAGAATTGTGAGACTGTGGGGCTCATTAATCCAACAGATATTTTTGAGCACCTACTATGTGCTAGGGATGGGATGGCAAAAAAAATATAGACCAGGTCCCCTGCCTTGCTTTATACCTGAGGTCAAATCCTCACCCCAGTACTTTTAGGGTTTCCATTTCATCCTCTATAAAATGAAAATAAGACACCTGCTTTATAAAGTTTCTGTGAAAATTAAATAAGATAATCAATTTAAATGGTCTGTTGCATATGTGATTAATAAATACAACACACACACACACACACACACACACACACACCAGTACTCAGTGCCCAGAAACATAGGTACTAAATAAATACATAGTGTTGCTTAGGCAATAAAATCTCAGGCACTTGAAATATTTCTCATAGCAATTTTTTTTCCTGATATATTTCCTCAGACAAGGGAAACAAAAGAAAAAATAAACAAATGGGGCTACATCAAAATAGAAGTTTTGGCACAGAAAAGTGCTAAGGAAACCATAAAAAAAATGAAAAGAAAACCCACTGAATGGGAGAACATATTTGCCAATGATACATCTGATAAAAGATTAATATTTAAAATGTATAAAGAACTTACAAAACTCAATACCCAAAAACCCCATAAAGTCCAATTATTAAATGGGCAAAGAACCTGAATAGACACTTCTTCAAAGAGGACATACAGATGTCCAATGGACATATGAAAAGATGCTCAATGTCATTAATCATCAGAGAGATGCAAATTAAAACCACATGAGCTATCATGTCAGAATGTCTATTATCAATAAATCAACAAACAACAAGTGTTGGCGAGGATGTGGAGAAAAGGGAACTCTCCTGCACTGTTGGTGGGAATGCAGGCTGGTGCAGCCACTATGGAAAGCAGCATGGAGTTATCTCAAAAAATAAAAGATGGAACTGCCTATGACCCAGAGAGTCCACTTCTGGGAATAAATGTGAAGAAACCCGAAACACTAATTCTAAAAAATATGTGCACTCCTATGTTCATTGCAGCATTACTTACAATAGCCAAGATATGGAAGCAGGCACAGTCCATCAATGGTTGAGTGGATATACATTTATACATGGAATACTACTAAGCCGTAAACAAGAAATAAATCTTCACCTTTGCGACTGCATGGAGGAACCTGGTGAGCGTTATGCTATATGAAATAAGCCAGCCAGAGAAAGACAAGTACCATATGATTTCACTTATATGTGGAACCTAAAGAACAAATAAACTAACAAAAATAAAAACAGACTCATATTTTTCAAAGTGCAGAGTGGTTGAGGGGCTGAGTAAAAAGGTGAATGGATTAAGCAAAAGAAAAAAAAAATCATTGACACAGACAACAGTATGGTGATTACCAGAGGAAAAAGGGGGTCAGAGAAGGTAGAGGGTAAAGTAGGGATAAATGGTGATGGAAGGAGACTTGAATTGAGATGGTGAACACACAATACAATATACAGATGATGCATTATTGAATTGTACACCTGAAACCTATATAATTTTATTAACCTATGCCACCCCGATAAATTCAATACATTAAAAAAATAAATGCATAGTGCCTAAAGTTCAAATGAGAGAGGAGTGCAGAGAGACCATGTAAATAAAAATATTTCTAAGTGATCAAGTATATTTTAATTATGTTGACTAAGGACTTCCATAAAGAAAAGCCTCATTAACACAGAAGCATGTATCATATGGACAGTTTTATCCAACTAGTGATTATTCAACTTTGAAAATATTAAGTTGGTGAACACTCCTACTCCATTTAACATTTTCACCTCCTATTTATTATCATTATGGAAGCTGCTGGTAGCTGACCACCTACTTCACCACGGGGCAGATTGTCTCTATTTACACTGAGTTCAGCTAAAAGATATCTAAGAAGACGATGTCCCCCATTAGGGCCAAAAGGGTATCATTAACGTGGCTGGGCAAAGATCTTCTCAGCCTTTATTGATCTATGGATAGGACTATTAACAAGGTGCTTGCTGATTGAAGGAGACTCTCAAAACCATTTCTTTTGCTTCCCAGACCAAAAATGAAGTGGAGTGCTTCTCATTAGGTTTTTCTCCTGCTCTTCCTAATTTCCTGCATCCTACAGCATCAGCCCAGTCCGTGCACACTGAACCTTTTGTGTTCCAGTACAGCATTAACAAAAGAAGTTCACAAGGATTTTGTAGAAAAGCTTTTCTTCTTTAACAAATGTATTTCTTAGATATCTATTCTCACTCACCGTGCCACTTACCAGAGGCAAACACACTACATCAAAAAGAGCAAGCAGATATGATTTACATTTTTTTTCTCACTAAATAGCTGGGCTACCCTGGGCAAGTTCTTTAACTTCTTCGGGGCCTCATTTATTACAGTGTTTGGACTTTGAAACTAGTCAAATTCCACACTGGCCAAGATGCTGAGTACAAATCCCCCCATGTGCAGACAACTTATTTAACAGTCCCATACTGCAGAGACAACATTCCCCCAATTTATTCACTGATGTGTTACTTTACTCATTCTTTTAACAGACATATAATCAGCCTCAACTCTGTACCAGACTACTGGTTTGTTCCTCAGATTACACACATAAGTAATTCAAGTCAAGCCCTGCCTTCAAGGAGTTTGACTCCAAAGTGTAGGAAGGAGCCAAATTATAAACAAAGAAATTATAATCCAATGTGATGTGTGTAAATCATTCTGTGGCCTCTAGGAATGGAATGAAGAGCTCTGCCCAGGGGAGGGTTTCAAATCATGGGTAAATGGGATATAGAGCCCAAGGGGGGAAAAACATACGGGTAAGGCACAGAGAAGGGAAAGCTCAGGAATGTTTCAGGAATGTCAAGTAATATGAATGCAACAATAGAAGATGATGGACATAGAGTCTGAGATGAGATAGTCATTTAAAGTTTTTAAGAAGGCTAACTCTGAAACCTGTATGAAGAGGGACAAGAAAGGTGATGGGTTGGGGGGCATACTTGTTTAAAAAGAACTAGTTAAGAAATGATTTTATTATTAAGAGTAAGATCATAGAGACTGAATTAAATGAGGGGCAATGGCAATGTCAAAATGGTGGCTCTATAGAGGGATATTTCTAAGGAAGAAGAGACAAACTTTGGTTCCTGAGGGCAAAGGGTAGGGCAGAGGGACTGAAAATAACTCACTGATAGCACACATTCAACATTCTGTGCTGGTAGCTATTGCATTTACACTGGTTCTTCAAAGATCAGCAAGCATTTGACTCATAACAATTGAAAATTTACATATTGAAACACTGTTTCATTATAGATTATTTTTTATATTAGAACTAGAGGCCCGGTACATAAAATTCATGCACAGGGGTGGGATAGTGTATCCCTCAGCCCAGCCTGCACCCTTTCCAATCTGGGATCCCGCTCACAATACAGGAATTCTGGCTCTCAACTGCTCACCTGCCTGCCTGCCTAATTGCCCCTAACCACTTCTGCCTGCCAGCCTGATCACCCCCTAACCACTCCCTGTCAGCCTGATTGACACTTAATTGTCCTCCCCTGAAGGCCTGGTCACCCCCAACTGCCCTCCCCTGCAGGCCTGGTCACGCCTAACTGTCCTCCCCTGCTGGCCTTGTTGCCCCCAACTTCCCTCTCCTGCAGGTCTTGTCCCCCCCCAACTGCCCTCCTCTGCAGCCCTGCCCCCCTCCCAACTGCCCTGCAGGCCTGGTTGCCCCCAACTTCCCTCCCCTACAGTCCTGGTACCCCCAACTATCCTCCTCTGCCTGCCAAGTCACCCCTAACTTCCCTCTCCTGCAGGCCTGATTGCCCCTAACTGCCCTCCCCTGCCAGCCATCTTGTGGCCGCCATCTTGTGTCCACATGGGGCAGCCATCTTTGACCACATGGGGGTGGCCATCTTGTGTGTTGGAGTGATGGTCAATTTGCATATTACTCTTATTAGATAGGATTAGGGCTTGTTTTTTTTTTTTAAATTATGTTTGTGGTGAAATATATTATCTATGAATTTTATGTCAGTATAGTAATAAAAGTATTGCAAAGATGTATTATAAAAAAAGGCAGTGTTGTTTTTATGGGGTTAAATTCACTGGACTAGAAGAAAGAGAAGAAGAGAGAAGAGAATTTCAGATGCATTGGTAGCCTGGGAAGGTAAATGGTACTATGGTGTGTAGACTCCTGAATGTCAATCAGGTTTTACTTAATATGACCCTGGTGGGGACCTGGATGTTTTTTGGCAAGCTCTAATGTTCAAATGGTCCTACTATGTACCCTCAAAATGTTGATAAGTTTGGCTCTACATTTTTTTCATCTATATTGCAGATCTTGCGATGTGTGTGTGTGTGTGCGTGTGTATGTGTGTAAAACACATCATTCCCTCTAGCTTGACTATTTAAATCAACCATATCTATTTCCTTGGCATTAGTCTCTGACCCCCCATTGTGTTCATGGCAACCTCATTGTTGAATAGCCATACTCCTTTTCCTTCTCTTGATGTTTCAAAGCATCCTCCAAAAGTAACCGTTGCATTCCTCATCTATCATCATTTAGCTATAGATAGGTTGACTATAAAAAAAATTTAATACTTACCTGAGGACATGCTTATTGACTTTAGAGAGAGGGCAAGGAGGAGAGAGAAACATCAAACATCAATGTGAGAAGGAAACATTGATCAGCTGTCTTCCTGTATGTGCAGTGACTGGGGATCAAACCTGTAACGTGGGTATGTGCCCCGACAAGGACTCAAATCCACAACCTTTTGGCGTATGGGTGACACTCCAATCTACTGAGCCACACTGGCCAGGGCTAAAATTTATCATTCAAATGGAATCTTTTGAAAATGAAAGGGATGTTCTTAATAAATACTTTGGAGAAATCAGAATAAATGAGAATTGTCCTGGAAAACCAGATGCACATTTACTTTAACTATACACTTCAGAATAGTGAAGAATTTATAATTATTCATCCATCATGGAAGTGGCCAGATAGTCTTGCCTAGACCAAATAGTAACTAAAAACAAGTCCTTTTGAGTAAATTAACCCTTGAAGACAGGGGCCATCTAATTCATCTTTGCATTCCCAGTTTTCAGCTCACATGTGGGAAATAGGTTTCAGAGCCCAGTCAAAACACTTGCATTTGCCTGTAATTAACCAATCAATCCACCCGATACCAAAGTTATCACTCAGTAACCAGCCAACCTCAAACTGCTGTTAAATAGCCACTACCTCTCGGAGACTGAGCAGTGTTTCCTAAAGTCATGTGAGTTAATGCTTGGGAAATACCAAGTTACTTTTACAAAACTCAGAGGCTCTTAAGAAAAGAAACACAATGTTAGGGGCAGAAATAGAATAGTGTGGACTAGGAATAATTATGAAAAATATTAATCATGCTCTGTTAACTGTGACTGTTCTGTTCTGATTAGAGAAAGCACATTCTCACCTGGGTGAGATTTGTGTGCCCAGGGACGTGGGTGCCAACATCAGAATGCAGCCATCCTCCTTTTCTGAGAACTGCCTATAATCATGGAAAGATTAACAGCCTTGTCACTGAAACAATCTGGTCCCGCAGGCACCACTTTTTTGCTATCCCCAACCTGCGTGGCCTGTAAGCTGGTCCTGGAGGTGCCCACCCTTTGCAACCTCTCCCTCCTTCTCCCCCCCCACCCCCAGCCCACATTGCCTGTAACCTGGTATACCTTGCCTACTTCCCCTTGCCTGTAATTCCTACTTTCCCATGTAATCTTTGTCCTGCTACTCCATATAAGCAGCTGGCTTATGGGGAGGGGTAGAGCAGATTTCCGGGGATGACCTGCTGCTCTCTCCATACTGCTGGAATTATTTGAATAAGCGTGCACGCAGGCTTCAACCCTGTCTCTGCTTAATTGGTTCAAGTAGTGACAGGCAGCCTGGACCCATTGGTTGTCTGGTTTCAGCAATATGAGGAACCTGGGCCTTTCTTCACAGCCCAGCCCAAAGCTGAAACCCCCTAGAGCAGCACTACTCACACTGAATGCATATGTAAATCATCTGGAGATTTTGTTAAAATGCAGGTTCTGTTTTATAGTCTGGGTACAGCCGAGATTCTGTGTTTTTTATTTTTTTAACAAGCTCTCAGGAATGATAAAGCTGCTTGTCCCCAGACCACACTCTGAGTAGCAAGGGCCTTAGAGTATTTCAAATCTAGCATTGGCATCACTTCCTACCTTTAATTGTTTACTTCCATCACCAAGCCAAGCGCTTCTCTGAGCCCTTAGAGTATTTCCTTCATGTCCCCAGGCCTTGCTTCGCTGTGTGCCTGGCATGGCTCTGTGCCTGACATATGGTAGCAGTCCAATATAATTTTATTGACTGAGTGATAGAAAGCAGTTCCACCTGTGTCTTCTTGTAGAAACTTCGGCCAGTAAATCACTCCTTTCCTCCTTTAGGAGGATCTAGTGGATGACACCGCCTCCTCTCAGTATATGACACACCATTTGTCAGCATATTCTTTTCCCTTTCAAAGCCAATTTCAAGTCTGATTTTTCTTTTAGAAAATGTCCACTGGGTTGAGTGGCTTCAGACTGCAGCTGGACCTAAAGTAAAACATCAACTCAAGAAAGTGCTCTCCATGGATTTACCTATTCTAGATATTTCGTATAAAAGAAATCCTATAACATGTGACCTTTCGTGTCTGATTTATTTTACTTAGCATAATGCTAACTGTATTTCTTATTGATCATGTGGATTTCAGAATTTATGACCAACTCTTGGTAAGTATCTGAAGAAAACCTAAATCAGCTTTCCCTTGAATTATACATTAGTTGTATTCCTGAAAAATCTGTTTGTGTTAAAGCCATTCAGAGGCAATTGATACTAATTGTGCAGTAGTTGCCATCACGAATAATTCACCCACATGAATGTCTCTTAGGACATTTGATAGTTGTATGAACATAGAGCAACTTTGTTGTGTCTCATGAATTCCTTGATTCCACTTACTTAGTGCCAGTTGATACTCCAATCATTTTGTCAGGCAAAACCATGGCTTACAAATTCGTAATGCATTCTTTGCTTGCTTTGTGAATCACTGCTTACTTAGCCTCAGAAATGAAGCACCTGTTTTTCCTCTTTAATGATCATCCTTTTATCCATGTTCTTGGTCCTTTTCCTTCTGGTTTCTTTTAGGTACTTACTCATTAATGATTCTTTTTCAGATAATTTCAACTTTTCCATTTTTGGACTAGATGTAACTACTCTCTTATTATTGAATCATCCATTTCATGAGTAGAATAAGGTATATTCTAATTTTATCTCCCACTACATGCCCTTCAGACTTTCTGTCATCACATCAACATGACTGCTCTATCAAGGACTTGAATGCACTGATTCTTTACCGCTAAGCCTCCTACCAGTAATCCTTACTTGACTTCTCCATGGCATCTGACACTGTGCTCTCCTGGCTCCTCAGGCCTCTCTATTGACCCCATTGCACTCTCCTTTCTCTCTAATTTTCTGGACATACCTCCAATGTTTAGTGAAATTTTCTGTCTTTGTCCACGTGCTGATGATTCCGGAAGCTCTATTGCGAACTAGATGTTTTGTGTGTGTGTTCAAAATGTCTCTGCTGAATTCCAGACCCACACATCCAATGGCCCGAAGTTACTGTCATGTTGATCTCCCAAACTTATAATATTAAAAAAAATGCAATTCCAAGTCAATAACACGTTCAAATGTATGCTCACAGCCTTCCTTCTGGTTCTCTTACACTCATTACCTTTTTGTAACACACCACCCAATCAGCATTCATGACACAAACCAAAGCCATTCTGTACTTTTCCCTTTGACACCTGCCCTCTTCCCATTCCTCTCCCATTATTAAATATCACATATCTTCTTCCTTCTTTTTCTTTACCAACCATCTCCACTGTTATTGCCATTCTTCAGGCTTTTGTCATCTTGTAACTGAAAATGCAGGTAAGGCTGCCCGCCACCATGGAAGCCACTCTTGTGAGACAGGTGCCAGGACGAAAGGAAAGATGTTTGATTCAGGTGGCATCTCCCCCTCCTGCTCAAGCTCCCGGTTCATACAGGAATGGGGGAGTGGGGGGGTCTCTTTTTTCTATCCAATTAGTGTGGCTAGCTGTCGGCATACTCCGGTCTTATCCATTCATCTTCCTGGCTTTCAGAGCGCTCAGGCCCTATCCATCCATCTTTCTAGCTGTCTGAGGCTTGGTTCCTGTCCATTCATCTTCCTAGCTTCTGGCACGCTTGGTGTAAGAACCTCCCTCTGTGCCATCTTGGCCAATGGTGGATACTCCTGCCACCAGGAAGCCTGGAGAGGCGACAGCCCTCAGCTTGCCTCCCAATGCTGGACATGGTGCACACACATCCAGGTGAACCTGCTGGAGCCCCTGGATCCTGGTGTGCCTGCGTCCTCCGTGCAGCTCCCGCACAGCCTGCCCCTCTGAAATTTCCAGCCACTGCCCCTCTAACTGACAGCTGCCTACAGTAACAATTCCCCTTTCAAAACTCTGGACCCTAGTAATCTTATAAGGATAAATGGATAAAGGTCTCATCTTCTGTAGTTTCTTCAAGGGGTATAGTCTTACCTAACCTCAGGTCCAGATATTCTTACTATTTGCTAAAGGAAAAGAGGGTCAAGAAGGGAGGAAAGCCTTTATGTGAGGAAGCAGGCTTGCTGTCTTTGGAAGGCAGCAAACACAGTGTCTAGAGCAGGGGTCCTCAAACTTTGTAAACAGGGGGCCAGTTCACTGTCCCTCAGACCGTTGGAGGGCCGGACTATAGTTTAAAAAAAACTATGAACAAATTCCTATGCACACTACACATATCTTATTTTGAAGTAAAAAACAAAATGGCAAAAACACCCGCATGTGGCCCGCAGGCCGTAGTTAGAGGACGCCTGGTCTAGAAGATGGAACTGCTGAACAGGCGAAGCCGGTAGACTGCTTCCTATTTTTTAACAGGCAGCGTTGCAGATGGCCTTCCAAAGTGAGAGCTATTATGTCAACAATCAAGCATTTAGTGAGGGGTGTGCCTAGTAGTGCAAGGGGACTTGCAATAAGGTCAGACTGGAGAGACTACAGGGTCCCCATGACCTAATTCTGAGTGGGGCATTGAGTGGCACCCCCAACAGTGGAAAAAATTTACTGAGGAAGCCACTGTCTAGGAAAGGCGTTGGTAGTCCAAGCACAAGCATAAAGTACAGCAATTTCCAATAAACAATAATAAGATAAAAAGCAACTTTGTTCCTTAGTTCTGGGAGGCACGGTCCTTTTCCAAAAGAGAAGTTGTACATTTCTTTCACCAGTGCAGGCCCAGCTTTCCCTTGAAATATCAACAGCAGCAGCAATATCTGAGTCCTCCTCAGGTGGCGCTGCTTTACGTTGTGTGGTGGATCTAAGGCTTGAATCCTCTCGGCTTTAGGGAAGAGTGTGTTGTCAGCAGGACGTCATAGAGACCTGCCCTTTGCTTGGCTCACTGCTGCTCAGGACCTTGAGTCTTCCAGGTCTTTAGTAAAACTCGGCCTCCCGGCTGGAATGGGTGGAAGGGCTCATCAGACAGGTAGATAGATCTGTAATGAGCAAACTTGTGCAAAGTTGTTAGTGTTTGCCCTAAGTGTTGTACATATTGTTTGATTTTTGATTCATATTCTAAATCTAAAGGAGGTATTCTTAAAACAAAAACTTGAAAGGGTCTCCCATAAGCTATATCATAAGGGTTTAATTTAAGCCCACTTTGGGGCACTACCCTAATCCAGAACAAGGCATTAGGGAGTTCCTAGTCCCATTTCAAATGTGTTTCTGGCATATTTTCATCAGGGTTTTCTTTTATGTGTGGTTCATTCTCTCAGTCTTTCCTGCAGGATGGGGGTCTCCAAGATGCATGTAGTTTCTTTTGAATCTGTTGGGCCTGACCTATCTTTAGGGAGATTTTTGAATTGAATGACAGTCCATTGCCACTTTGAATGCTGTAAGAAAGTCCAAACCTGGTGCTTATTTCTTTGAGTAAAAATTTCGCTACCTCAGATGCCTTCTCAGTTCTAATGGGGGTATGCCCCTACCCATCCAGAAAAGGTGTCTACGCAAACTAATAAAAATTAAAGTTTCCTATAGTTTTAGGCATCTGTGTAAAGTCAACTTGCCAGTTCTCACATAGGCATATCCCTTTATTAGTATATTATACTCCTTTTCTTGTTGGAGCGCGTTCTATTTTAGGATTGTTTTTGACACATATCTGACAGGCTTGGATAATCTTTTGCATGGTCCTTGGTACGTGAGGGCCCTTGTCAGCAGCTGGTCCAATAGATCCAGTCTGCTGGAATAAACTGTCAGTGATTCCTAAACAATCATGTGTGGGTCTGAGCCTCTCTCTGAGTCTGAGAGTAGGGTGGCCGGTTTGAAGGTAGTGGTAGTTTATAGGGTAACATTTGGGTTGTCTCATAAAATTGCCTTATATTTCCCCATGCATCCTGCTGTCAGCCACTACCTCCTTTCTGTTCTAACAGGGTTAGGATCTGTTGTCGGACAAAAAACAAAGTAGGTTGCCCTAGAGTGACTCTCTCTACTTTATGTAAGATGTCATAAGTGGCTGCTATTGCCCAAAGGCAAGGACACCATCCTTTTGTCATGTGATCTAGTTTCTTGGAGAGATAGTTTACAGGTTGAGGGGTATTTCCCAGGATCTGGGTAAGTACCCAAAGTCCGATATTTTGCTTTTTATTAATGTATAATTTGAATGGTTTCTGTAAATTGGGCAATCCTAGCATGGGGACTGAAACTAGTTTTTCCTTCAAGGTGTCAAATGCTGCCTGACAGTCTCTTGTCCATTCAAGAGGTTTGAGTCTAGTCCTTTCAAGGAAAGATACAATGGTTTTGCTATAAGGCCAGAGCTTGAAATCCAAATTTGGCAAAACCCTGTTATCCCTAAGAATACAGTAAGCTGCCTCTGGTTCTCTGGGATTTTTATTGTAGTGATGGCTTGTCCTTAACCAGCCATCAAGCTTCTAGTTCCCTGATTCAATTGGAATCCAAAGTATGCCACTTCCTCTTTTCAAGTCTGGGCCTTGTGAGGTGTGACACTTTACATCCTCTCTTTGCCAAATACTTCACAATCGTGATAGTGTTTAGCAGTCCTCAATTCCCAGTTACAATGGAATATCCCTTAAATCTTCTGCTACTATTTCCCCAAACATGGTCAGAAAAGTCTTAAATCCTTGTGACCGTACAGGCCAACAGTATTGGCGCGTGGCTTTAGTTTCTGGTCCTGCCATTCCAAAGCAAATACTAGTTGAGCCTGTTCATCTATTGGGATGCAGGAGAAAGCATACTTCAAGTTTATGACTGAAAACCATTTGATATCCTGGGCACTGTAATCAATAAAGTATAAGGGTTGGGAACCATAGAATGAATGTCCTAGACAACAGTATTTATAGCCCTAAGATCCTATACAAATCGATATTCGTGACTGAAGCTTTTTGACTGGCAAAATGGGGATGTTATAGGGAGACGGGCATGGCTGAATTAATTCTGAATTAAAAAATTTCTGCAATACTGGTTGAATTCCTTCTAAAGCTTTATTTCTAAGGGGAGAAGAGGGTATTGTTTCTCCTGTGGGATCTAGGCCCCTTCTTTTAACTTCATTTTTATAGGTTGGATTTTAACCACCCTCCTGGAATTCTGTCAGCCCAAACAGTTCTATCAACCTGCTCCCTAGATCTGGGGTGGGTAAGTTTACCTCTGGGTTCTTTCAGGCAAGCCAGGAGTACCTGGAGATGGATAACAGGTTCTGGCAAGACTTCTAAACATAATTGCTGCTTCTCAGGCGAAAAAGTTATTTGTATATGCAATTTACAAAGTAAATCTTCGAAGAAGAATACACTGGGAGAGCCTGGCATGTAGAGAAAACTATGCATACGTTTTTTATCCCCAAGCTGGCTTTCTAGAGGTTGAAGGAATGCCTGTTTTGGTATTGTATGGTCACTACAGTAGCCAACATTGCAGCTAAACTTTTCTTGGTTAGTTTTATATTTAGCACTGAGTATGCAGCCCCTGTATCTATGAGAAAGTCAATTACCTTGACACCCACTATCAATTGTACCCAGGGCTCCTGCAGTGAGGTGAAATAGTAATAGGTCAGGAAGTATCTATGGGAGCTGCTAGGCCTCCAATTTTGTCCTTTCAAATATTTCTCAGCAAAAGTTTCTTATCCTTTGTTAATTTTTATTATTATTTGTTTATCTTTTTTCTTTTTTTTTCTTTTTTAGTTCCGGACAGTCCTTTCCTCAATCGTCCTCCTCTTTTCAATAGGTGCATTAGTTGGCACTTAATTGGTCTTTCTCTTTTTGGTTTCTTCGACTGTTTCTTTAAAAAAAAAAAATGTAGTGTGCTTTAATTTTCTTGTTTCTCAGGCCTGGCAATCTTCAGGAGTCAAAACAGAACGACCCCTGCTGGCACAAAAATCATAACCATAGGAAGACCCCACACAAGCTAGGATCCTATGAACAAAACTTGGATCCAGAATGGTTTTAGTCTAAATGTCTGCTCACAATTACGTCCTAGCATCTCAGCTCCTGCCAACCAATACCACAAGCAGTTCCGTCCCAACCCAAATCGCAAGAAGCCCAAATGGCACAAAGCCCACGCTGCATGGATAGCCTGTCAACTGGCACCACAATTGGTCCTAACGGCAAATGGGTCCAAGTAACACAAAGTCCAAATGGCATGAAGCCCAAGTGGCACGAAGCCCAAGCAGCAGGGATAGAGGTTTCCCAGTATGCACACTGGTTCAGCTTACCCCGTCTTGGAGTCTGTCTGCTCCCTAGAAATCCATTTTCTTTCAGCAGCCAAGCATTTCTCGTGGCTGATGCCTTGAAAATGAGTGCAGGGAAATTCCCCAAGAAAAGCTCTCAGTCCCATCCCCATGGTTGGCTTGCCACAGGCGGTTGGGACCCCTGCCCAGTCCCTCTAGGACTTACCGAGGTTCATGCTTTTCCAGAGGAGTTGCCAAAAACTGTAAGCAAAAAATGCAGGTTTGGCTGCCTGACCCAAACTCATGAGGCAGGTGTTAGTGCAAAAAGAAAAAGGTTTTATTCAGGTGCTGAGATTCGGGAGAATAGTGGGCTACCTCAAAGACCATCTCCCCTCCCTGCTCAAGCTCCACATTCTTATAGGGTTAGGGAGAGGGGGCTTTTTAAAAACATCCAATTATCTTGCTAGCTTTGGGAGTGATTGAGCAACGTCCATTCTTCCTTCTAGATTTTGGTGTGCTCAGTGTAAGAAGCTTCCCCTACACCATCTTGGCCAATTGGGGAGACTTCTATGCTCCCCAACTGTCTGTGATTGTGGGGAGAGAGTGCTATAGTACCCACCGTCAGGAAGCCTGGCGATGCTGCAGCCTTCTGCCCATCTCTGGACACTGAACACTGCACCTGCACCTCCATGGAGCTGGTTGGAGTCTGCGGGGCATTCCTGGATCCCAGCATGCCTGTATCCTTTGTGCAACCCCTGCATAGCCACCCTTCCAAAGTGGCAAGCCAGGCCCAAACTCCAAATGATGGCTGCCTATAGTAACAATCTCTTACTGGAGCTATTGCAGTATACTCCTGAGGAGAGGAGTAGTTTAAGAGCAAGAAAACAAACTCTGAAAGAAAAATAATTTCAGATAGAATATAAGTTGGATCTAATATTGTATTTTTAGTCTCATTCTATAAAAAAAAATGCCAGCTTTCATTGAAAGGAAATAACTGTGTTCTTCCCATTCTATCTACTTACTCCTGTCTACTTGATGAGACCTCTGCCCTTTTCAGACTTTAACCAGCACGCCCCACTGAAGCTTCCCCTATAGCCAGGAGTCCAGGGTTACTTTCTTTAAATTGTAGAAAAAGACTTAGATTGTTTTGTGAGAGCCTCTGATTAGCTTTCTGAATTGCTTTTAATTTACTATTTGGTAATCACAAATAGATATTAAAAAGAGAAAGATTATGGACACTATTATTTTCCAATGGGATTCCTGAATGACTCTCTTATCCCTAGTCAGAAATTTCTTTCTCTTTTTCTGACCCCTTTGTGGCTCAGCTTTTTGTTCTTTGAACATTTGCCCTAATGAATGCAATGCAAACTTTTATCATTTAATACTAAATGATCATAATCATAAATTTCTAAAGTACTTTAGCAACATTTAAAATAGGTATTTGAGATAGGTTGCTCTCCTGTCAAAGAAGAGGATTATTTTCAGGAAGCAGTATAATGTGGTAGGTAGGCAGATAGATTTATGTATAATATTTGCTACATTCAAATCCTGGTCCTGCTATTTACTATTTTTACTTGGTAAATGAGGCCAATTAATTTAATCTTTCTGAGACTCTTTTTTCTTATCTGTAAAGTAGGGTAATCATAGGTAGTGTCCTATAGGGTTATTATTAACTTGTTTAAATATACTGCCTGAAATGAAATAAGATGTGCTACAAAAAAAAAGATGTATAATAAAATCAACAGAAACAAAGTTTTCAAATAAGGCTATAGCTTTGGTACAGGGAGGGAAATGTGGACTTGAAGTGTGTAAAGAGAGGCTGGGGTGGGAAGCATTGCGGGGAGATGTGGAAAAACAGCAGCCATGCCCTAACCGGTTTGGCTCAGTGGCTAGAGCATCGGCCTGTGGACTGAAGGGTCCCAAGTTCGATTCCAGTCAAGGACATGTACCTCGGTTGTGGGCACCTCCCCAGGAGGGGGTGTGCAGGAGGCAGCTGATCAATGTTACTCTCTCATCGATGTTTCTAACTATCCCCCTCCATTCCTCTCTGTAAAAAATCAATAAAATGTATTTATTTATCAAAATAAAAATAAATAAAATAAAAAAAGAAAGAAAGAAAAGCAGCAGCCAGGAGCCCTGAATTTGGTCATTCATACACAGCAAAACCAAAAAGACCATTTTTCCTGAGAGGAGCTAGCTGCTCCCAGTTGCCATGGGGAAGGTAAAGAAAAAACAACAACCCTGCCCTAAGTGATACAGCCCACCCCACTCTCAGGAGCCTTGCCTGCCACAACATGCATTTTGACCTTTCAGAGGAAACAAAATCAGGGGCCAAGCCTACAGTTTCAACAGTCTTAGGGAGTTTCAGTGACTGGATTGGGTGAGGGGCCTTCCACCCCACTGTCCTGGGAACCTGACTGGTGCTTTCCCCACAGGGGAGAGCTGATAGAGACTCCCGGTTTCCAGCCGATCCCACCGGACTGCATACAAGGATCTCTGCCCAGCTGAGGGCAGAGTGATATTTTGAGCCACTTGCAGAGGAGTAGCTCTGGGACAGGGAAACACACCCACCACATTCCCTGAAAGCTGAACAGCACTTCCCCTGCCTAAAGCCGTTCAGAAACTAAATTCTGAATGATTAAGATTGACAGCTGTCTTGCAGGCAAAGGCGGACAGAGGCGGAGCCCAGAGAATCAGGGGAAGTTTTCTGACTAACCCCTGGGCACCATACTGCTAACAAAACTGCTTTAGAGGGCAGACTGGCCTCTCCTGCTTGCAGCCAAGGCCTGTGGAGACAGCACATACTGTGGATCTCTTGGAGCTTCAGCAGGTTGCTGAAAGCCAAAGGAGGACAGTTTCTGACAGTGGGCAGAACACCTCATGGAAAACCTAGACTTGGAAGAGAGCAAAGTTAGCCACAGTCATCCACTTTGGAGAGTGGGATCCAAAGGGAGCTCCCATGGGGCACTAAATTTGGCTTCAAGAGCCTAGGCAGCTTGGCCCAGTGGTTGAGTGTCAACCTATGAACCAGAAGGTCACAGTTCAATTCCCGGTCAGGGCATATGCCAAGGTTGCAGGCTTGATCCCCAGTGTGTGTGTCGGGGGGGGCAGGGAGGGGTGCGCGATGTGCAGGATGCAGCTGATCAATGATTATCTCTCATCATTGATATTTCTATCTCTCTCTCCCTCTCCCTCTCTGAAATAAAATAATAATAATGATAATAATAACAACAATAATAATAAATTAATTCAGCTTAAAGAAACACCATTTCACTTTTTACTTCTTTTTCTTTTCTTTTTTCTTTTATTTTCCTTTTTTATTTTTTGCTTTCCTTTCTTTTTTAATTTATTTTCTTTATCTATATGCTTTATTGATTTGTTATTATTCTACTTTCTATTATTTTATTCATATATCTAATTTTCCTCTTTCCTTTCCCTACAGTATCTTTCTTTTTTTCTTTTTTTTTCTTTCTCTCTTTTTCTTTTCCCTTGCTATTTCATGTTTTTTGCTTTCCTTCTTTTGGGTCTACCTGCTTTCTTTTCTATTTACCTTTTCAATTTTTTTCTTGCTTTTGTTTTCTTCCTCCTTTATTTTAAACCATTTTCCTTCCCCTAATTTTTTATTCTTATTTTCTTTATTTCAGTTCTGCACCTACATATTCCTTTCCCCCCGCCACCCCCTTTTGACTTTTATGTGTGTGTGTGTGTTTTTGTTTGTTTGTTTGTTTGGTTGGTTGGTTGTCTTGTTATTTTTCTCCACATCTTTTTTATTTGTTTGTTTTATTCTATCATTCCTGCTATATTTTCTCTTTCCTAATTCTCTCTTCTCTGAGGGGTTGCTTTTGTTGTTGCTGTACGGGTCTTGTATATGTTTTTTATTTTGTTTCATGTTTTGTTGTGTTTTATTTTGTTCTGTTCTGTCAGCCCCTCCGCAATGCTCACTGTATGTAGTCAGGGGTGAGCCACATAGTCAGCCAACCTGAGAGGAGATTTCATCAATGAATAGGACAATAATATTCAAGAAACAACTACAACTGGAAAACCCAAATAACTTAAGCAAGAGACTTTTCTAGAGCACTCAGCTCAGAAGAGCTAAGAGATTGCACCATTGGGCCTCACAAAACACCTGATACATAAGACCATCCACAAAGTCTGGGAGGCATAGCAGTTTGATCTTATACAGAGAAATAAAAGCAAAAGGACAGCAAAAATGGGGAGACAAAGAAACAACCCACAAATGAAATAAAGGTATGAATTTCCAATAAAGGAACTAAATGAAATAGAGGCAATCAATTTGTCAGATAAAGTATCCAGAGTAATGGTAATAAGAATGTTCAAACAATTCAGTAAGCACTTCAAGAAAGTTAATGAGAATTATAATAAACTGAATGAGAATGATAAGGGACTTAACAAGAGCTACACCAACATAAAAAGAGCTTTAAATAATAAATAAGAATTTATGGCAAGTGAGGAACAACATAGCTGAAATAAAGATTTCAACAATAGATTAGAAGAAAGTAAGGACTGTATATGTGAATGAGAAGATAAAGGATAAAAACAACAACACCCATTCAGAGCAGCAAATGGAAAACAAATTAAAAAGCAAGAGGAAAGTTTAAGGGAGCATTGGGACAACATGAAATGTAACAACATTCACATCATAAGGGTACCAAGAGAAGAAGAATTAAAGCAAGGAATAGAGAACCTGTTTGAAGAAATAATGGCAGAAAATTTTACTATCTAGGTAAAGGAAAAAAGTCACTCAGTTTAGGAAACACAGAGAGTCCCAACCAAGATGAACCCCAAAAGACACACATCTAGGCTCATAATATTTAAAATAGCAAACATTAAAGACAAAAAAAATATCTCAAAGGCTACAAGAGAGAGACAGAAAGTTACCTACAAGGGAGTGTCCATTAGACTATCAGCTAATTTTTCAATAGAAACACTTCAGTCCAGGCAGGAGTGGCACGAACTATACAAAGCAATGAAATGCAAGGGACTGAACCCAAGACTACTCTATCCAGCAATGCTATCACTCAAAATCAAAGGTGAAATAAATAGCTTCACAGTCAAAAAAGGGCTAAAAATTTTAATTACAACAAAACCAGCACTGCAAGAAATGTTAAAGGGACTATTGTAAGAAGAACTAGAGAGAAGGCAAAGAACACAGGCATAAAGAGGAAGAATAGCAACAAATAAGTACCTATCAATAATAACCTTAAATGTAAATGCATTAAATGCTCTAATCAAAAACCATAGAATACCTTAATGGGTGAGAAAACATGACCTATATATATACTGTCTACAAGAAACTCACCTCAGAACAAAAGACTCACACAGAATGAAAGTGAAGAGATAGAAAAACATTTTCCAGGTAAATGGGAGAAAAAAACCCAAAAACAGCTGGTATAGCAATACTCATATCTGACAAAATAGTCTTCAAAGTGAAGACCATAACAAGAGACAATGAAGGCTACTTCGTAATCCTAAAGGGGTCCATACAACAAGAGGATATAACTCTGGTAAATATATATGTAATTGATACAGGAGCATTCAAATGTATACAAACAATTCTAGAGGACTTTAAGGGAGAGATGGACAGCAAAACAATCATAGTAGGGGAATTTAACATCCCACTGACATCAGTGGAGAGATCCTCTAAAAAAAAAATTAACAAGGAAATAAGGATCCTAAACAGCATACTAGATCAGATGGAATTAATTGATATTTACATAACATTTCACCACAAAGCTCCAGAATATACATTCTTCTCAAGTGTACATGGGAGATTTTCAAAGATAGGCCACATGTTAGTATACAAACTAAGTCTCTACAAATTTAAGAATATTGAAATCATATCAAACATCTTCTCAGATCACAATGGCATGAAATTAGAAATCAACTATAATAAAAACACTCAAAAACATTCAAATACCTGGAGGCTAAATAGCATGTTATTAAAAAATGAATTGCTCACCAAAGAGATTAAGATAAGAAATAAAAAACTTAATGGAAAAAAATGAAAATGAACACATAGCAACCCAGAGTTTATGGGACACGGTGAAAGCAGCCCTGAGAGGGAAGTTCATAGCACTATAGGCCAATGTCAAAAAGTCAGAAAAACTTCTGCTAAAATCTCTAACCCTACAACTTAAAGAATTAGAAAGAGAAAAACAATAAAAGCCCAGAGTAAGAAGAAGGGAGGAAATAATAAAGATCAGAGTGGAACAAAATAACATATAGACAACACACACACACACAAAACACACAATACAAAATATCAATTAAACTGAGAGCTAGTTCTTTGAAAGGATAAACAAGATTGATGAACTTTTAGCCAAATTTATCAAGAAACAAAGAAAGAGGACCCAAATAAACAAAATCAGAAGTAAAAGAGGCAAAGTAACAACTTATCCCACAGGGATTCAAAGGATCATAAAAAAATATTATGAACAACTTTATTCCAATAAGCTGGACAACCTGGACAAAATGAACATATTCCTAAAAAAATACAATCTTCCAAAAGTCAATCAGAATGAATCAGAAAACCGGAATAAGTCCACAACTACTGGTGAAATTGAAGGCATAATATAAAAATTGTCAGCAAACAAAAGATCTAGTATGGGTAGTGTTTCCTCAAAAAATTAAAAATGGGACTTCTTTTTGATCCAGTGATCCCATTCTAGGAATATAGCATAAGAAACCAGAAACACCAATCAAATAGAATATATGCACCCCTATGTTCATAGCAGCACAATTTACAATACCTAAGATTGAAAACAGCCCGTGTCCATCAGCAGTTGAGTGGATAAAAACGCTGTGGTACATTTACATAATGGAATACTATGGGGAGGTAAAAAAAAGAAGAAACTGTTACCATTTGGAACAGCATGGATTGACCTGGGGAGTATTATGCAAAGTGAAATAAGCCAGTCAGAGAAAGATAAGTATCACATGATCTCACTCATATGTGGAACCTAATGAACAAAATAAACAGATGAACAAAATAGATCCAGAGACATAGAACCAGGGAACAAACTGATGAATTTCAGAGGGAAGGAGGGAATAAAGGGAGTGTTGATAGAGGGCGGAGATTAACCAAAGAAATTATATTCATACTAGAGGCCCAGTGCATGAATTCGTGCATGGGTGGGGTCCGGCCTGCCCTGCCCCAATTGGGGTGGATCCGGCCAGGCCTATCAGGAGGAGGAGATGGTGGGAAGTTGGCAGGTCAGCTGGACCTGATCGGGGCCCGATCAGGGCCAGGTTGGCTGGGGGAGGGGCCGAGGGTGAATGGGGTGGGGAGTCTGATTGGGGGTCAGTGGCCGGGGGAGGCACCATGGGAGGTTGGTTGGCCAGCCCCATCCCCGATTGGTGTGGGGAGGGCCAATTGGGGGCGGAGATAGCTGGGGGGAGGGGTCACGGGCAGATCAAGGTGGTGGGAGCTGATTGGGGGTCGAGCTGGCCATTGGGAGGGGCTGTGGGTGGTGGGCCAGCTGGCCCCATCCCAGAATGGGGTGGAGGGGCCGATTTGGGGCTAGTGGCCTGGGGAACAGGCTATGGGTGGTTAGCCAGCAGGCCCTGCCCCTAATCAGAGTGGGGGGGGGGCAATCGGGGGCTCGTATTTCATTTTATTCTCTGCTAATTGATTGATGCCAGACAAATGGTGATACTAAAAACTTTATTATTTGCAGACACCTTTTTGCCTGTGTCCCCATGACTCCCCTCTCTTACTTCTTCCCATCTCTGCTCCAGTGGCATCTTAGCACAGAGGCTTCTCCTCACCTCACATCTTACTCCAGTTTACTTTCCTTATTACCTCCTGACAATACATATGTAATCCTTTAGAAATATATTTAAGTCTATCATCCATAACTAGAACTTTTCTTCCACTAGACAACATCTCGTTTGTTCACTAGTACATCCCCTGACCCAAAAACAGTGCCTGGCACATAGAAATTTCCCACTAAATATTTATTAAATTAACTTCATCTAATTTGACCCTGTAAAAGCTCAGTTAGTTCTGGAAGACAATTGTTGTTTCCCCTTTCAACATAAAAGAATAAAGAGTAAATTTTCTTAACATGGATTCAATGTATGAAATTCATGGAGTCATTGAGCTTGAATGGAAAAAAAAATTACATCTCATTTTCACTAACCCCTAACAAAAACTTAACATTTACTTCTTTAAAGAATGTAAGCAACAAAAAACAATATTATTATAGGTACCTATCATTTTGTCATCAATAGATATGACACATTTTCATATCAGATCACAGTTATTGCAGACATCTCAAAATATTGTTTATATTCATCTAAATTATATTTATGAGATCTGTCTCGATGATGATTTGTTCTTAAACTTCACCTGAAGACATGTTTCCATTGATTTTAAAGAGAGAGGAAGGGGAAGAAAAAGAGAGGAGAGAGAGAGGAAAACATTGGTGTGTGAGGAAAACATCCATCAGTAGCCTCCCTTATGCACTCCATCCAGGGATCAAACCTGCAACCTGGGTATGTGTCCTAACTGGGAATCGAACCCGCCACCTTTTGTTGTTTGGGAGGACACTCCAAAAAACCGAGCTACACTAGCCAGGACTCTAATGATTTATAATCCTATATAATAAAAAGCTAATATGCAAATTGTCCTCTCGGGATTTCGACCAACTGGGAGTTTGCTATGACGTGTGCTGACCACCAGGGGGCAGTGTGGAATGAAGGAAGGCCCCAGCCAGCAGCCTGCAGCCCACAGCCGGGGGAAGGAAGGCCCCAACTGGCCCTGACTGCTGGCCAGGCCTAAGGACCCTACCCGTGCACAAATTTTGTGCACCAGGCCTCTAGTATGATAATAAAGGAGCACCGTTACTAGTGCATCAGAAAAAAATAATAATTGGATTCTTCAAATTCTATTATTTTATGCAACTGAAAAACCTCATTCTGAGAAAGCAATGGTAATTTTTATCAAATTATCAAAAGGATCCACAACACACAGACTAAACTAAAAAACCTTGGTGTAGAAACTCGGCAATGTGTCGGGATTTGTCCAGTTCACATAACTGGTAAGTGGCAGTTGTAGCCCTAGAACCAAAGTCAGGCCTTTTTGTGTAGCCTTCATGGCCACTTTCATGAGAGAAGGGAGTCCACCTACATTGCCGTAGAAATGGCATGTTCTGGAGTTTTCCAGCATGGTGGTCCTAACAGAGGTATTTGGTCCAATGTTTAGTATTCTTTCTCCACACCTGCATAAATCTTAAAATACTCATTCATATGGAAAGAATAGGGATACTCCCACTTTTACTTCTATTTAATTAGTATGTGGGTCAGTCAGCATTGCCCATTCCACCCATTTGGGTTAAGTCATGTCAGAATCTGAGGATTAAAACATTATCAAGCTTGCGGAAAGGGTCTCTCACTGGATGAAAGTTGCAGCTCTTGGTTGCAATTTCTTAACTGTTTGGGTCACTGAAGTTTTTACGGCCTGTGCTTTTATTGATGTCCTGTCCAAATTCTCTTGAGTGTAATTATTTTCTTTTAACTTCTGTTCCTGCAATTGTTTGACTTGGATATAACATTCTTCACTTAGGCTTCTAAATTGTTTTGTGGCATTTATGCACATAGTTAAAGAGTTGGCATGCTTAAACATAGTAAGACAGTGTAGACTTCTATTTCAGCATATACCATTTTTGAAGACATGAACTCTTATGTATATTTCATATAACAGTTTAGTATATATTAATTCTAAAAGTACATATAGAAAAGTAAGTTAATAACTAAGAAACATAGATGTGGAATAAACATGTATGTACACGTATACATATACATTTATTTCTGAGTAGTAAATGATGGAACTGAAACTTGGACCTGTCTTATTCAGTTCCAAGGTGTAATATCTGCATTACCCTCCACCACACATATGAGATGGTGTAAGCACTAAGTCATAGTCACATACAAATTAGGTGTGTGTGGCAGATAGGGGTGTGGAAAGGTGGGGAGAAGTAAGCTTAGAGATCAGTATAAATTTTAAAAAGATTATCTTAAGTATAATTGTAGTAATGCATTAATTTATTCCTTAAAGAATGTTTCAGCATAGGAGAAGTTGACCTTTGGTGAAGAAATGACTAGTGAATTTGCCTACAGCTCTGTCTGTAACTATCACTGTTTGATTTTAAAGGGGAAATTTATTTCATGCATAACTAATAAGAAATAGACAAGTTGGAGGCTCAGTTGGACATCTGACCAGACAGGACAGGTACTGCTTCTAGAAGGTAGTGCAGTGGGTGCTTTGTGTGGATGAGTCCCTGTGGAGATGATGACTTGGCATAAATGAAGTCCTCAGCCTCATTTGCAGCTTCCTTCTTGCACAACATCTGATGTGTTTGTGCATTGCTAGTCTCAGAGTCAGCCTTTCCTTCTTGGGCACACCTTTTTCCTACCTTACAGACTCAGTGTCACTCAGGGACATTGAAATGGTTGGTTAGTCTATGGTAGTTATTTCTGCCTTGGTGTCTTCCAATAGCTATTGCTTTTAACTGCCATTTCTTCAGCCAGAAATCATAATTATAGATCATGGCCTAGCTCCTATCCCCTGTGACAACCAGCCTCCTAACCCAGGGTTGCTTTGGGCCAAAGAAATCCATAACTAAGTTGGGAAACTGTTCTCTAGGTGTTTTGATCTCATTCTCATGCATTCCAGCCATCCCCACCCTCAAATTAAAGGGTGATTCAACATCTCCCATACATCTCCCATTAATCCATTTTAATGGAGTGCCCTTCATGTACAAGGCACAGTGACACCTAAAATCCCTGTGAAGTCTCTGACCTCAGGGCACTTACAATTTAATTAGGTAGCTAGAACCAATGTCTATAAAAGTTAGCTGGCAGCATCACAAGATCATCCTATATAATAAAAGCGTAATATGCTAAGTGTCCGACATTCAACCTTTCAACCAGTCACTATGACGTGCACTGACCACTAGGGGGCACACACACCAACTGGTAGGTTAGCTTGCTGCTGGGGTCTGGCCGATCAGGACTGGGCAAGAAGGGCTGGACACACCCTGAAGCCCCCCCTCCCCTGCAGTCCCTCCCTGGCCTTGATTGTGCACCTGTGGGGTCCATTGGCCTGGCCTGTACTCTCTTGTAACCCAGGACCC
Organism: Cnephaeus nilssonii; assembly: GCF_951640355.1. Classification (NCBI taxonomy): domain Eukaryota; kingdom Metazoa; phylum Chordata; class Mammalia; order Chiroptera; family Vespertilionidae; genus Cnephaeus; species Cnephaeus nilssonii. The sequence continues at coordinate 74,092,561 of NC_137083.1, read as the reverse complement.
CTTGGGGGATGTCGGAGAGCTGGTTTTGGCCTGATCCCCACAGACCAGGCCGAGGGACCCCACCAGCACATGTATCAGGGCACCGGGCCAGTTTTGGCCGATCCCAACAGGCCAGGCCGAGGGACCCCACCGGTGCACAAATCTGTGCACCAGGCCTCTAGTATAAGATAAATATAAAAGGAACAACACCAAAACTAGCTCTAGCCAGTTTTGCTCAGTGGATAGAGCATCAGCCTGTAGATTGAAGGGTCCTTGGTTGGATTTTGGTCAAGGACATGTACCTTGGTTGCAGGTTCTCTGGTCCTAGTCGGGGTGCATGCAGCAGGCAACCAATTGATGTGTCTCTCTCACATTGATGTTTCTCTCTGTCTCTCCCTCTCCATTTCACTCTATCTAAAAATCAATGGAGAAATATGCTTGGTGAAGGATTAACAACAACAACAAAAATAATAACAAAACTAAGTCCAAATGCGTTCAAAGAATCACTGTAAGTTGGAGTTAACTGGGAAATATTAACAAAGCAGTTGAAACATTTGCAGCTAGAAATTCCATGTCTGTGAATGAGGGGAAAACCTGCTCAGTATTAAAAGACATTTAACCATAAATAATAATGATGCAAATGCAGAGGCTGTATTTAGAAGTTATTAGAAGCTGTCTCTAAACATAAAAAGTATGTGAATATGATCAGCTATTAAATAACCCATTGAATTTATGAAGAGGAAAGTGATGTTTAGAATCAGACTAACTTTCCCTGAGCAGTCTTTCCTTGGCTGGGATCTCATTTCAGGATAATCCCTGTGTGTTGTTCTGCACCCAGGAACTTTCACCCTTCGCATAGCATCAGTTTAAAAGATGAGGAAAGTGTGGACTAAGACAATGTTCAATGTGAAGTACAGAAAGGTAAAGAAATCTCCTCTGCCCAGTGCCTCAGGTTAGCTCAGTTTACATCATTTTTCTGATGAGGAGATTCAACGAAGTAGAGAAACAGGGGGAAATGAGCTTTTAAGTAGGTGGTGGGAAAAGAACCACACTGATAAAAATTATAAACAATACTGCATGAGCCCCTCACAAAGCAGGCTTTCTGAATACCCAGTGAGGCATGTTTATAGAAGAAGAAAAATCGAGTTGGCTGGCGCCTCTTAAATGTGCATACTCAGGAGTTCTGGACACACATATGCTTTTGTGTGTGTTTCCTCGGAGGACATTTTCAGACGCCAATCTTTTTAAAATCTCAGCCGTGTTTTAAAATTGAGGAAGGTATGGGATTTCTTATAAAGGACATAGATATGTAGAGGTCCATTAGGAAGTTATCTGATATTTAAATGTAAAAAAAAATGCAATTAAAATCTCACTACCCTTGTTATAGTTTGTTTTCTTTATTTTAAGCAGTCAGGAATTAAAAACAACTGAAATTATTTTTATAAAGCTTTCAAGAAGTTCATTTCTGGACTAAGCCCAAACATACAGTCCGTAAGCCAAAAATGGACTATTTTCACAAAGAGATGAGTGATGGAAAGCAGAAGCTGTCATGGAAAGTATGTGAACACTCTCATTAAAAAAAAGACTGTGGATTGGAAGTAGGCATTTCGTTACCTTTTAAAAACTCTGGCAAATTACTTCCCTTTGGAGGATGATCATTTGAGTTAATTTGCCTGCATTCCAAATATTATGGGTCTTGTGACAGTACACAATTTTTTTTTCTTTTTTGATAAATTTCCCCTTGTTCCGTGGGTAGACTAAGTCAAGGTTGTTCAAGCTCGAAGTGTAGTGATTGTCTTATTGATTTTAATTGACAGGATTTTGTATTGTGTAATTCACTTACTAATGTAAATTGTAAATATAGTTTATTTACTTCTGTTAGTTCCCACTAAAATATTGTAGTGAGGCATATTCTAAGATTGACTATTCACAAATTACTTCAACAATTGAGAACAACTATGGAGCAACGATTCTCTAAGTGTGGTCCCCAACCAGCAGCTTCAGCGTCACTTGGTTAATGGAGGGATGAGGACACATATGTAATACCTTAATCAATAAAGAAATTAAAAATAAATAAATAAATAAATAAATAAATAAATAAATAAATAAATAAAAAAAATAAAAAATAAAAATGCAAATCATTAGTCCTCAGCCCAGGTTTATGGAATCAGAAACTCCGGGGGTGGAGCTCACCAATTTGTGATTTAACAAACTGTGATTCAGATAAGTTAGAGATTGAGAACCAATGCTATAGAATAAGAAAGTTGCAGGTATAATGGGAGTAAAAGTAGAACTATTTACTATTCTAAAAAGAAGCCCAAACATCTTTTTGCTAAAAAAAAATTACTCAGGAGCAAATTTGACTGAACAAGATTTCATACCATACCATCCCATGATATGATGGACTTAGCCTTTGTTCATTCAGTATAATGTAAGCATTTAAGAATTTCTTAAATGCTCATCATATGGAACACTTAATATAGGATACTCTGATGTGCGACTTATTAGTAATTTTTCAATGATAGTTTTGGATGCAATGAGATTCAGAGAAAATTTTAATTCTGCTAAAGAAAACTCTAAGAAGATCCTTGCCAACTTTAGCATTGAAGAAATATTCAAAAGTGAGGATTAATGGCAGTGTCACAATGACTGAAAATTATGGGATTATTTCACTTGAAAACAATCTTCATTCTGTCATTCAAAATTCTCTTCACATAAGTAGAAAAAGAATTTAGAAATACTGTTACAAGATAATATCTATATTCTGACTATAATAAATATATATAAGGTCCTTACAATTATTTTTAACAAATGTCATTTTATTGTGCTGAAACTCTAATTCTCTTAGCAAACTTTCATTGATCTCTGATGCCAAAAAAGAAGAAAAAGTCAAGCAGTATTGCAGAATAGAAAGAGCTTTATTTGAGCAGTTGGGGAATACAAGGTCTAAACTAGATTCTGCCACTGATCGTGTGCAGATGTGGACAAGGGACTTAATCTCTCTGGGCCTCAGTTATCTGGTCTGTAAAATGAAGAGGCTGAGTTGGATTGCCAAATACTGCTTCAATTAGCTATTATGGTCTAACAAACTATCATAAACACTGGGGCTTAAGACAGCAACCATTCATTATTTCTCATGAGTCTGCAAGTAGACTAAGTGGTTCTGCTGACCTAACTTGTGCTTGGCCAATCTCAGCTGGACTCACTGCGGTAAGACAGTGGAGTTGCTGTGAGCTCACTGCTCTAGGATGGCCTCCAGGTGGTTTCTCATCCTCCAAGGGGCAGCCCGGGCTTGTTCTCATGCCCCATGGCAGGGTCCTAAGAGAATGAGTAGAAGCATGCGGTCTCTGGAGGCAGCTATTCTGTCTGACCTGGCACAACAATATAGCTGCCACATTCTGTATTGGACAAACCAAGTCACAAGTGAGACGGATCCAAAAGGGGGGAAATAGATTTTACCTTCCGTGGAAGGCACTGCAAGTCAGATTGTGAAAGGTCTGCTACGAAAAGGACAAGAGTTGAGGCTTCTTTTGCAATCAATCTACATTGCTAGCTTTAAAATACTGTGAAATATTAATAAATACATTCACTATAGTGCTATAGAATGCTCACTGCAGAGTGGTTCCGGTATACAGGACTATTTAGGAAAATGGTAGATGTGGAAAGGAGATAACGTATTTGTAAAAACTGGTATAATCAATGTTTTAAGCCAGGCTCCTCTTTAATTATTGTCTGAGTTTCACATAAAGTCTGCTTCATCAACTGGATAAATATTTGACTGCTGTTCAGTAAATTGCATTAGTTTACTTTAACTATATGCTCAGCCTTATTCAGGCATCCTACATTAGGCAATGTAGTGTGTAATGCATCTCTGCAGGTGATCAGAGCTATTCTCTGTATGCGGTAAATTAAAACTCATATTTTAAAAATTAAACATTCTTGCACTTCATGATTTCAATATTTAATTATAATCTGTGTCAAGGCTTAATCTTTGACTGAGTCAGGCATGAAATTAATCAAAAAAAGAGGCAAAAGCTTAGCAATTCTTTTGCACTGTAAAAATAATGTGGTTTCTTCAGTCGCACAGCAATGTTTATATCCATTTTATGGAGAAGAGTCCAATATCCACTGAGTTAGTAGACTAAGTCACCATATATGGGGACAGTGACCTGTTCAGAAAAGTCAGTAACGTGAACTGATGCTTATTAATTTTAACAAGGAACTGAGCCTCCTTAAAAATTAAAAGATAGATTATTAACCTATTGAAAGAGAAATAGAAAATAAAATTAATGCATTGATATTCTGAGTGGAACAAAAATAAAATATACACAATAGAATAGAACATCTGTATGTCATGTTTGTTCCATTTATATTTTATGTTGGTTTTCAAGAACTTCTTGTATCAAAAAATTCAGACAAATTTTCCTAGGAATATATACTCACAAAAATAATAGAAAACATTTGATTCCAGTTTTTTTCCTAAAAGAATGTGCTTGGAATATAGGGTTGTATTGATCAGAAAAGGAATGTACCACAAAGTGGAAGAAAATGTATTGAGGTTAGTTAGTAGAATTACATAGCATTAAGCCACTGATTACATAGCAACATGTACAGTTACTAAGTCATGGTGATGAAAGAGGCAAGTTAAGAAGGATGATCACATTATTTTCTTCGCCACAAGAATTAGGTAAACTAACATGCCTTTAAAGTCTGTCAGCATAGATGAGGTTCAATTGAGCCTTGCTGGTTTAATTGTTGTCTTGGTTAAACCAGTCCCTTCTTCAGGTAGTCATATATGAAAAAGTTAATTAAATAGCTAGTAAGCAGGAGGCAAACGTCTCAGTAGGTCTACTTTGGGAGATGGGTTTGCAGAGTAGCAAAGGAAGAGAATGTGAGGGATGAGCTTGCATAGACACAGGCTGTCCTAAGCCTGGATGCTGTAGAACTTCTTGGATTCTGCAGCCTCCATACTTCTCACATTAATTTTGGTTAAAATCAGTGCCACCACTGATTATATACATGAAAACATTGAGTCTCCCCAATACTTACAACACTTAAATAACATAGAACAAAGAATACCCAATAAAAAATAAAACAGCAATTCTCAAAGAAAGTGATCTAAATATCACTATGAAAATACAATTTTAAACAGCGAAATATAATCATACCAAACAGGTATGAAGCAGGCAATAATATAAAATGTGACAAAACTGAATGTTGTGCAAGATAACTCCCAAACAATTTTGAAGAGGAATTTGGCAATATCAAGGAGATGTGAAGATTTACATATCTTCAGACCCTGCGTTTCCCTCTCTTTGTACTAGATTGCTTACAGTAACATTCATTTTGATAGCAAAAATTTGGAAATAACCCAAATATCTTAAATACTATAAATATGTGTGGTAATTCTTATACAAAATAATATATAGTGATTAAATAAGTAAATTATAGCTCTATATATGAGCATAGATAAAATATTAAAAAATCTTCAGCAAATGTAAAAACATATAAAATAATGCATATAATATGGTACCATTGATTAAGTTTAAAAACATTCAATATTGTGGATTGCTTATGGATACATATCTTTGAAGGAAATATATTAAAGTGTTCATATAATTGTAAACACAAAATTCAGATGTGTTCCTCCCTTTTTCCCTCTCTCCTGCCTTTTTTACTTTCTTTCTTTCTTCCTTTCTTTCTTCCTTCCTTCCTTCCTTCCTTCCTTCCTTCCTTCCTTCCTTCCTTCCTTCCTTCCTTTCTTTCTTTCTTTCTTTCTTTCTTTCTTTCTTTCTTTCTTTCTTTCTTCTTTCTTTCTTTCTTTCTTTCTCTTTTTCTTTCTTTCTTCACCTCTTGAAAAAGAAATAAATGATATAGGATTAAAGAGAGACTCATAGAAAGATTCAAGAGCAACTGTAACATTTTTTTAAAAGTCTGAAGATGATATGGCTAAATTGTAAGTTTTGTTATTGGTGGATGTAGCTAAAGTAGTGGTTTTTATAGTATTCTCAAATATTTTCTAATTTAAGGAAGACAAAGGTTAATTCTATTATTTAGATATGTTCATTATCCCACAGTGATTAATCTTCTCTATTGTTTATAGGTTTTTTTTACCCTTCACTCCTAAATTAAGCATCTGCTTTGTGTCCAAACCCAATATAGGATCCAAACAAGCATGTATGGTAAAGTCCTGTTTCAATGTGATATTACACAGTTTACCTCTAGAGTGGGCATTAATACTGGTCCTAGCACCCGTGTTATAAAATATTTGATTTTGGAATTCAGAAGTTGCCTCAGTCTGAATGAAAGTGTGAATCATTGCATAATATTTTATGCCATGAATGAATAAATGAATGATTGACTAACATTTTCTTGATATTAATGCTATGCATCACATATATTTTAATTAAAAACTGAGGTAATCACTGATCTATGAAAAGTACTATTTATGTCCACCAAAGCCTTGACCAAATAATGAAATTGGTTTGCTGAATATTCTTACTACTGATTTTTTACTGATTACTGACATCTTCATTGGTATTCCTCTTCTTCACAGAATATATATGAACAGTGGATGCTTTTTGTCTACAGAAACTATACTATAACTATTAAATTAACACATAACCCTGCTTTTAGATTTTATGGTGAAAATTCTGGCTATAAAATCCAGTTGATCCAATGGGAGGTCAGACAAATACCTGAGTCAATGAGAATCACTGGGTCACATAGTAGGAGTAGGCTAATTTGCTTCCCTTCAAGTAAATCTTTTATCATAAAGTATATGGAAAAATTTATTTGTCACAAATTTGTATCCAATAATTCTGATATGGTATATAATTTATTAGGGAGTACTCTTATAAGTGCTTTAGTAATACATTATCTTAAGGAATTTGAGTTGTGCAATATCGCTATTTTGCAGATGAGAAAACTGAGGCACAAAAAGTTTTAAAAAGTTACCTGTGTTAGACAATAGGGTACTGAAAACCTAAAAAAGTTACAACCAGTAAGTGAAGAGGTGGAGTTCAAACCCTGGTATGTCTTATTTGAACGTTCACACACTTAACCACTTCTCAATCCTCTGTCCCAGTATTGTTGTACTGGTGACAATAAAACCCTCTGCCATAACAAAATATAGCATTATCACATCACACACTATTGGAAATTTCTGGTGCCAAACCCTAAGGATAACAGTTTATGAAAGGAAAGGAAAAAAGTGAAAGAGATAAAATAATAAAGAAAAGGATCCAACTTTTCACCAAAGCAACAATAAAGACATAATTTTTCCACACCTTGGCCATTTCCTCTCAAAGGAAATGTTGCTCAGGTTATATTTTCATAAGCTGTCTCTGATATTCATATTCACACTCAAGAATACACACATACATGGACAAGCTTTGATAGCTGTTTTATTTGTAATTAATAGTAAACTTCAAAGCTGCAAATATTTCTAACATGCCTTCTTACATAGAGATCCAGGTTGTGTCTGTCTAAGGGCTGCTAGAATAAGTCAGGAAGACCCAGATGAGAACATAAAGTTCTGTCACAGTCCAAATTGCTGATTCAGCTCTTCCCTTTGGTGACTTGAAAACTGGGTTTATCAACTTCTGATGTGAACCATTTATTATTATTTTTTATTCAGTTTGGGAGGCAGTAAAAATATTAACTTCTGGTGCATATGTTAGGTCAGTACTTCTCAAATTTTAGGTTGTTACCCATTAGTGGTTTGGGACAAACTAGTAGTTGTCAAAGCACTTAGTGGATTGCAACCAGTATTAAAAAAGAAAATAGAATGGAATAGAACAAATATCTAAATGCATTACATGTCATAAGGGGACATAAGAGTACATATTATTTCAGATAGGTATGTATCTGAAATTCAATGTAAAATGTATTCCTTCCTGTGGGACATCAGCAAAAGTTGCAAAACTGATGCAGTAGGAATAACGAGATAATTGGAACATTTGACTTTCATTCAATCAGGTAAAATCATAAGCATACCTCAGACCAATGGATTACTATTCTTGGAAGTAATCCTATACTTAAATAATCATTATCTTTGGAGAAATCTACTTAGGAAGATGGAAGAGATTTTTCATAGGCTATAATTTCTACATTTTCCCCTATTGCCAAATAAAAGCAGTGCTCAAATGGATGTCCTAATTGCTGCCAGTACAGTCATCTTCCTCACAAACTTAAATTGTTATTGATTTTCCCACTCAATTTTTTTGTTGTTGAAAGGGAACAAATGATTAAGTCAATTGTTTGGGATAATATGGAAAACAGCATTTGGATAGACTTTGTCATTTTTTGGTTAATTATGTTGACTTCCTGGGGGCCTAATTTAAATGCTAGTCTTAGGCACTGACATATTTAAATACTCATAATAACTAAGACATTTGAGCCAGGAGCTATGCTACTTCGCATTGTTGCTAGATGTAAAAATCACCCAAGGAAGCCATCCGATTCTCATGACCCTCCCCTGGACCTTAGGATTCATGTCTGTTATGGGACCCAAGAACTTGTTATTTACACACACACACACACACACACACACACACACACACACACAGGAAAAAACACACAACCCTTGGTGATTTTTAGTATTAAACAAACTTGGGGGACAACTGCATTGTTTCATTTTATCTTCACACAAAAACATCCATTGGAATAGATTTTATCATCACGCCCATTTTTACAGATGAAGAAACTGAACCTTAGATTAAGTAACCTACCTCAAGTTACCTAGAGAGTGAATGGAAAAGCAGTGATCAACACACGGGAATCTCAGCTGAGACACAGCTCCTACCACAGGTTGCATCCAGTAACTAAACTAACAAATTATTCACATCCTCTTACCTACTCTCCATTTCAACTCCTAAGTCATGTGCCCCCAGCTCCAGCCTTTCCTCTTCCCTTTCCCTTAGTTCTTCTTGTGACCCAAGGGCTGGTTTTGGAGGGGAGAATTCCATCTACCTCTTTAAGGTAGCATGACTCCTTAAAGACTCTCAAGATGGTTTGGCTGCAGGTATCTGACTGTTTGCCATGTCAGGGGGCGGGGTAAGGCTATAACTGTGATCCCAGAAATACCATCATCTTTCAACCTCCCTCCTGGGTGGCTTTAAGGCAGCAGTTGCACTTAGGCTGCTGGAGTTTCAAGGATGCTGCTACTGCCTGGTGAGTTTCAGGCTGAAAGAAGTTTGCCTCTGTTGCTATAACACACGGAGAGAGTAGAGAACCACTGGGTGCAAGCATAATGGAGGAAGTGTTGCCATAAAACATACAACATAGAAAATGCAGTGTTTCAAATCTGCATAGTGTTCAGAAAATTGACAATGTTGTGGGATGACCACTTCTACCTAGTTCTAAAACATTTTCATCACCTCCCCCGCCCCCCTACAAAGGAGACCCTATACCCACTGAGCAGTCATACTCTATATATCTGTCCCCAAGTCCCTGAAAGACATTAATCTGCTTTTTGTCTCTATAGATTTGCCTATTCTGGGTATTTCACATAAAGAGCATCATACAATATGTGATATTTTGTGTCTCATTTCTTTCAGTAAGCATGCTTTTCAGTTGCATCCACATTGTAGCATGTATCTATATTTCATTCCCTCTTGTGGCTGGATTATATTCAATTGCGTGGATATACCATAATTTGTTTATCCGTGTATGCTGATGGACATTGAGGTTGTTTCCACCTTTTGGCTACTGTGAATAGTGCTATTCTGAACATTTGTTTAAATATATGTTTTTAGTTCATTTGGGTATGTATCCAAGAGTGTAATTGCTGAGTCAGATGGTAATTCTATATTTAACATTTTGAGGAACCACCAAATTGTTTTCCATGGTGATTGCTTCATTTTACATCCCCTACAGTAGAGTATGAGTGATTCCAATTTCTCCACATCTTCACCAACACTTGTTCTTTCTTACTTTAAATAAACTTTTTTTTTATTATTCTAGTCATTTTAGTGTGTGTGACATGATTCTCATTGAGGGTTTTATTTGCATTTCCCTGATGGCTAATGATATTAAATAACCTTTCATATGCTTGCTGACCATTTGTATATCATACCTTCTTTGGAGAAATGTTGATTCAAACCCTACATTTAACTCTTGAATCCTGCTCATCTGTGTTTGCACTGAGGCCTCTCTTTCCCTCTCTCTCTCATATGCAGTAATAATGGTGATAATGATAGTAGCTGCTCAAAGCCAGACACAGTTCTAAACACGTTAAATACATGTTATTTAATTCTATCAGGTCTTATCTCCATTTTAAAGGTAAGGAAGGTGAGACCCAGAGAAGGTAAAGTTGAACAGGGCTTATTATAAACCAGGAGGCAGAGACTGAGTTCAAAGTCAATTCCCTCTGATTTGAAAGTCCATGCTCTTAACCTCTGCATCAGGAGTCTGTAGACTAGCTTGCATTGCTTACATATAATGAGAAATTATTTTTTCACTCTATACCATCTTATACATTTTTAATAATATGTTTAAGTGACTGAAAAGGATGTAATTTTCTACATACTGTAAATATTATTATTTTAAAATGTAAGTTAGGTCACTCTTTTAAATGTTTCAAAGGGACTCTAAATGCCAAAGTGATATGGTACTCAGCACCATTGATTTTAAAAATTCATGAACAATCCTTTTTTTTTTTTGCTTGAAATTGTACTTTTATTATATTACTTCCCCAGAATGTTATCATAATGTAACATTTTTCATGCTTGAAAGTCTCTTATTGATCACTCTCTCATTCTTTCTTTATCAAAAACTAGAGGCCCGTTGCAGGAAGATTCCTGCAAGAATAGGGCTTCCTGAGGCCGGAGCGAAGCAGAGAAGGGAGCGAAGTCCACTGAGGCAGGCTTCGCTCCCTTCTCCGCTGCCTCACTCCCTCCTGTCTCTGCTGCCTCTCTCCCTTCTCTGCTGCTTCACTCCCTTCCGCAGTGCTTGGCTTCCTTCTACACTGTCTTCAGTCTTCACCCCGTGCCTGAGTATGCAAATTAACTATCATCTTTGTTGGGTTAATTTGCATGCTCTCTCCTGATTGGCTGGTGGGTGGGTGTAGCAGAGGGAAGGTCAATTTGCATGTTTTCCTTTTATTAGTGTAGATATGCATATAAATTAAAATTGAATCTTAAACCATTTCTTATAACTATAAAGCTTGAGTGTTGAAGATTCTTTCTGATTGAGTGATAGTTATTAGTAGTAAAGTTATTAGTAGTAACTAATAACTATAGTTATAGTCAATTTATAAAATAAACAAATTATATTAAAGAATTTTGATAGATTACAATTAACTATAACAAGTAAATCTGTATTGAAAATGTACGTTTCAGTAGCATAGATGGGTCTGATTAAAGAGGAGTTTGTGCACAACAATATTTCAACTTTTTCTTTGACATCCCAGAACATTTTAACTATTGAATAATGAATCATAACAAATTTGTGTTAGATGAAAGAAATGCCTCGTGTGTGTGTGTGTGTGTGTGTGTGTGTGTGTGTGTGTGTGTGAGCTGAGAGAAGCTAATTTGAGGACTTGTGGAACAGGGAGCCTTGCTGATATGCTGCCGTGATCACACAAGAAGTATTCTGAAACAGTCAAATTTAGAAAAGAGTACACCTAGAAACAATGGATCTGGGAAATGAGTTTTTAAATTAATGATTCATACATCCTAATCCTTGGGGGGCCTTTGTGTACTCTTAGCAGCTTGAAGACCAATATGCTGAGTATATTAATAAGTGAGTGGCCTACCAAGATTCCAGCCCAGCTCCACCAGTGGATCCCAGGAAAGATTCTTACATGTGACGCTGTTTAACTGTTGAAAGAACTCTGCAAGGCAGGGAGAGTAATTTGTCTGGCTTGCAGAAATTACTGAGTGGCTAACCAAAATTTTGAATTCATTCTGTCTCAGACTTTTTCCTAAATTATTTTCTTTTCTTTTAACCCTCATCTGAGGATATGTTTTTTATTGATTCTAGAGAAAGTAAGGGAGAGAGAGAGAGAGAGAGAGAGAGACAGACAGACAGACAGACAGACATCGGACCTGGATATGTGCCGTGACTGGGAATCAAACCAGGGCCCTTCAGTGCACAGGATGACACTCTTATCAGCTAGAAGCAATCTAATTCACTTCAAATAATATTTGTCTGAGGTTTTCCTTTTTAAGCTTTTGCAATATCATTACCTGATTGTTTTTTAAACTCAGGAGGAGAACCAGGAGGTCAACTTAAGTATATGTGTAGTTAGTGCACTAGGAAGAGAAGAATTATTTGAATAAAGAAGAGATTGTGTATCTACCATTTACTTCTAGCCACAGATCACTCTTTGACCAATGTCAGTACAAAGGTGGGAAAAATAGTACCTGATTTTGAAAGGGTGCAGAGCTGGTGACCCCTAACCTGACTTTTCTAATGTATACGTTTGTGACTCAGATTTTACACAAGAGAGAATTGTTTATGGTTGGGGCCGGTGAAGAGGGGGGTATCACTGCATGGAAACCATTTCTTTTTTTAAAGTGAGAACATTGTAAAACCATTTTGCTAAATTGTAGGATAGTTTCATTTCTAACATGGTCTAGAATTCAGATTTAAAAAATGAGACCATCTGTATAATTTATTCATGAATTATAAGGTAACATTATATTTAGCCATAAAAGCACAGACCAACACCTTTTAATTACCCTGTAAGTAACTTCATGGTCAGCTTTATCTGGTATACTGAGCAGAAAGCTATTTGCTACCACATCATGAAAATATTTGGAAAGCCACTAGAACAATAAGAGTTACAGAAGTCTCAAAACTGTAATTGTCTTATCCCATTATTAGAGTGGAGATAATTCAGAAATATTTTAGTTTCCAAATAAATGGTATTGTATCATTTGGAGATTACTAATTGCTTGCCCCACCCCTTTCTTCAAAGACTAACATATGATGAAGAAAAACGAAAAAGAAAAAGGGAAGTAAAAAACTTACAAAAAAAAAAAAACCTGTAAAAAGGAGAACTTTGCCTTTGATATTGCTATTTCTTTAGATGGCCTGTCGGTAAACGAAAAGTGTTAAAGTAGATAGCATGACAAGGTGTTTATAGTAAAACAATACTTGAATGGCTCCTTGCCAAGAATCCTATGTGAACTTTGTAAAAGAAATAACCCCATAAACAAACAGAAAATGATCCCTGACTGGTAGAAAAAAAACCTTTAATTAGAGAAACCTTCACAGTTTTGAAAGTTTTCTTTTTTAATAAATTCTGGCATTTCTCCCTCTTTTCTAGTGCTTCTGGCCTCTTAAATAATTACACCGTTTATTGCAGGCCTTACTAACAGGTAGACAGGCTTAAACCAATGAGGAGATGAAACTGACTTTACTTTTGAGCACATTCGAGGGCCCGGAGCCAGGAAAGGTAGAGCATGTGTGAAGGTTATGGATTATGAGTGGATTCCGATTCTCTGGACACTCCTTTCCAAGACAATGCCCATTGAACAGTAGCTCACTTCGGTATTCATTGACAAATTTGTTGAAAACCCCAGGAAAGAAGTGAGGCCTATTTATGAGACAGCTCAGTTGAGCACACGGAAAGAAGAAAAAAATATCAGCTCAGCATCAGCATTTATTTGGGAAAAATCCACTTAGTAAAGTTATCTTGAAAGAAGAATAAACTCTGGCGGACAAGTTGTTCCACCTTGAGACCAGTTTTACAAGATAAGTGAACACTTATTTTTTTTGCATCCAAGAACCATGCTGCAACCTGCCAAACCCTAGGCACAGTGTATCAAACAACCACAGCAGGTTCCTTAGAGATCTCACAGACGACATTTCTTTATGTGCAACTTGATAAGTGTAATTCCCCATCTCCAACTTTTTCTGTACGGCTTCGTATCTAATCTAATTCCTTTTTCAACAATTGTTTTATGCCTCTTAATGCCTTGCTGGGAATTTGCTTTTAGGCTCTTGGGTAAGAGGGGGAAAATGAATTACAATCTAGTGGGATCTTGACACTATAACCATTACATTGTAAATGCTGCAGCCAACAAGGAAAGTAAAGATGAAGGGAACAATGTTTGATTCTGGTAAATTGTTTTCTCCACAATTTTGCTTTTATAGGATAAATGCCGTCCATGGAATAGCTGTCTAAGGATAATTTCCTAGTTGCTCTATTACAGAGATTTTTAAATGGTGTGCCATGGCAGGCACAGTGGTGTGCGGTAAGAATTTTTAAAACTTGCAATACCTTACTATTTAGTCAGGGACACTGACCTCTTTTGCCTTAGATTGTCAAATTTTTAAAAAATGACAACAGCCAACATTACAATAGCTGTCAATGTGAATGAATCAAAATTATACCTATATTTTTTGTCAGATCAGCAAAAAATATAACATATTCGTTGGTGTGCCACAGAATTTCAGTAGTTAGTTTTTGTGTGCCATGAAATAGGAAAGGTTGAAAATCGCTGCTCTATTCAATAAAAAGCAGAAGTAAATCATTCCGTTTTGGAAGAAATTGAAATCTCTGTAAGCATCATTTATAAGAGGAGACATTTTTATTTTGCAAATAATCATTTGATACAATTATTAAATTATACTTACCAGGCAACACTTATAAAATGTATCTCTGTCATTAAGAAAAACACAACTTTCACGATGGGAAAATGACGGCTTTCTCATTTCTAGGATCAGAGCTATTACTGACAAAAAAAATTTATTTCAGCTTTTGGAAAGAATGGAATTTCATGGTTAAGTCTCAGTTATGTGCATACTATCTAGAAAAATGTGTAGGCTCGGGTCAGTTGAAAAGAACATAATCTTGTCATGAACACACAGTCCAATGAAAATTATAAAAAGTTTCATTATTTGCCCTATCAAGTTACTTCGTGTTTCTTATAGTGTGAACCCTAGACAGGCATCTTAAAGCCTGCTTGGTTTCTGGTCTACCTCCTTCTCCTTGCTTTTCCCAACATTGCACTCTGTCTTGTCTGATCTTCTGCCCTTAACCTCGAGTCCTAACTCCATCTCGTTGAAGGTAGTGGACGTTATTCACAGCTCCATAGTGGACGTCCTTAAGTAGATTCTAATTATTTTTTGCAGGAGAAAGTTTGTCTTTTCAATTATAAAAGAGAAATATAAAGCGTTTAGAGAGTTTTCTTCCTGATATTGACCACCTTGCAGAGCATCATGTCTCTGGGTTAACACATAAAGGCTGCCTCTTTACTGATCTATCAAAGGCGGGAAGGTCAAAGAAAGAACATAGGAAGGAGAAAGAAAATCTTGCCTTGACACATAATCGATTGACTAATATTTTGAGCATTTATTTAGCACCATATTTGTAAAATTGAAAGCTCTTTTAAAATACCTCTTAGAATTTCACACACATTTAAGAAAATAACAAATAATATGTAAAGTAATAAAAGGTCAATAAATACAAAGCTAAGAATGGTGTCATTTGAGTTAAATTTTATTTAAAATATTTAAAGTGTGATTAACTTAAAGATCTCATGTCTATTCCAATATGTAACTGTTCCGGTAATAATAATAATGATGGCTAATATATTGACTAGTTACCATGTACCAGATGCTGTTTGATATACTTTCTAGGTATTATATCAAGATGGCAAATTAAATAAATGGTCATTATTATAAGATACTGGACCTGGAGGCTTTACAATTACATGGCCTGTGTTTCTCTGACAGTTTGTGAGATTAGAACCTGATTACTGGAGCTCAAGGGGCAAAAGGCCAAACTCCAGGGAAACTCCTGGGTCTATCATTCTCATTAACATGTTTCTTTAGAGACCAAAGTTTAGACAAATAAATGCTAGTGTTACTCTTCAGTTGCTCACTTTCATCTTTTAAATTATTAAAACAACATATTTATTCCAGAGATGAAGCAATTTTTTATGGACTATTCCAACTGGTTTAGCATCTGGGAGTTAGTAATTAACATGCTTGTGATGCAGTAATTCCACAGTCTGTAGAGAAATGTGGCACGACCCACCCATAATGCATGTTGTTTATACCAGTTTTATTAAATCTTTGAATCTGTGGTCTTGGACTGCATCTTTTTTCCAATAATTAATTATCAGGATACATATATTCCTTGAATTTAGACTGAACACACTGTCCTGGTATCTACAATTTGCCTAATCTTTCTAATAAGAAAACTGCTTCTGGATTGGCTAAAGATCTTTCCAATAACAAGAATTAAACTTGAAAATTCAACATGTAAAAAGAAGAAATATGTAAAGATAGTTCTTTAGAATATAAAAAGAAAAAGTATCTGCATATTAAATTCCAAAATGGCATATCCATTGTCATGATTATCTAAAGTTAGGGCAAAATATCCAGAGTGCATTTGTCCCTTTTTGCAAATCCTTCCTACATCAGACGAAGTGACAGAATTGGTGTAATGTGCATCAATGGAAGGGAACATGGATTTGAAATTATACTTAAAGAATTATTTCTCATTGCTGTATAATTTCAAATTTTTCTCAGGAAGATAACTATAAATTACTAATATTTTGATTTGCAAACATATTTTTTTCTTGTGAGAGATAGCTCATCAGTTTCCAAAACCACTTGTTGAAATGTATAATCATACTACTTTGCTCAAACCATAAAAGAGATCTATTGGGTCATCTCGCCTTTCCCCTCCTTAGCTAAATCCTGTTTCCAGGAGAATGTCACGTACTGATTTACTTAAAGGTAGGTTTATCAAAACTAATCAGGGCCTGGTGAATGGAATTTGGTAATTGGTTTGTCCCATTCCACAATGAAGGTGTAGTAGACTAGATAATGGTAGTAGAACCATTATGTCCAGTATATCAGCATTCTCAGTGTTGGAAGTTTATTACTGACAGATTTTTCTTACCTGCTCCCACATATTTTTTAATAAAAGAACGGTGAATAAATATTACTGAAAGTCTAAATAGAAAAGACAACAAGCTATCTCCTACTGTTAGAGACAATTCTCTTTAGATTTCATGTGTTTCTGCATGTCTCATGAACAAGGCATAATTGCCTTTGCTCCAGTCTACCTTTTCAAGGAGGTTTAAATGGAAAGCAGGGTCTTCTGGGGCAAAGGTCAGACAGGCTTACTGTTTATTATTTAAAAAACAAATTGGGTTCCCTATACTTGGGGTCCCCCAGTAATAACCTGCTGTATATTTAGGCATCATCTGGCCCACTTTACATTTCTCTTTGGAATTGGAGCTTGGGGAACTGGTACAAATGCTGATACTCTGGCTACTGTTATTGTGAGTAATAAATGATTCTTTTTTTTTCTTCTTTTATAAAAAAAATCTTTATTGTTGAAAGTATTACATATGTTCCCTTTTTTCTCCCATTGATCCCTTATAGCCAGTCCCCGCCCCAGGCCTCCACTGCCTTATTGTCTCAAACCGAGGAGTCTCCGGTCTTCTATCAGTATCTGTGTCAGGCTAGTAACTTGCTTGTTCTCGGTTTGCCTGTAGGGTGAATTTCAGACTCTTCCAGTACTTGACAGTCAAATATGATTAATATGTTAAACACAAATATTCCAACTTCAAACTTTCTTGCAATAGGTAAGTCAACCTTAAATCCTCTACTAGGATTGTTACCCGATAGCCTTAGAACGGTCATATTTGTTGATTTTCCTGGACTGGTAGCATTTCCAGGAGAATCCTGTACCAGAGAAATCACTCTCTAATCCTTCAGAATGCATTCCAAATCCAAGAGTCCTTCTATTAGGTCCACATTACACCTATTCTATCATTTAATTATTTGCTCTGAAGAATTAAGAAAAGGAAAACCCTTGCAGATCATTTTACCCCACATTTAGAGTCTCCTCCCAAGCACAAAGGCCAGATTTATTCTAGGTAGTACATTTAGTTTAGCAATAGAAGCACTCTGGGGCCCACTTTCTGTTTCAGCAATATTTACCTTGCTTTGTATATTAACAGTGCCCAAGATAATTTTTTCAGCCTATTTTAGAAACAACTGGCCTGAAGTTTGATTTGTACCTGAATTTAACTAATTAAGCTTATTTATAGTTTTAAATGACTGATCTTGCATTTTTTATTTAATACTATAATATTATGTAAGTTGGTTTATGAAATTAAAATTACTGTGACCATTCTTTCTCATATGAGAAAGATTATTTAGAGTTGGCTTGCTTGCTCTGTAATTCTCTTTTTCATAGAACAAAAGTGAGGCAGTTTTCTTGGGGCCATTAAGTTGCTTCCTTCTGGGGTCTTTCTCAGTTTTTCCTCTCTTCCTCTTTAGAGCAAACTTCCTTCTTCTGTTCCTAGTGCCTTCTGCCTACTCAGTTCTTTCCCTTCAAAAACCAACTTTCAGAATCATTTGCACCATGTGACTTATTAACAATGTTTAGTATTACTGTATTGCATCTCCTTTCACATACTTCTCCCCACCCTGGCCATAAACATGACTTTTTAGTGATAGAAACTGAAATTATAAATATCAGAAAACTAAGGGAGGAACTTTCAGAGGCTGAGGAATATCCCTGGTACCCAGAAACCATACTATATAACCTCTACTTTCAACTCCTAAGCATCCTATATAATAAAGAGGTAATATGTAAATTCACCATTATGCCCTCGCACAAGATGGCTGCCCCCATGTGGTCACAAGATGGCTGCCACAAGATGGCCGGCAGGGGAGGGCAGTTGGGGGCAACCAGGCCCATAGGGGAGGGATGTTGGGAGCAACCAGGCCTGCAGGAGAGGACAGTTAGGGTGACCAGGCCAGCAGAGGAGGGACTAAACCGGCAGTCGGACATCCCCCAAAGGGTCCCAGATTGGAGAGTGTGCAGGCTGGGCTGAGGGACACCTCCCCACACCCAGTGCATGATTTTGTGCACCAGGCCTCTACTAATACTGATGAAATAAAATAATATCCTGCTAAGTAGATACAAATATAAATATAAATAGGAGGAAGTCTGTCTTTGAATGTGTCCAGAGCACTACAAGAACTAAGGGCAATTTTCCTTCTTGTTTTAAGTGTTTTATAGGTCATTGAAATCTTCTCCACCAATTTACCAAGTAACCTTTCTAAAATAAGATCTCACCTTGTCTCATTTTTTCCTTCCATAAAATGAAAATACCTGCTCCTATTTATAGGATAATCAGGATAAAAAAGCTTTGGGTAGAAAGAAAGTATAATTTTTTATCTGTGGTTTTATTCTAGGGGAAACTAGCATTCCTTGTATGAAAAAAAAGGAATCAGAGCTTTGCTTTTCAATTGTGCTACAATCACTTATGGTGCCTGTGTACTAGGCAGGCTTGCTAACTTCTAGTTTCTTTCCAGGAAGCTATATTTTTGCCAGACAGGCTCTCCAGCCACCCAG
The DNA here is from genome assembly GCF_951640355.1 of Cnephaeus nilssonii. Taxonomy (NCBI): domain Eukaryota; kingdom Metazoa; phylum Chordata; class Mammalia; order Chiroptera; family Vespertilionidae; genus Cnephaeus; species Cnephaeus nilssonii. Next base: position 74,073,240 of record NC_137083.1, on the reverse strand, counting down.
CAGTGGGAACATTTGCTCTTGAAATTGAGAATTCAGCTTTTGATAAATTCAGAGACAACCTGTTCTGTCATGTGTCCTGTGATATTGTGATTAAGTTATTGAAATTAATCAAAAATTAAGTTATTGAAGGAGATCAAGAACAAACATGTAATGCTCAGTTTTCAGGTATACAATTTAATTGAGGTCATGATTGTAGGGACAACACAGTGTAAGCCTTGCTGCTGAGATTCACATCATGGATATGCCATTTGTTAGCTATGTGACCAGGGGCAAGTCATCCAACCACCCTGTGCCTCAGTTTCACTTACTATAAATTGGAAATGAGAGCAACTACCTTATAGAGTTGACATGAGGATTGAATGAGTTAGCATATATATTTAGTCTTTAGTACATAGCACAATATAAATGTTTGCCCAATAGTAATAATTAGAAAAGTAACAATTAACCATGGGAAAACAGATGGAAGTTATGAATATGAAAAAGATTCCTAAAGAAGCAGTTTTAAACTAAGAATTTTTAAAATAATGAAACATTTATACATCAACATTTATTGATGCTTATAATGAAACATAGTCCTGCTGTCTTTGAATTTACAAGAATAAAGAAAATTTATTTTAGAGATATTTACTTTATAGTTCTTCAGAATGTAATAAAATTGAACAAAAATTGTTTTAAATTTGTTGATAATGCTCATATTACTCTCATCTTTTATCTGAATGAGATAATATTCAATTTTACAAACCTATTATTGTGCTACATAGACAATAAAACCCCAGTAAATCCACGAATTTTAATGGCCACTCATGCAGAAATGAAATATTTAACTACAAAAATATATTGTATTTGGGAATCTATTTGCTGACATTTCTTCCTTTGATATTTGGAGAGCATACAAAGTGATTTATACACAGAAACTTGCAGGAAATACTCCCATAGTGATTTTCAGAATATTATAAGAATACTATTAATGTTACTGTAGAGAGTCAGGGTTCACCGGGGAGTAACCCCCAATAGCCAAGATGGTGCAGGGGCAGGTTCTTACACTACGCATGCCAAAGGCTAGAAAGATGAATGAATAGGGCCAAGCATGCAAAAAGTTAGCAGGATGATTGGATAGACAAAGAAAGTTTCCCTTCCTCAACACTACAAGAATTGCAGACTTGAGCAGGAAAGCTAAATAATTTTTGGGACAGGAGTCCATCATTCTCCCAGGTCTGCACCAAAATAAATCTCTTTCCTTTTGCACCAGAATCTGTCTCATGAGTTTGGCTTTTGCTGCCACAGGCAGCTGAAGCCACTTTTTTGTTTCACTAATGTATATTTTTAAAGTGCTTTCTATTATGAAGTTTTCCTTTTTTTTTATCATGTAAAAGTGCACTGGGCAAACCAATCCTTGGAAGACTTCCTTAGTTTGTCTTATCAAAAACAATAAGAGAGAAATAGGAACCAAGATGCTTAGTAGGTAAATGCCTGTACTCTCTGCCAACGATCAACCAGAACTGCCTGAAAGCTGGCTGCATGGTAGTCCTACAACTAGAGAAGTAAAGAAGAAAACACATTGAGATTGGTAGGAGAGGCAGAGGTGTGGAGGCACAGAACAGAGGGATATCTTGATTATAGAGGCTTCCCGTGAGGATCAAGGGGTCCCAGCCCCACACCAGACCCCAAGCCAAGGCTCCCAGAGCTGGGAAGAGAAGTCCCAATAACTATAGGCTATAAAAACCAGCAGGGATTGGCTCAGCAACAGAGAGGTGCTGGAGACCCAGCTGTTCCTCTTAAAGGGCTGGCACATGAACTGAACTTACAAGGTCCCACTTGCTCTGAACTCCAGGGCCCAGGTGAGGCTCTGGGGGACATGGACACATAGGAGAAGGAACTGAATTGTCTGGCATTGAGGCAGGAACTGGGGGGTGGCTTTCTCCCAGATGAAGATTCTGGCAGGGATTACTGTTCCTTTGCTGGACCTCCCTGGTTACAGGGATAACTGGCAGCCATTTCTATTGGCTCCACCCTGGTGATTCCCTGAGATGCTGCCTCATCTAATTTGCAGCCCCATCCAACCTGTGTATAGTGGCTTTTGCATATGAATGGCCTGTCCTTGCTCAGGCTTCAGACTTTGCTAAAATCTCTCAAACAAGCTGTAGCTGGGTTAGAGAGCCCCAAGCCTATCAATAAAAAGTCCCAAGACCTGGCACCGGCACCATCCTGCCATGCTTCACAGCTGGGCCTCACCTTGGCATTTCTAAACCCAATACAAATAGTAGGAATCTGTAGATCTCTCTGTAGTTCTTGCTGTGTGGCCCCAGGTAGAGGCTGACATTGCACCTCCCTGGAGTCCCCAGAGCCAGTGCACCCAGTGGAAAGCTTTAGACCATAGCAGATTATGCTCTATACATCCATAAGTGATACACTCAAGGGGCAGACTCAGTGAGCACCAGCCTCACTGAAGCAAGTTCTGCTCCATAGAGGTATCTTTTACACAGCAGTTCTCCAACTGTAGTCACAGCTGATCCTCACAGCCAATTGGCTTGGAGGTCAATGTGTCCCAGTGACACCAACAGCAATCAAGTCTCAACTATAAAAAGACTGTGCACACAATCCACAAAGGAATGCACCTAGAGTGCCCAGCTCAGGTGACTGGGAGCCTGAACCACTAGGCCCTATAGTGACAGCTACTACATAAGGCCACTCTACCAACTCAAGGAGACATAGCAGCTCTACCTAATACATAGAAGCAAACACAGGAAAACAGCCAAAATATGGAGACAAAGAAATATGTCAAAAATGAAAGAAATGGAAGAAAGCAAACTACTGGATATAGAGTTCAAAATCATGGTTATACGTTTACTCATGAGACCTTCAAGGGACTTAGTGAGAATACAAAAAAAAAGAAGAAGAAGAAAGAAAGAAAGAAAAAGACTAGTCAGAAATTAAGCATACACTGACTGAAATAAAGAATAATATACAGGGATTCAACAGTAGAGTAGAGGATTCTGAGAATCAAATCAATGATTTGAAATATGAGGAAGTAAAAAACACCCAATCCGAAGAGCAAAAAGAAAAAAGAATCCACAAATATGAAGATAGTGTAAGAAGCCTCTGGGACAATTCAAGTGTACCAACATTTGCATTATTGGGGTGCCAAAAGGAGAAGAGAGATAGCAAGATATTGAAAATCTATTTGAAGAAATAATGACAGAAAACTTCCCCTACCTGGTGAAAGAAATAGATTACAAGTCCAGGAAGCACAGAGAATCCCTAACAAGAGGAACCCAAAGAGGACCACACCAAGAGACATCATAATTAAAATGCCAAGGGCTAAAGACAAAGAGAGAATCTTAAAAGCAGCAAGAGAAAAGCAGTTTAGATTGTTCGCTGATTTCTCAACAGAAATAATGCAGATCAGAAGGGAGTGGCAAGAAATATTCAAAATGATGAATAGCAAAGACCTACAACCAAGATTACTCTGTCCAGCAAAGCTATCATTTATAATTGAAGGTCAGATAAAGAGCTTCACAGACAAGAAAAAGCTAAAGGAGTTCATCACCACCAAACTAGTGTTACATGAAATGTTGAAGTGTATTCTTTAAGGAGAGGAAAAAGAAGAAGAAAAAGATAAAAATATGAACAATATAAAGGCAATAAATACATATCTATCAATGATATAAATGAATAAGAAATCAGATGAACAGAGTAAACTGATGAATAAAATAGAATTAGAGGCATGGAAATGGAACAGACTGATGATTCTCAGAGAGAAGGGGAGTGAAGGAGGCGGGAAGAGATTAAACAAATGTCTTATATGCATATATGCATTATCTAGGGACACGGACAATAGAGTGGTGAAGGCCTGGGCAGGGTGGGAATTGGGTGGAGGGGAGCAATGGGGGGAATAAAGAGGGACATCTGTAATACTCTCAACAATAAAGATTTTTTTAAAAAGAAAGAGAAAACAAATAAATTATAAAGTATTTTAAAATGAAAAAAACAATAAGAGAATATGGATGACCTTCTTTTTATAATAAAGCAGACAAGGTGTGATATGTATTAATTATGCTATTAATTTAACTTTCATTAAAGAAAAGATTAATTTTAATGCTTTTCTGGTAGAATAGTCCTTTATTACTTTCAACTAACACTAAGCATTTGCATAGTAGAAAATTATTTTGTTTTAATGAAAGCAGTTATTAAAGAGAGTCAAGCATTTGTTTTGTATTTAAACTAACTAGCAGTATCAATTTTTGTAAGAAAACTTAATATTTTAAATTTCTCACTTGTAAAAGAGATGAACCAGCAGGTGATAAATTGTATTCCAAGTGATTTTTTTTTTTTTTTCATTTTCAACACTATCTCTTCTGTTACATCAGCGTAGATCAAGCTTCTCAACAAAGTTTAGTGGGCAAGGAAATCTAAACCTTAAGTGTTACTTGTCACTGCTAATTAAATTAAAGTTCAATGATGTGTGAAGTTGTAATGTAAATCAATGGAAAATTTTGATTTACAAAAACTTAATTTATATATTACAAGTATGAAATAAAATAAAGAAAATGCATTTCATGTGTCTTTAAAATCATTTTGAGGGATAGAAGAAGATTAGAATGTGCCAAAGATTTTAGGGCTATTGAAGTGATGGGTTGGTGGTTGCCCCTCCAGCCACAATTAGTAATAATGTTAGAAATTTCTGTAAACATCAATATCCAAATGTTTTTTACATGCTTAGATGTGTTTATTTTTTGTATGCTTTAAAAAATTGATGCCAAACTTTTAGTGAAATTATTAGTAAATGATAGATTGCATGGTGAAAATAATTTATTACCTGTTTGACAAAAATCTCAGCCAAAACAATGTATTTGAGGGAAGAATTATATAGCATTTTTTAACTTATACATATTAGTTAGATTGGCTCACATAGATATTCAAATGTATAAAAGTTAGAATTAAATTTAAAAACTGTGACAACTAGAACATGATAACATGATCACAAAATAAATTATTAATTATAACTGAACTAAATTACATAGCTTAGGCCTAGAACAGCGATGGCGTGAGGGTCAATTAGCATATTCCCTCTTTATTAGATAGGATATATTATATATATATATACATATATATATATAAAACTCAGGGTCACATATATATATATATACACACATATATATATATAAATATATATATATATATATATATATATATATATATATATATATATATCCTATATAATAAAAGGGTAATATGCAAATACTGAATGGCAGAACTACCGAAAAACCAATCAAAGCGTAATATGCTAATGAATGCTAAGGCTGCTCAACTGCTCGCTATGATGTGCACTGACCACTAGGGGGCAGACAGTCAACTGGTCGACCAGTTGCTATGAAATGCAGTGACCAGCAGGGAGCAGATGCTCCAACCGGTAGGTTAGCTTGCTGCTGGGGTTTGGCCGATTGGGACTGAGCAAGATGGTCGGACACACCCTGGAGCCTTCCCTCGGTCCCTCCCTGGCCCGATTGTGCACTGGTGGGGTCCCTCAGCCTGGTCTGCACCCTCTCGCAATCCAGGACCCCTTGGGGGATGTCAGAGAGCCAGTTTCAGCCCGATCCCGCAGGCCACCCAGTGGGACCCCACCCATGCACGAATCCGTGCACCGGGCCTCTAGTATATATATATATATATATATATATATATATATATATATATATATATGTATATATATATGTGTATATATATATATGTGTATATATATATATATATATATACGTATATATATATATATATATATATATATATATATATATGTATATATATATATATATATATATAAAACCCAGGGTCCGTAATGACCGAAGGCTTGGCCAAACACCAGAAGTCAGTCCTGCAGTCAGTGCTGGGTTGCTATGGCGACCCATCACTGACTGCTGCCACTACGGGCACTGAGATACAGCACTGACTGCCTAGGGGGCTACAGATCAGGCCCAGAGAGAGGCCTGAAGAGATAGCAGGGTTTGATCCATAGCCTCCGTGGCAGCTGTTGATCAGCCCTTGCCTCTCTCTTTTTCTCCGGGCCTGGCCAGCAGCTGCATCTCTCTGGGACTCTGTAGGGGCTGCTGATCAGCCCTGCCTCTCTGATTAGGCCCAGATATAAGCCTGGAGATGCTGACTTGCATAGAAACCGACCAATCAGAACCAAATCTGGGTGAACTGTGAGGAGCCAATGACTGCCTAGGAAGCAGAGCTTCTGACACTGACTGGCATAGAAACGGACCAATCAGAACCTAATCTGGGTGAACTGTGGAGGCAGAACCTAAGGTGGGGGCTGAGGAGGGGTTTTAAGGGCAGCAGCTGTTTGGTGTAAGGTGTAAGAAAGTGGTTCAATTTATTAATGACCGGTTTGGCAGTATAGCGCATATAGCTGGCTATCAGTCCAGATATAGGGATTATGTATTTTTGTCAGCCAAGAGCATTTCCTCCTGCTGAAAAAGGCTCCCCGCCCCCATTTAAGCAATCCTATCCTATATAATCTATCTATACTAATACAAGGGTAATATGCTAATTAGACCGGGTCAACCGGCCATCTTCCGGACGTCCAACTTCCTTCTGGACAAAGCCATGGTGGTGGGGGCTGAGGCAGAGGCAGTTAGGGGCAATCAGGCTGGCAGGGAGGGCCATTGGGGGCAACCAGGACAGTAGGTGAGAGCAGTTGGGGGCGAGATCAGGCTAGCAGGGGAGGGCAGTTTGGGGCAACCAGGCCGGCAGGGGAAGGGAGTTGGGGGTGAGATAAGGCCCGCAGGGGAGGACAGTTGGGGGCAACCAGGCCATCATGGGAGGGCAGTTTTGGGCAACCAGGCTGGCAGGGTAGGGCAGTTGGGGGCGACCAGGCCGGCAGGGGAGGATCGGGCCTAAACCGGCAGTCAGACAACCCCTGTGGGTTCCCAGATTGGAGAAGGTGCAAGCTGGGCTGAAGGGACTGCCCCCCCCCCCCCGCCCATGCACAAATTTCATGCACCGGACATCTAGTATATATTTGATTTTTGTTTGTGTATCCAATTTTTTCAGACACATATGAATCAAGAACAGATACATGTAAAACAGAATAATTACAGCAAAAATAATTTATTAGAAAAAAATATCTGAGTACTATTTAGAAATAAAATATTCCAGTACTAATTTCAAATTCACCAATTCTCTCTTTAACAAGGTCAACTCTAAAGTATATCTTATTAAGGATTTTAAATGTTTTATTATTTTAAAAATTATAATTTTATTTTTAGGATTTATAATTATTTTTGCTTTATATCCATCAGTTCTTGGTATGCATTTGCCTATAAAAAATAGGTAAGTCTCCTGCTTCATAGCACTTACATTTTATTTAGAGAAGCATGTAAGAATCAAGTAAGCAAACATAAATGTGAATTTATAACTTCCAAAGATAATTAGTGCTTTAGAAAAATCTAACCAGGCAGCACAAGGATTTTATTGGAGAAGGGGATGAACAACAGAAGGTTTTACAAATCTGGAAAAGAAAACGCAATTCTCTCAGAGGTCTTAGGCCAAGACCATTCCCAGAGCTCTCTCTAGCTGTCTCTGCTTAAATGTACTGCTCTCAGAGGGTCAGCGTACCTTTCTCCAATGGGAGCGTACTGGAGCAAGCTTATCTTGTCCATAATCCAAGCACTTGTTTTTCTTAGATGTATATAGAAAGAAATAAACCAACCATTTTTGTAGGTGGAAACAATTTTCAGAAAGTCTGCCCACAACATCAACCATTGCTTATGCAAAGAAGTTCATCAACTGACAGAAAGAATGGCCTCCATGGCATAATAGGAAATACTTTTATAATCAAAAGATCCATTAAAAAACTTATTATACTCCCCCAAAAGGTGGACTGAAGCCTAAACCACAAGGGCAATATTTTTCAGTATTTCTTTATACCTAGGAATCAAGGTACAATAGTAGTTAAAAATACAAATTCCTAGTCCCCAGCCCAGACCTAATGGCTCTGGGGGTGGAAACTATCTTTATATTTTCTATAATAATAAAAGCATAATATGCTAATTAGACCAGACAGCTGAATGACCTACCAGATGGAGCCAGGGCTGCAAGGGCTGAGGTAAGCTGCCGTGGTTGCAAGGGCTGAGCCTCTTGTAAGAATTTTGTGCATCAGGCCTCTAGTATCTATACTAATAAAAGGGTAATATGCTAATTAGACCGGGAGACTGGGAGACCAGACACCCTTCCAGACAAAGCCATGGTGGCAGGGCCAAGGCAGAGGCAGTTATGGGTGAGCAGGCCAGCAGGCGGGGGGGGGGGGGGCAGTAAGGGGCGAGCAGGCCAGCAGGGGGGGAAGTTGGGGGTGAGCAGGCCGGAATGGGGGGCAGTTTGGAGCAATCAGGCTGGCAGGCAGAGTGATTAGGGGTGATCAGGCAGGCAGGCAGGCGAGCGGTTAGGAGCCAGCAGTCCCAGATTGCGAGAGAGTGCAGGGGTGCAGGCCTGGCTGAGGGACACCCCTCCCCCCGTGCACAAATTTTGTGCACTGGGCCACTAGTATATATATAAAATCCAAACCCAGGGATATGCTTTTATTGATTTTAGAGAGAGAGGGAGGGAGAAAAGGAGAGGGAAACAAACATCATTATGAGGGAGAAACATAGATCAATCATTTGCCTCCCATATATGCCCCAACCAGGGATCTAACCTGCAACCTACACCTGGGCCCTGATCAGGAATCAAACCTGCAACCTTCTGGTATATGGGACAACACTCCAACCAATTGAGCCACACAGACATGGGGAAATCTATATTTTTTACAGTCATCCCAAATGAACTGATGCAAATATAAGTTTAATAACCATTATCAAATGGTGACTTTTCTTATTTTAATACATCTATTTTTCAAATTAATGTAACTGCACAGGAACTTCATCTCCTTAAAATGACTTTTTCCTTAATTCAAGCCAACTTTGTCCAGTCTAATAGCATCATGACTCACTTGCCTCCTTCCAGCTAGGTCCTTCCACCTTTGTGAGTACTGCATGTCAACTCCTTTAATCATTAACAATTAGGATGTCAGGTTCTGGTTAGCGTCAAACTGTCTTAATAAGAATGCCTCAGGTCTGTTGGTTAAGAGAACAGCTTCAATCAAACTAAAGATAACATCTTGCCTTTGCTGGTTTGGCTCAGTGGATTGAGCACCGGCTGCGGACTGTGGGGTTCCCGGGTTTGATTTTGGTCAAGGGCACATGCCCAGGTTTTGGGCTCAATCCCCAGTAGGGCGCGTGCAGGAGGCAGCCAATCAATGATTGTCTCTCATCATTGATGTTTCCCTCCCTCTCCCTTCCTCTCTGAAATCAATAAAAATATATTTTAAAGAAAAGATAACATCTTGACCTCAGTTGTGTGTCAGCCCGAGACCCATGAAAGCTGAATGACTCTACTGATCACACTGACATGAAACCAGACAGAACAGAACTATGGCTGTCATCAGGACCTGATACAATGACCAACTACTCCTTACCCTGGCCCCAACCAATCAGTAGAGCCCATGAGCCCAACTCCTTTAGTCACCATGACTACTGACTTTTCCCCTAACTAGTCTATTCTCTAGAGGCCATCTACAAGCCAGGTCTTAGACCGCTGACTCACCTGTATCTCTGGGTATGGCACCATTTCCTTAAGGAACCTTTTCTTTATTAGCTGCAGATTTCTGTGTTTGTTTTATTGGGCTTTGAACCCCTTTGGTTCAGTAACATTGATTTTCTACAATCTAGATTATATGTGGGCTAGATAAAAAAGGTTTAATAAGTAATAAAATGATTAAGGTAAATTAAATAAAAAATTCAAAGTTTAAATTGAGATGAATTACAAAATAGTGGGTTATTTAGCTTCCTTAGTAGGCCTTTAAAATGCCATAAATTAGATAAGGAGGCCACCAGTAATAAAAATAAAGAGAGTTAGATACTACTGCCTTCTGATGAATGCAAGATAGTTACTAATTTCCTTATGGGATATTTTCATAAAACATTCAAGTTTCATTTTGAGATGACAGATAAAAGGGTAAGTATTAGAAATACATGCTGGTTGCCGAGACCAGTTTGGCTCAGTGGATAGAGTGTCAGCCTGCGGACTCAAGGGTCCCGGGTTCGATTCCGGTCAAGGGCATGTACCTTGGTTGCAGGCACACCCCCAGTGGGGGGTGTGCAGGAGGCAGCTGATCGATGTTTCTAACTCTCTATCCCTCTCCCTTCCTCTCTGTAAGAAATCAATAAAATATATTTAAAAAAAAAAAAAGAAAAGAAATACATGCTGGTATATCTAATTCCCAAGTAAGCCACAGATAATGTAAAACAGAAGACTCCAATTTTTTTATCCCTTTTATAGTGAGATTTTTAATTTTTGTGCTAAATTTAATTTTCTGTAAAATTAGTATGTGTCAAGTACTAAGTAAACCTCAGTGAGTAAAGCCAGACTCACAACTGCTCCCAAAGTGTTTATTTACATGCTAATGGAGGGACACAATAATCAATAAAATTACAAGTAAGTCTATAGTTATGAATGGATTTAATCTACAGTAAATTCTAAATTTTGTATTAACTCTGACAAAAGTATATCCAAAATAATCAAGGCCTTCCATTAACAACAGAAATTACTGCAGGGACTTTCAGCTCCATAGTTTGTTTGGACTTAGTTTAATATTTATCTCTTAAAAGTGTCATGTTTTCTATTTTTGTCACTTCGTTTATCTGTAAGAATATCTGTGAGGTGTGTGTGTGTAACATCTATGTAAATTAACTTGACAAAAGGCTTTGGAAGTAGCTAAACGTAGCTAAAAACAGCATCAAGGCTGTATTCCTTGGGGATCTTGTGGATCAAACGGGTTATCCAGTTGAAGAGCAAAGCAGTCTTAATTTTGTCCCAGCTGTTTCCAAAATTCTATTAGCTTTTCCAAATGGGTAATTTCCACAGTCAATCTAAACCAGGTCTTCTTAAAACAAGGTGACAGGATCCTTTAATGAGTGAAAAAAACAACACCACATTGTTTGTGTCTGAACAACTAGAAAACATAGATTAGAGGAAGCTTACAACCTTCTATAAACTTCAGCAACTTTATAGAATTTCAGCTTTTCAGAAGGTTTAACTCATTTAAATTTTGTAGAAGCAATGATTTGTATTTTTTTTTAAGAATTGCATTCATTTCTTTATCAAATGTAAACATTTAGGACTTGGGCAGTTTATGTCTTCATTTCTTTTCCTAATAACAAACGTACTAAACCAGAAGAAGGAGATGCATCCTGAGTGACTAAGAATTCATAAGCACGCTGTGGGGATGGTGCCTCTCTGAACCAATCACCTCATGACCATCTTAACTCTGTTTCCCATCCACCCACACTGTTTAGACCAAGAGACACTCCTCAGTTACCCTACTCAGCCCACACATCCTAAATGTTAAGTTATGGATATTCAGGAAAAGCACCAGAAGGGTATATGGTATTTCTGTGTCAGCTGAGACAAAAGCATTTGACACATCCCGTCAGATGGCATTGACTCAGGCGTTCTAGGCTGCCTTCAATAATGGGATGTGAAGGCAACAGTAAAAGCTAGGTGGGGGGGAAAGTCAAGTTTTACAAATCCACAATTACCAAAGAATTTGAACCTGTCAAAACACCTTTCAAACTTTCTCATAACCTGCTTCCTAAAGTTATGATCCCAGAGGAAAATCAGCTGGAGAGAAACGTTCTGCTGTTCCTGGTTTGTAGAGGGGTGCAGGTAATCAGGGCCTGGCAATTGATATCGCTCCATAGTATGTACAGTGCAGCATTTGTATAATTTATTTCTTCATACATATTTCATTATTATTAATCATCATAAGTAAGTTGCATCTTTTAATGACAAAGGGGTTGAAGAAATAGGCTGTGTCAGTGTGTGACAGGGCTGCACAGTCATCATTAGGGGGATTTATTATTTCGGAAAAAAGCAAATTAAAAGACTCAGCCCAGTAGTCAAAAGCACAATTTAGGGTTTATTGTGTAAAAAATGAAATAAAGTGGAAAGAGTTCTTCTGAAACTGTTTAACATAACATGCAATTCAAACAACCTTCTCTCCAAGGCCTTTGGTGCATTCATGCTAGGACAGCAAAGTTCTCTGCCCAAAAATTAGTCCTTTAAAGCTTCATAGTTTAAGCACAACCTGAATACCTTGGCCACAGGAATTCGCAGAAGCATCAGACACTGAGCTCAGTATTTCTCCTTCAAATAGCAGGATTCTGGTAAGACTCCTTTTACTCCCTTCAGAGGCAATTAATGATTTTGAATATACCTGGGGATTATTAATTCTGAAAGTGACCTCCAAGCTGCATATCACATTTCCCTTTAGTCTGAGAGAGAGAGAGAGAGAGAGAGAGAGAGAGAGAGAGAGGTTTTTAAATGCAGGCAATTTTTATTTTAATATTTTTTGCCTGCGAACTGTTCTAGCATCCTTTGGCAAAGAAATAAAAATTTTCAGTCTAGGGAGCTTAAATGTATTATATGAATATTACATTTTTACTTCAAGTGTTTCAAACAGGGGGAAAAAATGACATAGAGAGAGCTCAAAGAGCCCATGCGAGACAGGGTGGTGTGGCTCTCTGGCGCGCACCTGGAGAGATGCCCACGGACAGAGGGCCAGTGCACGTGAAGGAGCACACGCTTTCCAAGGCTGCTGTACGATCCCGGGCTCCAGCCCACAGGCTCAGCATGGGCTCAGGTGCTTTTGATTTCTGGTTTGGGTCACAAATGAAGAATGGACAGAATATATCAGCAGTTTTGAAAGGTGACTTCAAACTCTTCCAAAAAACTGCCCTCTCACTCAAAATTTAAATATGTATTTCTTACTGGACTGTATAATAGGGTTGACTCTAAACCAATGTTCTCAATCCTAACTGCACATTAGAATCCCCCAGGGAGCTTTTCCAACAGAAGAAATGTCCAGTCCCGCCCAGTATCTGATTTTAATTGATCTGAGGTGAGGCTCAGAAACTTTTTAAAAGCTTTCTGGATGATTCTAATGTGCAAGCCAGGGTTGAGAACAATTTCTCTAAAAACTTAGAATAAGGATGGAAATTATTGTGGTTATTTTTTCAAGTGTATTTCATGTTTTAGCTTGGGCGAGTGAAGAAGGGCATTCATAGATATATTGCAACATCTTGATTCTTAGTGTAGAAAGCTTTGAGAAAATGATTTGTTTACATTCTTTCCACATTCTCTCCCTTTTTAGGTGTTTTTCTTCACCAAACAAATATTTTTCCCTGTCTCTCCAACACACGCAGGCACGCACATATACACACAGGCATTTACAAACACTTCTGGTGTCATAATTGCACTTTAAAAATACTAAGAATATATTATCTATGAAAGTGCCTGTTAGAACTTTCACAATAACCCCAAATTTTATTCTTTCTTTTGCTCCTTTTATTCTTTCTTCACCAAAAAATATTTTTACAGAATCATGTAATTAATTAATTCAGCGATGGGGAAAAATTTTTCCATCACATGACAAGAGGAGATGGCAATTGGACACTTTTAAAAACAATACTGAACACAATATTGATGCACCAGCCTAGAATTCAACAACAAGTGGAGGTAAATATCACACAAAAAAATATTTACTCCCCTAAGTAATGCTACCGATTGTAATGAACTTGGGTACTATTTTTGCTTGAATTATTTTGTCAATTTAATATATTTTTGAGCAATTTAAATGATCAGAAGTAATTTTATTAGCCAAAGTAAAGAATGAGATGATGTGTGGTTTATATTGGAGGAAAAAATGAATTTTCTAAATTTTTAGAGAAGGAAAGCCCTTTGTAAATCAACAAGTTTATTTGCCTTTACTTTATAAATAAGAAAATTGAGGCCAAAAGAATTACCAGTTTTTCTCATTATTTCTTTGTGTATATTAAGAGCAAAAGCAATTGGCTTCTCTAACAAAAGTGAAGTTTACAAGTTAGAGAGATTTACATTTAAATGACTTGTTTTATTATGAGTGCAAATTAAAGAATATCCAAATGGCTCTGGCACTATATATTATACATATGATTAATTTTATGTTTAATAAAGAAAACTAAATACAGATATTTGATAATGTTAATATCAACAAAATTAAAAGTACTTGAAAATGTCTTACAGCCCATGTTGTGTGAAAGCGTTTCTATGTAATTACCTGGAACTCTGAACCTCGTAATAGAGAGAAGGTAAGTGCCTGTGATTGGTCCCCATTATACATACTGAACCTATCACAACACATCTGATCTTAAAATGGGTTTAGAGTAATAAATACTTTTATCAAAATGTATACTAAAATAAATATTTTATTTAAAATTTATAATGATAAAACGAATTTAATCACAAACATGTTATAAATAGATTCTATGTTCCAACAAATACTAAAATTAAAAAAGATGTGTTTGATATATGATCATATCCTGATTTTCCCCCTGTCATTAATACTAAATGCTCAAGAGTTTGGCACTATATTTCATCCTCCAATTAACCATTTTCATGTCCAAAAGACAGAAACTTCAATACATTGTTACCTAGTGAACATTATTTAAAATATTTTAAGAACTATGCATATCCAGCAGAAGCTTTTATTCAACACCATGAATAAAAGATGTGCTCCTGTTTGCCAGTGAGATTTGGGGAAAGAAGATTAAAACTGCAAAATACCTTGTTCCTTGGATACATAGCTCAAGACTAGAGTATAGCTAGAAATACTTCAAAGACCCTAATGAGATGGTCTTCATCTTGGAGAACCAAATAAGATATCTAGATAAGGTTAAAAGCTTCCCCAGACTCTGCGACACAAATACTGAAATATTTTGAGTAATTCTACATTTAACTGGCACCTACTCCAACATGAATTATTTATTTGGGTGTACAAACAGAACTAGAGTCTTTTGAAAGTCCTTTCGATTTTCAAAAAATGTAGAAATGGCTCAGTATTCTTGCCTCATTTTGGTTTGGAATAGAACCTTGGGCCCTTTCGAATAGACCCAGCCGCCCAAGAGAAGGCTAGCATGAGCTTGGCTTCTGCAAGGAATTGCAACAGAGTCATAAAAAAAAAAAAAAAATGGGCTTTGGGATTCTACAGATCTGAATCTTTGTTTGAACCCTAATTTCTTTTTTTTTAAATATATTTTATTGATTTTTTACAGAGAGGAAGAGAGAGGGATAGAGAGTTAGAAACATCGATGAGAGAGAAACATCGATCAGCTGCCTCTTGCACACCCCCTGCTGGGGATGTGCCCACAACCAAGGTACATGCCCTTGACCGGAATCGAACCTGGGACCCTTGAGTCCGCAGGCCGACGCTCTATCCACTGAGCTAAACCGGTTTCGGCGAACCCTAATTTCTTTATTAATAATTTTTAAAATATTGGCTAAATTGTTTAATCTCTCTAAGCCTTAGTTTTCTCATTGGTTAAATAGTAACTGTAACATCTAATTTAAAAGGAATTTTTAAGGGTAAAATAAGATCATGTTATATAGAGGGCTTCACATAGCACCAGTCATGTAGTAAATACACAATGATTTCACTCTTTCAACAAGTGCTTCTATGGATCAGTAGGGTAGTCTACATAATTTGTAGGAACCCAATGAAAAATGAAAATGTGGGCTTCCTTGTTCAAAAAGCAGGAAAAGGTTCTATTAAAGGTATAAAATATAGTGCATTATCTTTCTTTAGTAATCTCTTTTTTGATATATCTCAGATTTCATTTTTCCCCAAATTATTGTTCTAAGTAAGAAAAATTAAAATTTTAAATTAACAGCATGAATTTTACCATTCATTCTTATGTACTGCAATACCAATTTTATTTTATTTTTAATTTTTTAAAATAATTTTTTATTGATTTTTTACAGAGAGGAAGGGAGAGGGATAGAGAGCTAGAAACATCGATGAGAGAGAAACATCGACCAGCTGCCTCCTGCACACCCCCTACCAGGGATGCGCCCGCAACCAAGGTACATGCCCTTGACCGAAATCGAACCTGGGACCCTTCAGTCTGCAGGCCAACGCTCTATCCACTGAGCCAAACCGGTTTCAGCTGCAATACCAATTTTAAATGAAAATATAAGGATATTTAATGCATGTCTGGATTCACAAAAATGAACAATTTGTATATCACAGCTTGTACATGCATATTCAGGGTGGGGCAAAAATAGGCTTACAGTTGTGAGTATGCAAAACACAGAGTTTATTCTTGTATTATTATTAATTATTGTATTATTTTCCACATGAACAAGTATAACCTACTTTTGCCCCACTCTGTATGTATTTTGTTCTTACAAAAGAAATACTGCACAAAACTCACTCAAACATATTTTACTTCTGTTTTCTATTTACATTTTATATTGTTGACGCTATTGCAGGTGTCTGGTATTTTCCATCCCTTTGCCCACCTCCACCCACTCCCTACCACCCTTCCCTTCGCTATCCCCACACCGTTATCCATATCCATGAGTTATGCATATATGTCCTTTAGCTAAACGCTTTACTGTAATTATTTTTCTCTTTTCTGCGTCCAGCGCGGCTAGAGAGCGGTCTGGTTCCTGAGTAGGGGCGACGGGGGATTGAGAAAATGAAAGAAAGAGACAGACACAGAGATGGAAGGAAAAAGCTGGGGCCAGGTGGGACCACGGTCCTCTGATGGAGTGACAGGGACCCAGAGCCAATACAGCGTGTTTATTTTATACAGCAAAAACCAGGAAGTTTTACTAAAAGTCAAGACAAAGGAGACTATGCGCATTCTTGGGTGGGCCTGAGTCATATTCATTCCTGGTGCTTGGCTGGATTTAGATAACGAAACCTACCCCCTGGCGCCTGGGCTGAAGGTCAAGCTGACAACACTCCTGCCTCTGGCTAGGCCTGTTTCCAGGACCTGGCTCTGCCAACGCCACTGGATTCAGCTGACAATAATTAAAGAAATGCTCATGTGCCTTCCCAGGTGCTCTCTACACTTTACCTTCTTTTATCCAGTCTCTCCCACTCCCTTCCCCTCTGACTTTTGTCAGTCTATTCCATGTATCCATGCCTCTGGTTCTATTTTGTTCATCTGTTTGTTTTCTTCATTAGATTCCACACATTAGTGAGATCATATGGTATTTGTATTGCTCTGACTAGCTTATTTCATTTAGCATAATACTCTCCAGGTCCATCTGTGTGCTGTTGCAAAAAATAAGACTCCTGTTTTTTATAGCTGCATAGTATTCCATTGTGAAATGTACCACAGTTTTGTATCCACTCATCTACCGATGGACACTTGGACTGTTTCCAGATCTTGGCTATTGTAATAACACTGCTATGAAGGTAGGTGTGCATATATTCTTTCTGATTGGTGTTTTGAGGTTCTTAGGATAGAAGTGGATTGCTGCGTCAAAAGGAAGTTCTGTTTTTGAGGAAACTCCATACTGTAATCCACAGTGGCTAGACCAGCATTCCCAACAACATGTACTAGGGTTCCCTTTCCACGCCCATATTTGTTGTTTGTTGATGTGTTGATAGGAGCCATTCTGCCAGGTGTGAGGTGATACCGCTTTGTAGTTTAAAATTGCATCTCCCTGATGACAAGTGACCTTGAGCATTTTTTCATATGTCAATTGGCCATCTCCTTTTCCTCCTTGGAGATGTGTCTATTCAGGTCCTTTGCCCATTTTTTAATTGGGTTGATTGTCTTCCTGGTGTTGAATTGTATGTTATTTATATATTTTGGAAATTATCCTTTTCATTTTGTTTATGGTTTCTTCTGCTGTGCAAAAGCTTTTTAGTTTAATGTATTCCAATTTGTTGATATTTTTATTTGTTTCCCTTGCCCTAGGTTATATATTAGCAAAAATATTGCTATAAGAGGTCTGAGATTTTAAAGCCTATGTTTCTTGTAAGACTTTCATGGTTTCACAACTTACATTTATCCTTTTTGAGTTATTCTTTTATCTATTTTGAGTTATTCTTGTGAATGGTGTAAGTTGGTGGTCTAGTTTCATTTTTGTGCATGTGTATGTCCAATTTTCACAGCACCATTTATTAAATTGTTGTAACATTTGCTCTAGATCTAGAAATATGCCATTGGTACTTTAATAGGAATTGCATTGAATCTATAGAATGCTTTGGGTAGTATGGATTATTAAATGATATTAATTCTAACAACCCATGAAAATTGAAAATATTTTCACTTGTTGGATCTTCCTCTATTTCTTTCTTCAATGTCCCATTTTTATTTATTTATTTATTTATTTATTTATTTATTTATTTATTTAATTTTTTTTTTAAATTTTTTTTTTTTGAGCACAGGTCTTTTACCTCCTTGCTTAAGTTTATTCCTAGGAACTTTTTTAATGCAATAGTAAATGGGATTGTTTTCTTAGTTTATTTTTCTGAAAGTTTGTTATTGGTGAATAAAAATGCCACCAATTTGTGGATATTAATTTTGTATTCTGCTACTTTGCTAAATTCATTCATTAGACTTATGTGTTTTTTGGTGGAGTCTTTAAGATTTTCTAAGTACAATGTTGTGTCATCTGTGAATAATGACAATTTGATTTCCCCCTTTCCAATTTGGATGCCTTTTATTTCTTCTTCTTTTCTGATCACTGTGGCTTGAACTTCTAGCACTATGTTGAATAAGAGTGGTGAAAGCAGACATCCCTCTATTGTTCCTATTCTTAAGGGAAATACTTTTAGTTTTTTCCCATTGAACATGATATTGACTGTAGGTTTTACATATATGACCTTTATTATGTTGAGGTACAATACCTTTAATCCCACCTTGCTGAGAATTTTTATCATAAATGGGTGTTGGATTTTGTCAAATGCTTTTTTAGCATCTATTAATATGGTCATGCAATTTTTATCTTTCGATTTGTTTATGTCATATACTAGGGGCCAAGTGCACGAATTTGTGCACTTTAAAAGGAACTGGGCCACAAGGCTGCAGTAGGCACGGGGTGGGTATCAGCCCATCCTCCGTTCCCTCGCCTGGCCCATCCCACCATGGCCCCCCTATCCCCTGTCTGCCAGCAGCCCTCCTCCCGCTGTGGCCGTTGACTGTGTGGAGTGATTGGGGCTGGTGCCAGCAGCAGGTGCAAGCGGGGCCATTGCCTTCAGCAGGTGCAAGTGGTGGCTGCTGCCCCAATCTCCCCTCAGGAGCAGGGGGAGGTGGAGAAGCCCTCAGGGGCGATCAGGGCCAGCATCTGCCACTAGCACCCGCTGATGGCGCCAAGTGATTGGGACTGGCGCCAGGCACTGGCAGCAGGTACGGGTGGAGGCTCTGGTGTTGGCTGCAGGTGCGAGCGGAGCCAGCACTGGCAGTGGGTGTGAGCAGAGGCTCTGGTGCTGGCAAGTGGGTGTGAGCACCAGGCGGGATCGCCAGAGTGCGGGAGCAAATAATTTTTAATAACCACCAGAGGCTCACCCCGGTGACAGCAACCAGCTCCCCACCTTGATCTGGCACCCTCCGCTCACCTGCTCTACCATCCTGCTGCAGCCAATGCCCACCATGTTCTGCACACGCCCCCTGGTGGTCAGTGCACGTCATAGCAATTGGTTGTTCAGTTGTTCTGCTTATTTAACCATTCGGTCTGTTAGCCTTTTATTATATAAGATTATATAAGATTACATTCATTGACTTGTGGATATTGTACCAGCCTTGCATCTGGGATAAATCCGATTTGGTTATGGTATATGACCTTTTTAATATATTGCTAAATATGGCTTGCTAATATTTTGTTGAGGATTTTGGCATCTGTGTTCATCATGGATATTCACCTGTAATTATTTTTTTCTTTTTAGTGTCTTTATCTGGTTTTGGAATCAGTATACTGTTGGCCCCATAAAAAGAGTTTGGAAGTCTTCCCTGCTCTTGGAATTCTGGGAATAGTTTAAGAAGGATAAATGCTACTTTTCCTTTAAATGTGTGGTAAAATTGGACCGTGAAGCTATCTGGCCCAGGAACTTTGTTTGCAGGGAGTATTTTGATTACTGCTTCAATTTCTTTATTTGTTATTGGTCTGTTCAGGTTTTCTGATTCTTCCCGATTGAGTTTTGGAAAATTGTATGTTTATAGGAATTTGTCCATTTTGCCCAGGTTGTCCAATTTCTTGGCATATAGTAGTTCATAATATTACCTTACAATCCTGTGTATCTCTGATATCAATCGTTACTTCTCTTTCATTTCCAATTTTATTTATTTGAGTCTTTATTTCTTGATGAGTCTGACTAAAACTTCATCAGTCTTGTTTATTTTTTCAAAGAATCCACTCTTGGTTTCATTTTTTTTTTGTATTGTTCTTTGTTTTGTTTCTTTTTAGACTCTGTCATTTATTTCTGCTCTGATGTTTATTATTTACTTCCTTCTGTGCACTCTGTGCATTTTTTGTTCTCTTTTTAGTTCTTTTAGATGTAGGGTTAGAATTATTTGTTTGAGTTTTTTTTTGTTTTCTTGTTTTTTTTGTTTTGTTTTGTTTTTTGCTTCTTGAGGTAGACCTGCAATGCTATGAACTTCCCTCTCGTGACTGCTTTCTCTGTGACCCATAAATTTTGGGTTGTTGTGTGTTCATTTTTGAAATTCCATGTACTTTTTTATTCTTCCTTGATCTCTTTGGTAACCTATTCATTGTTTAATAACATGCTCTTCAGCCCCCATATGCTTGAGTGTTTTTTAGGCTTTTTTAAAAAAATTATCATTGATTTCTAGTTTTATGCCATTATTATCTGAGAAAATGCTTTCTATGATTTCAATCTTCTTGAATTTTTTAAGACTTCTGTGTCCTAACATGTGGTCTTTCTTTGAGGATGTTCCATGTGCACATGAGAAGATTGTATATTCTGCTGCTTTGGGATGAAATGTTCTGTTAATATCAATTAAATCCACCTGATCTAGCATATTGTTTAAGGTCACTCTTTTCTTGTGGGTTTTTTTTCTTTCTGGAAAATCGAGTGATGGTAGAGGTGTGTTAAGGTTTCCTATTATGACTATACTAGAAACCCGTTGCACGAAGTTTCGTGCAATAGACTTTCACCTGGCTGCTGGCAGCAGTTTTCCGCCAGCACCAGTTTTCCTCTGGCCACCCGCCAATCAGAGCGCCTCCCGCCAGCGCGATCGGCTACCCCGAGAGGAACTCTGATCCGGGAGGCGCTCTGATCGGCGGGTGGCCAGAGGAAAACTGGTGCTGGCGGAAAACTGCTGCCAGCAGCCACGCAATCGGCCACCACCAGCGTCTTCCGCCGGCCCCATGGGTCCTTCCGCAGCGTTGGCCTAACGGCCGGTGGGAGGAGCGGGAGTCGGGGACTCGCGAATCCCTGCCCCCCGCTCCTACCGCCAGCCAATCGGCCACCCTGAGTCCCGCCCCCGCGCCTCCAGCCGGCCCAATCGTGGGCTTAGCGGAGTGATGCAATTTGCATATTGCCTTTTTATTATGTGGGATTGCTGCCAATCTCTCACTTAAAGTCCACAAATAATTTTTTTTATTATCTTTAGGTATTCCTATATTGGGTGCAAGTATTATGTTCTCTTGTTGGATTGATCCTTTTAGTTTTATGTAGTGAGCTACTTTGTCTATTGTCATGGACTTTATTTTAAAGTATTTTTTGTCAGATATGAGTACTGCTACCCAAGCTTTCTTTTTGTTTATTTTCATTTACATGGAATATTTTTCCATCCCTTCATTTCCAGGCTGTGTGAATCTTTTCTTCAAAGATGTGTTGTTGTTGTTGTTTTTTTATAGTCAGCATATATATATTTTCTTATTTGTTCAGCCACCTTATGTCTTTTGTTTGGAGCATTTAATCCATTTAAGGTTATATTGATAAGTATTCCTTTATTGCCATTTTTTTTTTTTTTTAGTTATACCTATGTTCCTCTCTCTCTCTACTTCTTCTTTTTAAAGCAATATCTTTAACATTTCTTGCAATGCTGGTTGAGTGGTAATGAATTCCTTTAGCCTTTTTTGTCTGGGAAGCTCTTTATTTTGTCTTCAATTTTAAATGATATCCTTGCAGGATAGAGTAGTTTTGGTTTCACATCCTTGCTTTTCATTACTTTGAATACTTCATGCCAATGCCTTCTAGCCTGAAGTATTTCTGCTGAAAAATCAGCTGACAGTCATATGGGAACTCCCTTGCAGGTAACTAACTGTATTTCTCTTGTTGCCTTTAAGATTCTCTCATTGTCTTTAATTTTGCCATTTTAATTATGATGTGTCTTGGTGTGGGTCTCTTTAGGTTCATCTTGATTGGAACTCTCTGTGCTTTCTGAACTTTTATGATTTTTCCTTCACCAGTTTAGGGAAGTTTTCTATCATTATTTCTTCAGTTTTTCTATACCTTGCTCATTTTTTTTTCTCCTTCTGATACCCCTATTATGCAAATATTGTTACATTTCATGCTGTCCCCAAATTCCTCTACACTCTCTTCATTTTATTTTTTTAATTCTTTTTTCTTTTTGTTTCTCTTATTGGATGTTTTTTCTTCCTTCTCTTCCAAATCACTGATAAATCCATCTGCTTCATCCAGCCTGCTTTTAATTCCTTTTAGTGTATTCTTGATGTCAGATATGCTATTCTTCATTTCCAACTGGTTATTATTCATGGTTTATATGTCTCTTTTCATGCTGATGTTATTCTGACTAAATTTCTTGTATTTTCCTTTAAGGTCCTTGAAGTTCTCACCAAGTTCCATGAGCATTCTTACAATCATTACTCTGAACTGTACATCTAAACTGTACATCTGATAAATTGTTTGCTTCCATTTCTTTTAGCTCTTTTTTTTAATTCCTCCTTTTCTTTCATTTTTTTTCCTTTGTCTTCCATTTTAGCTGTCACTTTGTTTCTACGTTTTAGATAGAATGTCTATGACTCCCCATCTTTGCGGGGTGGCTGTATATAGTAAGTGTCCTGTGGAAACCAGTGGTCCAATCTCTTTGTTCTCCTGAGCTCAATGCTTTAGGAATGTCCCTTGTGAGGCTTATTTGGGCCCTCTTGTTGTAATAGGGTCTTGATTGTTGTTGTCCCTCTCATGGGTGGGATCTCCCCTCAGGCAGGCTTAATCTTGACCATGTGTGAGCTGTTCTGCAGTTGCTGACAGAACAAAACCAAAGAGGAAACAAAACAAAAATATACAAAATACCCCAACAACAACATCAACAAAAATAACCACAAAAGAAAAGAGAATTAGAAAAGAGAAAATAGAACAATAATAATATAAGGATAAGAAAGCAAAGAAAGAAGTGGGAAAAAGAATAAAGAATAGGAAATTGAAAATGGTATAAAAATAGAGGAAGGAGCTCAGCCAGTGTGACTCAGTGGTTGAGCATTGACCCATGAACCAGGAAGTCAGGGTTCGATTCCCCACTCAGGGCACATGCCCGGGTTGCAGGCTCAATCCCCAGTATGGGGCATGCAGGAGGCAGCTGATCAATGATTATCTCTTATCATTGATGTTTCTATTTTTTTCTCTCTCTCCCTTCCTGCCAGAAATCAATAAAAACTTTTTTAAAAAGAGGAAGGAAAAAGAACTTGAAGAGGATAAAAAGAAGAGAAAGAAGAAAGAACAGAAATTAAGAAAAAATAAAAAAAGGAAGAAGTAAAATGAGAAATATAAAAGAAAAAAGAGAGAGAGAAAATAATAACAAAGTAATAAAAAAGAAAATAAGGAAAAATAAAAAGCAAAGTGGAGTTCTTGACAGAGTTTAGTGCCTTCTAGTATCATTCTTTGGATCCTGCTCTTATGCCAACTGAGGCTGTCTGTTTTGTATGCTGGTTCTGTGTCTCCAGGAAGTACTTTGGTGCTAGCCACTGTCAGAAGCTGTCCTGTTCGAAGCTCCAAGTGATCCACAGTTTGTGGCTGCCTCCACAGGGCTTGGCTACACATGGGCTGGGCCAAGCTACCCTCTAAGGCTGGTTTATTAGCAGCACAGGGCCCAGGGGCTGGTCAGCAAATGTAGCTAGGCACCTCAGGATCCACCTTCTCCTGCCTCCGCCTGCAGGCCAGCTGTCAGACTTAACCACCGACAAGGCTCTTTCTAAAAGGGCTTTTTGTGGATTGGGAGGACGCGACCTCTGGGTCTCCTGTGAGTGGGAGGTGCAGTTCAGCGTTCAGGGGAGATGGTGGGTATGTTCCCCATCCAGAGCCACCCATCTGAGTCTGTCCTGGAATATTTCCCTGGTCTTGGCAGGGCAGAGCCCCTAGTAGTCAGTACAGTGGGCCTACTGGAAGCCTGGAGCTTCTATCAGCTCTCCTGTGAGTGGGGAGCACCAGTCAGATCCTCAGGAAAGTAGGGGAAATTGTCCCACCCCAAAGCCAGTTACTGATTCTCCCTGAGACTTCCCAGAGACATAGGCATAATCTCTGCTCCTGCCTCCTCAGCAGGGGTAGAGATCCAGGGTGGGGAAAGTGGGATTCCTGAGGGTGGAGTGAGCTGTATCCCTGAGGATGGGGTTATTTGCCTTTCCCCAGGCTGCTGCTGCTGGCAGGGACTTGCACCTCCAGGAAAAATGACTGCTAAGGTATGAGGCACGGAACGTCACAAACACAATATGATAATGTGGCAACAAAGTAAAGAGGACAAATATTTGGAGTGTTTCCTCTGCTCACATGCATGCTCCATTGTCCCATTGTCACTTACAAAACACAAGTTCAAAGATAAAATTATAAATTTCTAGATGCTGACAGTAGAGTATTAAAGCAAGCAGTAGGCCATGTACAATTGCACAGGTTGTATATCCATAAAGCCAGCCCTGTGGATCAGGCATGGTTTTATGTGCTGGGATATTGTTCTGAATAGTATAGGCCATGTCCTTTTGTTATAGATCAATGATTGAATGAATATACTTGACTAGAGGCCCAGTGCATGAAATTTGTGCACTGGAGGGGAGGGGTCCCCTCAGCCCGGCCTGTGACCTCTCACAGTCTGGGAGCCCCGCGATCGATCACCCCAAAGTGGCAGGCCCAGCTCACCTGGCTGGGGCTCCGCAATGGATCGGCCCCGCAGAGGGAGGCCCCGCCCACCCACCGCAGCCAGCCAGTCGGTGGCCTGGGCCTCCCTCTTTGGAGCGATCATGGAGCCCCCCCCCCCCCCCCCACCGCCAATTGATCGCCCTGCTGGCCAGTGGCGTGGGCCTCCCTCTGCAGGGCAATCACTGGGCAATGGCTGGGCCCCCGACCAATTGCATGGCACCCGCCTTGGCTGGCCTGGTGCCAGTGGGTGTCATAGCGTGGTCATCTGGATGGTTGTCCTGCTGTTCAGCTGTTCGGTCGATATGCATATTATGCTTTTATTATTATGGATAGGTCACTAAGAAAGACTTTTCTGGAGAGTTGACAATTGAGCTGAGACCTACTTGACAAAAAGTGCTAGACATGCAAGAATATGGAGAAAGCAAATTCCTGGCAGAAGTAACAAACTCCATGTTTCCAACAGGAGAACAAGCTTGGTGAGTTACGTTGCTACTCGTAGTGATATAGAGTAGCCTGCCAGTGTCTGGAATGAGCACTCAAATGAGCGGTCTGGCACTCAAAGTGTGGTCCCAGGGCCAGGACCATCAGCATTACCTTAGAGCTTATTATAAATGCAGTAATTCTTCCTCTCCTCCTCAGACCTACAGCATGAACATCTGCCTTTTTAGCCATACTCCCCCTCAGTGGTCGGCAAACTCATTAGTCAACAGAGCCAAATATCAACAGTACAACGATTGAAATTTCTTTTGAGAGCCAAATTTTTTAAACTTAAACTTCTTCTAATGCCACTTCTTCAAAATAGACTCGCCCAGGCCGTGGTATTTTGTGGAAGAGCCACACTCAAGGGGCCAAAGAGCCGCATGTGGCTCGCAAGCCGCGGTTAGCCGACCACGGGCCTAGGTGATTTGTATGTACACTGAAGTTTGAGAGGCACTGAGCTTGAGGACCACTGTGGCTGAAAGCTAGTGAATTGGAAGTTAAAACTCGATCTTATAGGTTTTATCGACCAGAAAAAGGAGTTTAGCTTTTCTTCTAAGTGTGAAGGAAACTGGAAATTTTTAAAGGGGAGTGCAGATGGGGACAATGACGGTTTTCAAGCTTGAGAATCACCAGGAAGGATAGAAAGATACTAAAAAAATGTGGGAACAATTTACCACTTTGCAAATTGCTCTGAGATGTCTCACTGATGACAATGTTACAGAACAGCCATATAGCTTACCAGAGGATCTTAGACCGCCCATAAATCACATCGTATGCCGTGCCATTGTACCAGTTTGCATTTATATTTCTCCCTTTTCTACTAGCCAAATTTTTTGCATTGTATAAACCATATTTTGACTTTCTTTGCATCTAAGATCCTTGGGAGTGCAATAAATGTTTGTTGTTTTGTGTAGATTGAGAAAAATATGAGTTAAAGAAACAACAGATTTGGACATAGGATGCAAGCCTGTCCTCACCTCTCCTTCATTTTCTCATACCTTGAGCACATCAACTTAATGCAGTAGTAGAAGAAAATGCTACATGTTTGAATGTATGACTCCTTAGCTGAATAACAACATAATTTAAGTATTTTAATACTTTTTTAGATGAGACTTATTATAATTCTTTGATACTGTTTTGGAATCAAGCATTTCGTTTCTGAACTGCGGTGTAAGAGCCCAGGTGGGCAGTGTTGCAGAATGGCCCAGACGCAAACCATGCAAATAGGAGACACTGCCTTCCTCGTCATCCTCTTCGTTTGGATTTGTCAGAACTCTTTGCCATCTCCTTGGGCTCTTGGCTCTTGAACTCAGAACCCATTCTTGTCTAGAAAACATCAGGAGGCTCTAATGCTGCTACTCCCATTTCTATCCACGGAAATGAACCTCCCTCTGCCCGGAAGAAGGCGCAGGGTCTCATCTGCTATCTTCAGGAGTTTCTGCTAATGGTGAAAGATGACTTAGCTTGCAATCCAGTTCCATGGCCACAGAAAAGCTTTTAAGAATTACTATTTTTTTCTTTAGAAAACATGGCAATCCTTCTATTTCTTATTGTTTGATTGACATGCCAAACCTTTCTGGTATCCCAGCTTACTTTATCTGAAATAAGATTACTTTTTTTAAAATTAGTGAATGATTCAATTAGATAGTTTGCATCACATGGTACTATAAGCTTTTATTGTTTAATTGGATTTCAAGGCTGCCAGCATAAAAATAATTTTTAAGAAATTGGCTATAATTTTATTTATTGAATCTCAGTGCTGAAAGTTCTCTTGTTTATATCAATAAAAACTATATGCCAAGTTTAAAGCTAAATGTAGGTTTGAATCACCCTTTTAAAAAGCAGGCTCTCTTTTCATGTGTAAAAGGTTGGTTTCTTGGCATAGATTCACTTTTGAGCACTAAAAGTCATCATTTTAGTAACCTCTGAATAAGTGTCAAACATTACAGGTATGTTCTGGAACAGTGTGTCAACTATGACTAAGTTAATAGATACTTCTTCCTGCTCCATACATCCATCATCTCTATAGCTGTATCTTCACCAAAGCACTAGGGTTTCTATCCCTTAGTATTCTAGTCACTAGATACAAGGAGATTTTTTATCAGTTTCATATGAGAAACACAATATTTCTCAGGGAGATGATCTTTCAGGTGATTAAGAACTGTATTCACTTATTTTGCACATATATAAATAGAAAAAGTATTCAGATGTCTTATCATCCTAGTCATCTGGATTATTACCTTTGCTGTTTGATGCTCATCTGGCTCCTCAAGATTGTATACATCAGGTTTTAAAAATTAGAGAAGTAGAAATTGAATGTATGAGTAGTAAACTACTACAAAATACACGAGACATCAGAAAATTAACCAGTCTCAGCTTGTGTGCATACAATCTGCGTAATATTCCAAGTGAATGAAAGCCATTGTGTCCCATTTACTTAAACAACAGCCACTCTCAGAGCTATCAAATTTGTCTCTTTGTCTTGGGTGACTTGTTAAGCTATTTGGGCTTTGACACCTTTATTGAGAAATTTTACTGCCAAGGCCAACATGTTAGATTCTGGAGCATGTCTCCTTCTATGGAGGAAAAAGATAAAGCAGTTAGGAGATGTTGTAACAGAATCGAGGCTTGCTTAAATCTTGTGACTTGTAGCTTGGAATTTTGCTTTCATGTCCAAATCCCTGCAGGGATGGAATTGGCTTCCCTGCACCTGGTTTTCACTATTGGGACTTCCCCATGCCCCTTGCCATGTCAGGCCAATCCCAGTTCACCCACCCTGCCACTTCCCCTCCAGTGTTCATGTGCTCATGCAGGCTTAAGATGATCTGATTCTTAGACTTAGCTCCATCACCTTTGCTAACAGTATTCACATGCTCCTGTCTTTTGCAGTTCTAGGCTTACCTTCAGTTCCCATTTCCTCACATTAAAAACAACAACCCTCCCCTAGCCGGTTTTGCTCACTGGGTAGAACATTGGCATATGGACTGAAGGATCCTTGTTTGATTCTGATCAAGGGCATATGCCTGGGTTATGGGCTCAATCCCCAGTAGTGGGCGTGCAGGAGGGAGCTGATCAATGATTCATTATCATCAATGATGTTTCTATCTCTCTCTTCCTCTCTGTTCCTCTCTGAAATCAATAAAAATATATTTAAAAAAACAAACCCTTTGCCTTCTCCCATGATTAGCTCCCTAGCATCTATTTAACTATATGAATAAAATTGTATATTTTATGTTTTGACTCTGTTCTGGAACATCTTATTACTGTCTATGATTAAATTATGATAAGGTAGAGGGTTTCTAATAACTCTACTATACCCCTTGACAAAAATAATATTTTTTAAAGATTTTATTTTTTTATAGTATATAGACTATTCCATTAGAATATATAATAAAATTGGTATGAAATATAAGTAATACTTTTTATTTTGGATACTTGCTATATACCAGTTATTTTGCTAAGCACTTTTTAAACATTATTAAATTATATAATGTCTTCGGCCTCAATAGAATCCTCTGAGGTAGATGCTATTTTTCACATTGTGCAGATGACCCAGAGAGATTGAAACACACACCAAAACCACAATCAGTTAAGTACAGGAAATAATACTTGATCCTCAGTGTATCTAAGACCAAAATGCATGTTCTTATCCACCAATCTACATGTGTGTTTAAAGATATTCTTTCAGATTTATTAGTGGTTTATATTGCTCTCTCCTCCAATGTGATTTTATATATATATATATATATATATATATATATATATATATATATATATATTAGCGTTCCTGTTGCAGGAAGAATCCTGCAATAGGGTTTCCTGCTGCACTCTACCCTGCCCTGCCTGCTCTCCTCCCTTCTCCCCCGCCCTGCCTTCTCCGCCAGCCCGCCTGCTTTTCTCCCTTCTCCCCCTGCCCCGCCTGCTCTCCTCCCTTCTCCCCCGGCCCTGCCTCCGCTCCTTCCTTCTCCTCCACCCCAGCTTGCTTGCTTCTCCACAGCTTTGCTCCCTTCTGCAGCTCTTGGCTTCTTTCTACGCTGTCTTGATATGCAAATTAACCACCATCTTGGTTGGGGTAATTTGCATACTCATCCTGATTGGTTAGTGGGCGTGGCTCGGGTGAAGCGAAGGTGTGGTCAATTTGCATATTTGTCTATTATTAGGTAGGATATATATATATATATATATATATATATATATATATATACACACATATATATAATTTTTTTATTTTTTTTTTACTGTAGACCAGTGATGGCGAACCTATGACACACGTGTCAGCACTGACATGTGTAGCCATTTCTGATGACACACGGCCGCATGCCAAGGATGAAACATTTGCTGCTCCTGAGGATGAAACATTTGCGACTAGAGTCTTGGAGTTAGTTTTTTCCTCAAAGTGACACACTACCCAAGTTATGCTCAGTTTTTCGGTGAAGTTTGACACACCAAGCTCAAAAGGTTGCCCATCACTGCTGTAGACTATGTGCTTTGAAAAAAATCTGGTGGTAAGGTAACAGAGGGGTTAAAGTAATTATATCTAATCATATCTTTCCTGTATTTTATTGAAGACACTGGAAATGAGGTCTATGTTGAAAAGGACATGGACTATTTTTACTTCATACCAAATACTTCTTCTAAATACCAGAAACAAAAATAACTGGAGTGGATAAACATGTATGTGTTTTTCTTTAAAAAGCATTTATTTTCTGTGTAGATATAAAAATATCCAGACAGTTTGAAATTAAAACAACAATTAACAAAATTAGAAATAAAGACAACAAAAAATAGAGGTTAATGACAGAAATCAAGCACCATACCTAGTACTATAAGCCAAGAGAAAAGGGAAGTCTGTAGCAATATATATATATATATATATATATATATATATATATATATATATATATTAGAGGCCCAGTGCATGATTGAATCATGCACGTGTAGGATCCCCTACACGCTTTCGCTTTCGATCGTGGGGGAGCTGGATGCCAGTCTGCTGGTGCACCAGGCCTTTCGGAAACCTCCAGCGCGGCGGAGGCTTCTGAAAGGCCTGGTGCCAGAGCAGACAGGCACCCAGCTCCCCCGCTTTTGATGGGCCACGGCGGGACGTGAGCTCGCTGCCCCAGAGGCCCCTTCTGTTCCACAGCACAACCATGGCGCAGATGCTGAGCTCGCGCCGCCGCTGGCTACGTGAGCTCAGCGTCCTGCTGGCCCAATCGGCTACCCCGGCCACCCTGAGTCCCGCCCCCTGCGCCTCCCGCTGGCCCAATCGTGGGCGTAGCAGAGTGATGGTAATTTACATATTACCATTTTATTAGGTAGGATAGATAGATAGATAGATAGATAGATAGATATAGATAGATAGAGATATATATAGATATATAGATATATATAATTTATATACTAGTGGCCCGGTGCATGAAATTCGTGCATGGGAGGGGGCGGGGTGTTCCTCAGCCTGGCCTGCACCCTCTCCAATCTGGGACCCCTTGAAGGATGTCCTACAACTGGTTTACAGGGATCAGGCCTAAACCAGCAGTCGGACATCCCTCTTGCAATCCGGACTGCTGTGTCCAGCAGCTCCCCTGCCTGCTTGCCTGCCTGATTGCCCCTAACCACTCTGCCTGCCAGCCTTCTTGCCCCCAAATGCCCCCCCCCTTGCCAGCCTGATCACCCCCAACTTCCCCCCATGCCAGCCTGCTCACCCCCAACTGCCCCCTGCTGGCCTGCTCACTTCAAACTCCGCCCCCCTTGCCGCTGTCATGATCACCTCCAACTGACCCCCACTGATGGCCTGCTCACCCCCAACTGGCCCCCCTGCTGGTCTGCTCACCCCCAATGGCCCCGCCCCCCCACCAGCCTGATCACCCACAACTGCCATCCCATCCTGGCCTGATTACCCCTGGCAACCCAAGCTCCCACCCCCTCCATTTTTTCTTTTTTTTTTTTCAGCGCCTCCTTGAGCAGAGGCCAGGGCCAGCTGGAAGCAAGTATCTGGGATTTATTTATCTTCTACAATTGAAACTTTATAGCCTTGAGCAGAGGCCAGAGCCGGCGAGGGAAGGCGGGAAGCTTGGCTTCTCCCATCGCCGGGGGAAGCCCAAGCCTCCTGCTCACTCCAGCTCCATTGCCACCGCCATCTTAGTTGGTTTAATTTGCATACTTGCTCTTATTGGCTGATGGGTGTAGCAGAGGTATGGTCAACTTGCATGTTTCTCTTTTATTAGATAGGATAGTCTCAAAATGACATATAATTAGACCAAGTGTTTTCTGGTTTTAAGAAGTCATCATGAAGGTTCAGGTAGTTTTCTCTTATGGTGATTAAAGGAGAAGAGCTTATGTTAAATCTCAAAAAGATGAAACATGCCTAGCATTCGGTGAGCACCTATTTGTGCATAACTTTATGTGAAGCGCTTTTGTGTTGCTTGAACATATCCTCCCAGGAAATCTCTTAGCATACCTCTATCCTAGCACTTACAGAGATAGTGCTTTTGTTTCTCTATTCTCTGGTAGACTATAAACTCCTGTAATTCAGAGATTTCTTGATCACCTTTTCTTTTCATTTGCATCTCTGTCAAATGTCTGCCTCCTAGAGGAGATCTTTCCTGAGCACGGTTTATAGCGCATCTTTGTTCCCACAGAGTCACCTGCTCACTCTGTTTTATTTTCTTCATGGTTCCTATCACCTGAATTTATATTGAATTAGTTCTTGGTTTTATTGTTTATTTTCTTAATATTTTACTAAAATACAAGCTTTGAGAACAGGGAATTTGTTAGCCTTGTTCAATAATTTATCCTCAGCCTTGAAGACAATGGCTAACGTATATTATATGTTCAAAATAAATATTGGGTCAATACATGAATAAATGTTTTTGCACCTAACTCCAGCACAAAGTGTGGTACCTAACAAGGTGTTCTAAATATGGATCCTGAACTGATATGGATTTCTAAGTTTCTTACTGGTGTGGAAATTGGGCTCAAGGAGCATAAGTAATTTCCTCAAGGTCACATACTTAAAAGTAAAGAATCTAGAACAGGAACCCAGGTCTGCGCACACCTGCAAGCGTCACTCACCACTGTTTCAGAGAGCTGAAAGAATGGAATCCGTGCATGTTGACCTCTGGTAATTCAGCTTATTCAAGGGTGAAGTTTAAACAATCGAGAAGAATAGTTCATCTCAAATGAGTCTGACACTAGTATAGAATGAAAATCAACTCATGCGTTATTTCTTCATGTTGCTAACTGAAAGGAGATTCAAAGGTTTTACCAGCCAGACAGGTGATGCAGAATTAATATTCCATGGGAAAAGTTGAAGAACTCAAGGTGAATTTTCTCTCAAAGAAACAGCCCGCTTGCATGTGGAAGTGGGCCAAGTGGGCACCTTTTGGAAGAGCTAAATGTTTTCCTTAAAAGGAGTCTTGAAACTGCTCCAGCTCTTGAAAATATGTATTTGATATAAAATGTTTCATTACTGTATGATATAACAGGGAAAAGGCATTTAGTCCTGAAAAAAATTAATAGCACCTATCAATAATGGAAGTGAATCGACAAGAAATAAGTTTATACGTGCCCGGTGAGATGTTTAGTTCTGTCGAAAAGTACTTTATCATTATGGTCAATCAAGACAAGTGGGCTGCAAAATGCAGCCAAAGTAGCCGAATGAATTGGCCTGCTGAGTGAGGTTTTTAATATTGTTTATCTGAATAATAATGTTTACCAAATATACACGTTAATGATTTTTACTAAGCTTTTGTTTCTGACAGTAATTAATAACTACTGTCAGCTGCTTCTGAAAACCTGCTCCTAGTTAGACATAATAAAAAACATACATCAGCAGAGAATGACTCATGATTTCCTGGTGGTGTGGAAATAACATGCTATAGAGTCAGTCCAGCCTAGTTTCGGATTTTGACTGTGCCAGTTACTAAAGGAGAGAAACAGAGGAAGTTACCTCTCTCTGTTTTATAAAGTTGTTCTGAAAAGTAAAGAAAATGATATAGTATGTGAAGCCCAAAGTAGATGGGACTCAATAAGTCTTCTATAACCTGGATACAAGATCCAAAGTTATGTTTCACCTGTGGCCCAAGCCATATCACTGGTAGAGAATTTTATCTTCATTTGTATTTCTTCAAGAACATGAAATGGACCCTAATTCA
The DNA here is from genome assembly GCF_951640355.1 of Cnephaeus nilssonii. Taxonomy (NCBI): domain Eukaryota; kingdom Metazoa; phylum Chordata; class Mammalia; order Chiroptera; family Vespertilionidae; genus Cnephaeus; species Cnephaeus nilssonii. Next base: position 74,039,631 of record NC_137083.1, on the reverse strand, counting down.
GAGTTCACTGCATGTTTCCAAAATCACCTCTTGGTTCCTCCACTATTTTAATGCTCCCACAGCTTCTCTGATATCTTTCGCTTATCTCTCTTCATCACTCAGATTACAATAACAAGTAAAAAAATACTTTTTCTAACCCAG
>NC_137083.1:73215712-73439290 GCF_951640355.1 Cnephaeus nilssonii | reverse complement strand
AACTGTTTACTTGTTTACCTTCTCTCAAAATTTTAAACTCCTGGAGGGGAGAGGGGAGGTTCTGTTCACTATTATATCCTCAGCATTATTAACCACAGTGTCTGTTTACCACCAGGACTACCTGTCTTAACAATATGAGGTATTTCTTTCATTGGTTTGGTATGCATTTTATATACACAGGTAGCTTGACAGATCATAATTATAACTTCGAAATTCTGAACAGAAGAATGGTGCAGTTCTGACCTAACTAAAGTACAGATATTTTAAAAAGGATTCTGATCAATATTTCATAGGGGCATCTTGTCGAAAAGACACCATAGTGAACTTGTGAGGTCTTCTAGGGAATCCATAAACAACAGAAGTGCTTTTCTTTAATACTGCTTAGAAGGACATACGGGCTAGACTCTCCTTTTAACTGTTAATCACATACTCCAAATATCTGGAAACAAAAACATTAAACATTTCTCATATTGGCTATACTTTGTTTTTGTTTTTTCTCTCTCTCTCTTCTTTCTCTTATATTAAACGTGTTTCCCTTTTGTTGGATAAAATCAATCTGTGGATTTATCCGCCTTACATATGAGTAAACAGCATGCTGGCATTGAATTTGGTATATTGGACACAGCCTTTTTCCTTCTGTGACTTGATTTATCCTAGAATGATAGTGATAAATAACAATGACTAATGTTTGTTCTATTTCTTCTTTCATTTCAAATAGCTTATTATTTATATCATTACTTGGCAATTTTTGTTACATAAACATTCTTAGCTATTATAGGACTACCTAAAAGATTATGGTATATTTTGTCCAATATAAAAAATACATTTTGATTCCTTTTATAGTTTTCACCTTGAATTCTATTTTGTCAGACATTGGCATTGTATCTACCAATTTATTTTGTGTGGTTTTTTTTTGGGGGGTGAACGTTGTTGTCTTTTCATTTTTATTGAATTTACTAGGATGACATTGGATAATAAAATTACACAGGTTTCAGTTATACAATCCTATAACGCATCATTTGTATAGTGTATTGTGTGTTCACCATTCCAAGTAAAGTCTCCTTCCGTGATCATTTATTTCCTATACCGTCTTCTACTATCCCCCAACCCCCATTCACTCTGGTAATTGCCATACTGTGGCCTGTTATGAGTTTGTGTGTTTTGTTTGTTTGTTTGTTTTTGCTTAATTCTTTCACATTTTCACCTAGACCTTGAATACCACTCCCCACTGACAGCTGTCAGTATGTTCTCTATCTCTGAGTCTGTGTTGTTGTTTTTAATTTTGTTTGTTAGCTTACTTTGTTCATTAGATTCCACATGTGATTGAAATAATATGGTACTTGTCTTTCTTTGAATGGCTTATTACTCTTAAAATAATGTTCTTGGGAACCAGCCATGCTGTGGCAAATGGTAATATATCCTTATGTTTTATGGCTGAGTAGTATTCCTTTGTGTAAATGTACCACGAATATTTTATCCTCTCATCTACTGATGGACATTTAGGCTGCTACCAAATCTTGGCTATTTTAAAGAATGCTGCAGTGAACATGGAGTGCATTATTCTTTTGAATTAGTGTTTGGCACTTCTTCGGATATATTCCAAGAAATGCAATCACTGGATCAAAATCAGCTCCATTTTTATATTTTTGAGGAAACTTTATACTGTTTTCCACAGTGGCTGCATCAGTCTGCATTCCCACCAACATGCACAAGGGTCCTGTTTTCTCCACATCCTCACCAGCACTTTTTGTTTGTTGAATTATTGATGATAGTCATTCTTACGTGTGTGAGATATCTCATTGTGGTTTTAATTTGCATTTCTCTGATGATTAATGAGGGTGAGCATCTTTTCTATGTCTATTGACCATTTTCAGATTCATTTGGAGAAGCCCTTGCCCATTATTTAATTGAATTATTTGTATTATTCAAGTTGAGTTTTATATGTCCTTTATAAATTTTGGCTATTAATCCTTTATCAGATGTATCAGTGGTAAATATGTTCTCTCATTCAGTAGGTTGTCTTTTTATTTTATCGATGTTTTCCTTTGCTGTGCAAAAGTTTTTAGTATGATGTAGTCCCATTTGTTTATTTTTCCTTTTGTTTCCCTAGCCCAAATTAATATATCAGAAAGAATATTGCCATGATAAATGTCCAAGGTTTTACTACTTATGTTTCCCTCCAGGATTTTTAAGTCTAACATTTAAGTCTTTAATCCATTTTGAATTTATTCTTGTGTGTGGTCTAAGTAGGTGGTCTAGTTTCATTTGCTTTACAGTTATCTGTCCGGTTTTCTCAGCACCATTTATTGAATAAGCTATCTTTATTCCATTGTACGTTCTCTCCTCCTTTGTCAACAAATAATTGACCAAAAATTGTGGGTTTATTTATGGGCTCTCTATTCTGTTTTATTTATCTACTAGAAGCCCAGTGCACGAAATTCGTGCACGGCGCGGGGTTGTCCCTCAGCCCAGCCTGTACCCTCTCCAATCTGGGACTCCTGGAGGGATGTCCGACTGCCCGTTTAGGCCCGATCCCACTGGGCCTAAAAGGGATCGGGCCTAAACGGGCAGTCGGACATCCCTCTCACAATCCAGGACTGCTGGCTCCCAACTGCTTGCCTGCCTGCCTTCCTGATTGCCCCTAACCGCTTCTGCCTGCCAGCCTGATCACCCCCTAACCACTCCGCTGCCAGCCTGGTTGATGCTTAACTGCTCCCCTGCCAGCCTGTTTGCCCCCAACTTCCCTCCTCTGCCAGCCTGGTCACCCCCAACTGCCCTCTCCTGCAGGGTTGATCACCTCCAACTGCCCTCCCTTGCAGGCCTGGTCCCTCACAACTGCCCTCTCTTGCAGGCCGGTGCCTCCCAACTGCCCTCTCCTGCTGGCCATCTTGTAGTGGCCATCTTGTGTCCACATGGGGGCAGGATCTTTGACCACATGGGGACAGCTATATTGTGTGTTGCAGTGATGATCAATCTGTATATTACTCTTTTATTAGATAGGATAGAGGCCTGGTGCATGGGTGGGGGCCAGCTGGTTTGCCCTGAAGGGTGTCCCGGATCAGGTGGGGGTTCCCTTGGGGCGTGGGGCGGCCTGAGCGAGGGGCCTGTGGTGGTTTGCAGGCCGGCCATGACCCCTGGCAACCCAAAGGGAGGCCCTGGTATCTGGAATTTATTTTCCTTCTACAATTGAAACTTTGTAGCCTGGAGCGGAGCCAAGACTGCTGCTTCCTCCCGGGCGGCAGCCATTTCTGTGGCAGTTAATTCACCTTCTACAATTGAAACTTTGTAGCCTTAAGCGGGTGAGCCCGGCCAGGGTGTGCAGAAAGCTTTGTTTCCCCTGTTGCCGCCGGCAACCCTGGCCTGCTCTCTCAAGCTCCATTCTGCCGCCATTTGTTTGCATTTGTTTACCTTCTATAATTGAAACTTTGTAGCTTGAGTGGAGGCTTAGGCCTGCAACGACTATGGAAAGCTTGGCTTCCTCTGTTACCTGGGAAACCTTGCTCTCTGTGGCTGTAGCCATCTTGGATGGGGTTAATTTGCATACTCACCCTGATTGGCTGGTGGGCGTGGCTTGGCTGGAGGGCATGGCTTATGTAGCGGAATGATGGTTAATTTGCATATTACCATTTTATTAGAGAGGATGTCTATTTTTATATCAGTACCATGCTGTTTTGATTACTATGACCTTATAGTATAGTTTGATACCAGGTAGCATATTTTCTCCAACTTTGTTCTTCTTTCTCAAGATTGCTGTGGCTATTCAAGGTCTTTTGTTATTCCATATAAATTTTTGCAACATTTGTTCTAATTATGTGAAATATGCCATTGGTATCTTGATATGATTGTAATGAATCAATACATTGCTTTGGGTAGTATAGGCATTTTATTTTATTTTTTAAAATATTTATTATTGAGTATATTATAGATGTCCCACTTCCACTTCCCCCATTGCCCTCTCCACCCAGTTTCCGCCCTACCCCAGGCCTTCACCACCCTATTGTTTGTGTAGGTAATGCATATCTATATATATATAAGGCTAATATGCAAAGTGTCTCCTCGGGAGTTCAATTGGGAGACCAGGAGTTCGATCACTCGCTATGACATGCACTGACCACCATGGGGTAGCGTGGAATGAAGAGAGGCTCTGGCCAGGAGCCAGAAGGCCCTGATCAGCCCTGATCGCCGGCCAGGCCTAGGGACCATACCCGTGCACGAATTTTGTGCACCAGGCCTCTAGTATGCATATAAGATCTTTAGTTAATTTCTTCCCACCTCCCACCTGCTTCCCTCTGAGATTCAGTCTGCTCCATGTTTCCATGCCTCTGATTCTATTTTATTCATCAGCTTATTTTGTTCATTAGATTTCTTGTTCTAAATAAATGAATAAGAAATCTAATACATAATATAGACATTTTAGTGATGTTAATCCTTCCTATCCATAAAAACAGAATATGCTTCCACATATTTGCCTCTTCTTCAATTTATTTCTTCTGTGTCTTATAATTTTCTGAGAACAGATCTTTTACATCCTTGGTTAAATTTATTCCTATTTCTTTTTATTTTTTGAAGCAATTATAAATGAGATTGTTTTCTTAGTTTTCATTTCTGAGAGTTCATGATCTATAAATAATAAAAGCTTAATATGCTAATTAAACTGGACAGCTGAACAACCTCCCCGACGTCCTACTGGATGAAGCCACAGTGGTGGAGGTAGTTAGGGGCAATCAAGCATGCAAGCAGAATGGTTAGGGGCAATCAGGCAGGTAGGCAGAGTGGTTAGGGGTGATCAGGCAGTCAGATGAATGGTTAGGGGTGGTCAGGCAGGCAGGCAGAATGGTTAGGGGTGATCAGGCAATCAGGTGAATGGTTAGGGGCGATCAGGCAGGCAGACAGGCAAGCTGTTAGGAGCCAGCAGTCCCAGATTGTGAGAGGGATGTCCAACTGCCAGTTTAGCCCTGATCCCTGCATGATCGGGCCTAAACCAGCAGTTGGACATGCCCCATAGGGTCCTGGATTGCGAGAGGATGCAGGCCGGGCTGAGGCAACCCCACACCCCCATGTACAAATTTCATGCACCAGGCCTCTAGTTGGTGTATGAAAATGCAACTAATTTCTACTTTATTGAATTCATTTATCAATTCTAGTGGTTTATTGGTGGAGTAATTATGGTTCTCTATATACAGTATCATGTCTTCTGCAAATAATGACAGTTTTATTTCTTCCTTTCCAATTTGGATGCTTTTTATTTCTTCTTGTCTGATTGCTGTGGCTAGGACTTCCAGTCTATGCTGAATAAGAGTGATGAAAGAGGACATCCCTTTCTTGTTTGCCCTCTTTGAATGTTTGGTAAAATTTACCTGTGAAGCTTCCCAGTTCAGGAATTGATTTGTTCAAAGTCATTTTTTAAAATTATTTCTTCAATTTCACTATTTGTAATCTGTCTATTCACATTCTCTTATATTTCCTAATTCAGTTTTAGGAAATTATATATTTCTAGGAATTTATCCATTTCTTCTAGATTGTACAAACTTTTGGCATATCATTGTTTGTAATATTTTCTTTCAATCCTTTGTATTTCTGGGGTGTCAGATGATACTGTTCCATGTTTGTTTCTCATTTTATTTATTTGGGTCTTCTCTCTTTCTTTCTTGATGAGTCTAATTAAAGGTTTGTTACCTTCTTTACTCTTTCAAAGAACCAGCTGTTGGTTTTTATTGATATACTAGAGGCCCGGTGCATGAAATTCGTGCACGGAGGGGTGTTGTCCCTCAGCCCAGCCTGTACCCTCTCCAATATGGGACCCCTCAAGGGATGTCCGACTGCCCGTTTAGGCCCGATCCCACTGGGCCTAAACGGGATCGGGCCTAAACGGGCAGTCGGACATCCCTCTCACAATCCAGGATTGCTGGCTCCCAACTGCTTGCCTGCCTGCCTTCCTGATTGCCCCTAACCACTTCTTCCTGCCAGCCTGATCATCCCCTAACCACCCTGCTGCCAGCCTGTTTGCCCCCAACTTCCCTCCTCTGCCAGCCTGGTCACCCCTAACTTCCCTCTCCTGCAGAGTTGATCACCTCCAACTGCCCTCCCTTGCAGGCCTGGTCCTTCTCAACTGCCTTCCCTTGCAGGCCAGGTGCCTCCCAACTGCCCTCTCCTGCTGGCCATCTTGTGGTGGCCATCCTGTGTCCACATGGGGGCAGGATCTTTGACCACATGGAAGCAGCTATATTGTGTGTTGCAGTGATGAGCAATCTGCATATTACTCTTTTATTAGATAGGATAGAGCCCTGGTGCATGGGTGGGGGCCAGCTGGTTTGCCCTGAAGGGTGTCCCTGATCAGGTGGGGGTTCCCTTGGGGCGTGGGGCGGCCTGAGCGAGGGGCCTGTGGTGGTTTGCAGGCCGGCCATGCCCCCTGGAAACCCAAGCGGAGGCCCTGGTATCTGGAATTTATTTTCCTTCTACAATTGAAACTTTGTAGCCTGGAGCGGAGCCAAGCCTGGGGCTCCCTTCAGGCTGGCAGCCATTTGTGTTGGGGTTATAATTGAAACTTTGTTGCCTTAAGCGGGTGAGCCCGGCCAGGGTGTGCGGAAAGCTTTGCTTCCCCTGTTGCTGGCGGCAACCCTGGCCTGCTCTCTCAAGCTCCATTCTGCCGCCATTTGTTTGCATTTGTTTACCTTCTATAATTGAAACTTTGTAGCTTGAGTGGAGGCTTAGGCCTGGCAAGGGCAGGCGGAAAGCTTGGCTTGCTCTGTTACCTGGGAAACCTTGCTCTCTGTGGCTGTAGCCATCTTGGTTTGGGTTAATTTGCATGCTCGCTCTGATTGGATGGTGGGCGTGGCTTGTGGGTGTGGTGGAGGTATGGTCAATTTGCATATTTGTCTATTATTAGGTAGGATTGTATTTTTTTTTAGATGATATTTCATTTCTGCTCTGTCCTTTATTATTTCCTTCATGTTACTGACTTTGGGCTTTGTTGTTCTTTTCTAAGTTCTTTTAAGTGTAAAGGTAGATTGCTTAGTTGAGATGTTTCTTGTTTCTTGAGATAAGCCTGTAATGGTATGAATTGCTCTATTAGGACTGCTTTCACTGTGTCCCACAGATTTTGGGTTGTTGTGTTCTCATTTTCATTTGTTTCAATGTATCTTTTGATGTCTTCCTGATCTCATTGTTAACCCTTTCATTGTTTAGTAACATGCTAATTAGCCTCCATGTATTTTTGTGTTTTTCAGTTTTTTTCTTGTGATTGATTTCTATTTTCATACCATACTTATCAGAGGAGATGCTTGACATGACTTCAATCTTAAATTTATTAAGATTTGTTTTGTGTCCTAATATGTGATCTTTCCTAGAGAATGTCCCATGTGCAATTGAAAAGACTATATATTCTACTGCTTTGGGGTTAAATGCTCCAAAGATATCAATTAAATCCATCTGATCTAGGGTGTCATTTAAGCCCATTATTTTCTTGTTGATTTTATGTCTTGAAGGTCTATCCATTGATGTCAGTGGGATGTTAAATCCCTTACTATGACTTTATTACTGTAAATCTCTCCCTTTACATTATCAAGATTTGCTTTACATATTTATATGCTTCGATGTTAGATGCATAAATGTTTATAAGGTTTATATCCTCTTGTTGTATTCCTCCATTTATTATTATGTAGTTTCCTTGGTCTTTTACTATAGCCTTTGTTTTAAAGACTATTTTGTCAGATATAAGTATTGCTACCTCAGCTTTTTTCCCTGTTCATTTGCATAAAATATCTTTCTCTAACCCTTTACTTTTAGGATATCTTTCATTCTGATGATATCCTATTGTAGACAGCATTTATATGGTCTTGTTTTTTTTCTTCATTCAGCTTCCCTGTTCAATTGATTGGAACATTTAAGCCTTTACATTTCATTTTATTCTTTTAACTAAGTTCCTCCATTTCTTCTCCTCCTCCTCTTGCTCTTCCTCCTCCTCCTTCTCTGCCTTCTCCTCCACCTTCTCTTTCTCCTTTTTTTTCAAGCAGGTTCTTTAACATTTCTTATAATGCTGGTATGGTGGTAATAAACTTCTTTAGATTTTTCCTGTTCATTTATCTTTCATTTTCAATGATAGCCTGTCTGAGTAAAGCAGTCTTGTTATAGGTCCTTGCTTTTCATCACTTTCAAAATTTTATGCCAATCCTTTCCATCCTGAAATATTTATGTTGAGAAATCAGCTGACAGTCTTATGGGAGCTCCCTTGTAGATAACTGTCTTTTTCTTACAGCTTTTATGATTCCCTTTTTGTCCTTAACAGTTGCCATTTAATCATGGTGTTTCTTGGTGTGTGCCTTTTTAGGTTCATCTTGTTTGGGACTCTGAACTTCCTAGACTTTTGTGTCTTTCTTTTTTTATTTTATCAATTCCGGAACGTTTTTGTTCATTATTTCTTCAAATAGGTTTTCAATTCATTGCCATGTCTTTTCTCTATCTGGTACCCCTATGATGCTGATGTTGTTACACATCATGTTATCCCAAAGTTCTCTTAATCTATCTTCAATTTTTTAAAATATTTTTCTGCTCTGATTGCGTGTTCTTTTATACTTTGTCTTCCAAATCGCTGATGCAACCTACTATTTATTCTTCAATAAATGCCTTCCAGTGTATTCTTTTATATATATATATATATATATATATATATATATATATATATATATTGATTTCAGAGAGGAAGGGAAAGGAAGAGAGAGAGAAACAACAATAATAAAAGCGAATCATTGATGGGCTGCCTCCTATACTCCCCACAGGGAATTGAGCCCACAACCTGGGCATGTGCCCTGATCTGGAATTGAACCATGACATCCTGGTTCATAGGTCATCAGGCTCCAGTGTGTTTTTTATTTCAAATATTGTATTCTTCATTTCTGACTCATTTTTTTTATGGTTTATGTTTTTTTCATGCTGTTGAGCTTCCTTATAACCATCACTTCAAACTCTATATCTGATAAATTGCTTTCCATTTAGCTCTTTTTCTGGAGATTATACCTATTCTTTTATTTGCTACACCTGATTCTTTTTCTTCCCATTTTTGGCTCCCTTTTTTGTGTTTGTTTCTATGTATTAAATAGATTTGATATAACTCCCAGTCTTCATGGGATTGCCTTATAGATGAGTTGTCCTGTGGTGCAGTCTTCCTGATCACCTGAGCTGGGTGCTCCAGGGAATGCCCTTGTGTAGGTTAGGTGTGCCTTCCCATTGTAATTGAGTTTTGACTGCTTTTGGCCTCTTTGTGCCTAGGATGGACCCTCAGGCTGGCTGGCTGTAAGGCTCAACCCTGACCACATTTTGAGAGCTGCTGTGCAGATGCTGACCATACAAAGCAGAATTGGCCTCAGCAGGGATTGCTGACTGCTGAGATCTCCCTTTGGATATGTGAAGCTTACTGGATCCTGTTCTGATGTTTTCCGAAGCCGGCCACTGTGTGTGTTGGTTCTCGGTCTTTTGAGAGGGACTCTGGTGGAGGCCACTATCAGCCACTACCTGTGACTGGTCATTGGCAACCTGTTTGGAGCTACAGGTAATCCACAGCTGTGTCTCCCTTGCTGGGCATAGGTGCATATGCAAAGGATCATGCTGTGCATCAAAGCTAGTTTTTATCAGCACCAAGCCCAGGGACAGGTCAGCAAAAATCCCACTGCGCCCAAGATCTGCCTCCCTTGCCACTGCCCACCAACTGCCTGTTAGGTTCAGTCACTAAAAGAGCCTTTGGCAGTACTTGAGTTTCATGAGGTAGGTTTACTGTGAGTTGCCAAGTTGAGGCAAGAGGTTGTCCCATGAGGGGTAGGAGCTGGCAAGGCTTTAGGAAAGGTGGGGTGTGTGGCCCTTGCCCTGGCGCCACACAGCTGTCTGTCTTAGATTTTGTGCCACCTTGGCAGGTTGGAGCCACTACAAGTCAGGTGGGTAGGGTCTCCAGAACCAGGAGGGTGGGTCTGCTGGAAGCCTGGAGGGTGTTTTTAACAGAGCTCCCATGAGAGGGAATATCCGGTTAGGTTCAGGGGAAAGTGTTGGGGGAGGGGGGCAGCGGGGCAAATAGCCTCCATCTTAAAGCCGCATAGCTCAGTCACTGACTTCCCCTGAGTTGGTCCAAACCTCTGCACTCTGGCCAAGGCAGCAGACTCCTCAGCAAAGCTCAAGCTCTGCAGGGTGGAGTGAAATGGAGTCCAGAAGGAGGGACTATTGCTTTTCTCCAGGCTGATACCACAGGTAGGGGAGTGCTCTACTCAAAAAAGGTGGTGTTTATGGTGTGTGAGAATTACTCAGCACAGGGATCTGGTTGGATGTTCCCTCAGCTCTATTCTAAGAGCTACAACCGCCAGACCCTCCGGATGCAACTGTCGTCCATTCTTCTTGCTCCACCCTTCCTCCAGGAGCTCACGATGAGGGGCTGTGAATGAAGTTTTATGCACTGGGCCTTAATGAGGGTGCCTGTGTCTCTAGCCGACTTCTGCACAGAAACTGCTTTTCACAGTTGGATGTTATGTGGGCACCGCTTCCTGGTCCTCGTGCTCTAGGCTGGAGAGTCTGGCTTGGGTTTAGACTCTCTGCTTCTGGGGAGGAACCTCCACAGCTGAGCATCTCAGCTGCCGTATATGGGAGCAGCACCAGTTCTTTTTGCACTTCTACCCTTCCGACTAGTCTTGATGCGGCTTCCTCTACAAACCTTTTATTATTCAGCTAGTCTCCACCTGTTATGTCACCATCTTGGATTGCTATTTTATTTTTCTACCTACTATGATGTACTTCAAACATTACTTTAGTTACTCTTATTTTTTATTTGTATTTTAAAATATCTTTAAGTATAATTAATGAGTGGTTTTATATACTTTAACTTTGAATATTTGGTGCTCTTCTTTCAAAGTATAAATTGTATATAGTTGAGTGTATATTTATTTTTTCTTTTGTCTCAAGAAGTGTTTTCTTTACTTTTGGATTTTTCTCTAATTTGAAAAATAATTTTTCTGTATTTGATTCAAATAACTTTAAAATCCTCTTTATGTAAGATGTAAAATTTAGTAAGCTTTTACTTCTTCCACAGTCAGATCAGCAGGTCTTTACTGATATTATTAGAGGTTATAGATATTGTTTATTATTAATATTTATTTTTATTTTATAACTTCTATTTCAAGTGTAATTTTACCATGAATTTGATGTTGTCTCCAAATAAAAACAATTACTTAGACAATCTATATATTCAATTTTTGTTTATGTTCAAAATTGCTTACATCACTAATATTCTCATTTTTAGATTTGCTAATTTTTCTATTTCATTTAACCATTTAACTTTTTGCATTCAATCCTAATTAAGCTTGGATGTAATATTTACTAATTACTTTGAATATTGGATAATGTATTTTGTTTCCTTTACTCATGAATGGCATTTGGATAGATATTATACTCAGTCCTCTAAAAATTTAAAAATATTCATTATAACTTTTGATATTCTTAATTATTTGAAGAGAAAGCTTGAATGCACAATATATTTTCATATAAGAAAGATCAACAAATGTTATTCTATTAAATGCCTACATAACCCAGTATTTTATACTTCATAAAAATATATTTTATATCTTTATAAAAATGGTCATCATCTTACTTAAACAATGAAGAATAGACTATAATTTTTTTCTCACAACCTGGAGTATTGGCTTTTGAAAGTAATGTGTTTTTAAAAAATATAAATTGTACGTTTATATTAAAATTTTATGTTTACAATTTATATAAACATAAGTCAATAGAGATCAATTCTTTCAATATTAATTTTGAGGTTAAAATAAATATTTTTTGCACAAATATAAGCATTCATATTTTTATAAAAATGCATAGTTTTAAAATCAGTTTTGTCTCCACTTTCTCATTTAATCCTCATGGCAACCATGCTAAGTGATCAAGATTATCATACTCATTTTACAGAGGAGGGGACTGGGTGTCAACACAAGTGAGGGATTTGCCCATGTCTGCATTCATTTTAAGTGGCACAGTTGAGGCTAAAACATTGGTTTTCTGTCTCCAAGTACAGCATACTAATTCTGTAAAGTATACTTTCCAAAATTTGATTTTTAAAAAAAGCTTTCTACAAAATTAATACTCTTCTAGTAGAAATAATAATCCTATATGAGTCCAATTAAATCATAGATCCTTGAAAACAAGGCAGTTCAGTTTTATTGGGAAGAGAAGGGATATGTTTTTTAATGTTGCCTCTATATAGATAAAAATAATCTATTTAGAACGATCCTCCACCCCCCCCCCCCCCAATTAATATGTGGACGATGAAAAGCAAAACAAAAAGTGGGACAGCAGGGGAACAAGGGGATCAAAAGAAGGACAGTAAGCACTGTAACCTGGCGGGATATATAACACTTCCTGTTTCCATTGTCCTAATTATGCCTCACATTATAAAAGCTAATGTTGCAAAAAGTCATTTTAGAAATCATAAAAAGCATTCACTCTAGTGCATCATCCAGTTAAATCTTTAAAATAAAATAAAAACTCAGTGTTTTAATAATGCCAAGGTACATTTTAGAGAGTTTTGCTATAAAATGTTAAGTCTTTCCTGAATGCTGTTGTTTATTTAATTATGTAGTAAGAAATATATGGTAATATTACAATTACAAAGTTATTCTCTATTAAACCTATAGTGCATAGTATTTTAACCATAATTACTGTCTTAAATAAGTTGTTGAATGCTGCAAAGCCAAATATTCTCTAACAACTTCTAATATTCCTTCTTAAATATTCCTGATGATGATCTCTGTTTATTTTTTAGACCATTTTTCTTTTCCAATTCTACTATGTGGTCACTAAATTTCCCACCAATTACATGGAGGAAGGATATATACTTTTAACAGGGTTAAGAGAGCTGCCATTACCCTACTGAGCTTCCTTTAAGTATCTTTCCTACCACAATTATAAAGTCTCTCAAAATTGAAATGGCAGGCTGAGATGCTTTATGATCGACATGATGGGCCAAAAAAGTACCACTATCATCAATCTTTCCTATCTCTTTGAGGGTTATGAGTAGGAAAACTGATGAAAATATTTTTCCAATTCTCTCTATGAATAAGTCTGAGAAGGCTACAGGGTAAGTATGAGTCTTTTATCCTCTAGCCTTCTCTTTCATTGTGTGTCCAACCACAACTGCTGAATGCTCCCTTCAATATCAAGAAAGTAGCTCAAATGAGTCCATAGAAAGCACCCATAGCTGAGTAGAACACTTTTGGTGAACTATGACATGTTGAGGATCTCACTCCTTAGGTTTTAAGCTATTGTTATTTATTTATTGAATGAGTGAGTGAATGAGCGAGTATTGAGTGTTTGAAATGAACAAAAAATTACACAAGCAGGCACACAGGACCCTCCCTAGCCCCCCACAACCTTAAACATATTCAGCTAAAAACTCTTTTAATAAACTCCATTTTGGAATGTCCGAAAAAAGAGGCTTCGGTTGAGATCAACAAGTTCAGTTCTACTAACGTGTTTGATTTTATCACAGACTAAGTACGAAGAAACATTTTTAACTCGCCAAAATAAAAATAGCTACAATTTAGTGTGTTCTGTGTGTCGAGAATCTTAAACATATTATCTCACTTAATCCTCAGGAAGATATTATTGTCTATCCTATATAGTAAAAGTGTTATATGCAAATAGACTGAACAGCGGAATGACCAGTTGGCAGGCAGCGCCAGGCCAGCCAAGGCACATGCCAGAGGGCAGAGGGAGGGGATGGTGATGGGGGGGGGGGTGCGGCAGCAGCAACCAGTGGTGGCCGAGAGGTGATGGGGGGGGGGGGCGCCATCCCCTGATCGGCCACCCCATCGCCTCCCACAGAGGGAGGCCACTAGCAGCGGCAGCGGCAGCAGCAGCAGTGGAGTGGTGGGGGCGGCGTGTTCCCCTGATTGGCCCACCTGTCGCCTCCCACACAGGGAGGCCAGACTGTAGGGGGAGCAGGCCTAAGCTGTCAGTAGGACATCCCCTGAGGGATCCTGGACTGTGAGAGGGCGCAGGTCGAGCTGAGGGACCCCTCCGAGTGCACGAATTTTCATGCACCGGGCCTCTCGTTTTACATAAGGGAATATAACAGGTTAAAGATTAAGTAATTTTCTGGAGTGACACCATTAGTGAAGTGGTAAGATGCCTTCATGAAGCCTAGGTTCCTATTAGTCCAAGTCCCCTCCTCTCAATTGTCCCAAAAGTCTGCTTTTGAGTTTTTGGAGTCAAAAGGGGAGACTAGTGCTGAAAACTAATGAAACAAAAATGGAATAGCAAACTTCACATCATAAAGGGTTAGGTTTCATTATGTGATTTTGAAGACTTCCTTTAAATCTATTCTATGAACCGATACATAATTCTTTGTGAATATGAACGTATGTATAATTCTTTGTGAAGAATAAATAGGAGGGGGTATTTCCATACCATGGATAAGCTTACTCTTGTTTTTTAATTTCTATATACTAAGCAGTGTATTCCCTCTCAGGCTTAGATTTTAGCACCACTAAACTTTTCTTTTTAATTCCATGCACATATTATGATCATTCTATAATCTATGCCTACTATGACCTCATGTCTACTTAGCCTGAACAGTGACTCTCTTTATAGCAATAGCTAAGATATTTACAATGGCCTGGGCATTCGCTAAGTATTTTACATGTATTTTCTCAGTTATTCTCTCAACCATATTGTTATTAGTTACTATTTAATACCTATGTGGTTATTAACATAAGTAAAATAATGCCCAAGAAATTGAATCAGAGCTAGTTAGTTATGGAACATGACTTGAAATCAAAGCTACCTAATATTTATACCACTATTCCACTTTCCCAACTTTCTTCCTACCTGT
The DNA here is from genome assembly GCF_951640355.1 of Cnephaeus nilssonii. NCBI lineage: Eukaryota > Metazoa > Chordata > Mammalia > Chiroptera > Vespertilionidae > Cnephaeus > Cnephaeus nilssonii. The sequence goes on along the minus strand of NC_137083.1, from coordinate 73,424,430 downwards.
ACCACCTGCATTGTTTTGCCATATCAAAAAATATCTAAAACTGTAATATTGCTTGTATTATTCTTAGCCCGCTCATTTTTATTTTTTAAAGGAAACTATATATCGTATTTTAAGTGGACAGATGACATAAAGTAACCTAAAATAGATATGTACATGTAAAAATTTTTAAATAAATGTCAATTATTCCTATGTTGCTGGTGGGAATGTTAATGAGATAGTCATTCTGGAAAATAGTTTGGCGATCTTTATATAACTTAAAGTGTCTTTACCAAATAAGCAAAACTCTTAGGCATTTATCCTATAGAAATTAAAACTCATGTGCTGGCAAAAAATATGTACAGAAATGTTTATAACACTTTAAAAACTGAGAACATTTCAAATGTCCTTCACTGAGTATAAGGTTAAACAACTTTGATGTATCCACATCATGGAATAAAAAAGAAACAAGTTAATGATACATATAGATGAAACAACCTAGGTGAATCTCTAGAGACTTTTGCTGAGTGAAAAAAGGCAATCTCAAAATGGTGATATTCTCTGGGATTATGTTTACATAATATTCTTGAAGTAATGTAATTGTAGAGGTGGAAAGCAGATTAGTAGTTATCGGAGATCAGAGTTTGAGGGGTGTAGACATGCGAGAGGAGAAGTTTCAGGGAGTGATAGAAGACACAAAGGGTTGCATACGGGAACCTATGGTGACAGAACAGTTCTACATTTTTGTCACGGTGGTAGTTACACAAAATTACACATGTGATAAAATTGATTAGGACTGAACACACACACACAGAAATGAGTGTATGCATGACTGGTGAAATCTCAATAAACTCTAGGGTACAATGACTTATTGTACCAATGTCATTTTAATGAGGTTGATATTGTACTACAATTAGACCAAGATGCTAACATTGGGGGGGGGGGGTAATAGGCTACACCTGACCTTCCTAAATATTTTTTAACAACTTTCCAGTGAATCTGTTATTTCAAATGAAAAGTTATAAACCACTGTCCATGTGTGTATAACCTGCAGCCTCGCCTTTGCAACAAGTAGCATGTGATCCATCCCCTAGCCTCAGTTCTAGTAGTTTAGATGTGTCTGACCACATTCCCTGCCCTTTAGGTGTGTACATGGCCAAAGACAAAGCCGAAAATTGTCATGAATTCTTTAGGTAGGAGAACATTAGTAACTATTTCATGAACATAGCTCAACTGGCGTGCAGCATATGTACATAATACGCACATAAGAATAAACTGAAAGATGTAACCCATTTTCTAGTAAGGAGAGCATTAGTACTAGTATTATTTCAGGAACATGGTTCAACTAATGTGGTGTACATAAATTAACTATAAATTCAAATCCATATCATGCTAATTTAGTGGTTAGGGATCATTCATTCATATGAAACTTACATAAACATAACATTTATAAAGGCCCAAGTTACAAAACCACCACAGACATAGCAAGAGATTGATCTTGTCAAAATAGACTCTCCCTGATTATGAAGTAAGATTCGGAGGCCCTATGTGGATAAAACCAGAAATAGTGATTTCATTCCAAAAACAAATAGGGTTATTAAATAGATTATTTTATTATTTTTATTCCAGTTTTTTTGGATATATGTCTGGGAAAAGAAACAAGAAACTGAAGGAGATAGTAAACTCTTTGGAGTAGCAATTATTTAGAAGATTCTTTTGGGTAAATACTAAAATTAATATATTTCCTAGATGAACCTCAACATGCATGTGTATGCATTTCCAAAAACTGAGAAATCATCCTGTAAGCTTTGTTACTGATCTGCTGGAATTATTTGCTGAACTTTTCCCCAGTCCTAGATGGAAGGTTTGCTTTGGCAACCATGTATTGCTTTTTATTTGTGGAGTATCAAACTATGTTTTTATGAATAAGAATATATCTTTATAAGAGATGAGGCACATCTGGAGAACACTACAAGGAGCTATGTGTAAAAGAGAAGCATAATATCTTCCCTCTCCTTGTGTTCCCACATAAAAATATTAAGACAGAAACAAGAGATTCTTTTATTAAAGTCCACTTATACAGCCTAGGTCTCTAAGCTCTGAATGTTAGAAACCATGCATATTCTGTAAGTTTTTACATCTTTAACAAGGAGTTTCCTAATTTTTCTTGCCTTATATGTCTGTTAGAGAAGCTAAAAATTAGCTATAATTTTTAGTGTTGAATTAAAAGAAAATGTGCCATTTCTTTATATTTTCACTTTAAGATAAAATCCCACAGGGGAGCTTTGTCTTTTGGTGAAAGGGTTAATACTTTATTCTGTTGAAAAGTATGTATTTAACATGCAAGTATATTTGATGTTCATTGACAAAGTCACAATAGGAATGATCTTGCTTTATGTACCAGTTACAAGGTTTAATATCATTATACTGCATGCAATATTAGTTTTTATTAGTCGCCATTAACAAGATGCTTTCTACTTGAATTCTCATTTACTTGTTCAATGTAAAAATTATCTCTGTAAAAGAGAAAAACACATCTTCAAGTGTCAGCTATATTAAATTAAAGAACTGTTTACTCTTTCTAAGAAAAGCCTATGTATCTAAATAGGCATCTTTCACCGTTTGCATAGTAGATTGGAAATTAGCATTTTTGTTCATTTTCCCATGTATGCACAGTGCCTGAAAGAGTAATACTCCATGCATATCAGATCAGCCAGCCTACAATTTTTGTGCAATATATTATTTGGCAATCTAAAATTTGTAATTTGCATGAAATTGCTTAATTAAAATACAGTCACTCAGGGTATTAATTTCTCTGTCTTGCAGTTCAATGTACTAAAGGCGGGCTTCAGAAAATGTGAAATCCTGTCAGATGTAACAGTAAAATATTAACAAAAAAATTCCACTTCTGGCAACAAAGTGACAGAGCGATAATGCTTTTGCCCCGATTCCAGGTTCAAATATGAGTTTAGGTTGACATTGAAACCTACTAGGAAATTTACAATAGCAACTCTGGCATTTTGCCAAGAAATCTGCATGCTCCTTTTCGGTGAAAACTCTTTTTGCTAGAACTCCTACATTCATGCATCCTTATACACAAAATTACACCCACATACATAAATGCCCCTAAGATAGATGGGGACACACATACACACACCTTTTTTCTCTTTTCTTTCCACTAAGCTAAGTTCGTTAATGTTTTCTGGTAGTTTTTGCTTTTCCTATTTGAAATCATCAGCAACCCTAATGATAAAATGATCCAATCAGTTCTTCCTAGTTGTCAAGACAACAGTTCATAATTGTTACCAGCTCTTTTTATTGAAACCAGACAGTTCATAAATAAGACAATTCTCTAATTGATCCAGCCAATCCTACTTTGCATACCGTGCCAAATAGGGCAATCTGCTTCCTGTTGCCACAAACTTCTCCAGAGATGCCAATGAGCTTATGTACTGTCTTTAAGACAGGTGATTTTTAAAACGCTGCTTTTTATTTTCTATTAAAATAAGCCTAGAATGTAAAACTGATAAATAGCACTTGGGCTGTTATTATGTATAATGCATCCCTGTGTGTACACACTTGTATTTAACATGTTATAAGTGTAAAGTACTAGCATATCATTATTTCATTTAATTCATAACAGAAATATGATAGCTTGCTGTACATGCTTATTATATGAAATGATATGCTTTCCGAAAGAATAACCTCTGTGAAGTTGTAAGTACCATGATGGCTTAGGCACCCTGGGAAAGCTTGGGAGAACTCGCCATCCCTTGGGCTTCAGGAAGGAGTAGGAGGTAGGTATGTTATGCTCACCAGAAAGGAGAAAAGCAAGGAGGTGGAGATTCTGTAATCAGGGATTTCTGAGGCTTTGCATCTGCAAATTGCTATCTTGTGTTTCTGAAATGAATTAAACATACAAGGTGCTGAGATCTGACTCTTGGGGGGTAAGGGGGTATAACTTTGAGAAAGAAAGGGGGAAATGGTTGACCACACTCTGGCACTTGGGGTCAACCTGATCCTGCAGTCACACAAATCTATAGAAAGTACACCCCCCTACCCCCGGTGAGGGCAACTAGATAACAACTACAAGAATCAATTGCTGACAAATTAATAGAAATGCAAATGCAAGCAGTGTTCTTTGTTCTTTTTTCTACATAGGCAGTCTACACTTTATATAGATGTGCATTTGTATGTGCCAGTAATTAAATTTATTCCTTTGAATCTTGCAATGCAAACATGTCTTAAATGTGTTTAAAGTAAAATAAAGGGAAGTGATTTCTAGAAGTAGAAAGGCTTGGCATAGCAAAGGAAGAAAGGACGGTTTGATTTTCTTCTCCATTTTCAGTTTGTTGAATGCCTTGCTTGCCTGCAATGCGTCCTCTTTTGTCTTAAATATCAAAGGCTCTGCAGGCATGTTAACATTTTAATAATTTCAAAAGGCACAAAAGGCAAAGGATGGGAGTGAAAAGACAGATTGTAGTGAAGTGGCGTGTCCGCTGCTGAAAGAATATTCCTTGCGAGGCTGCCTAGTACTGTAGGAAGCGGGATTCGCCAATCTTGTTCATTCACCAGCCCACAAAGGCGCACAAGGTGATGTGGAGTCAAGGCCTAATTAAAATCCTTGAACAGAATGCAGGTCTGGAGAATGACACACATCCAGGAATTGCAGTAGAAAGGAAAAGAGCAGGAGAGCGCAGAAAGGAGAGAGGGAAAAAGAAGCAGGGAGGGAGGGAGGGAGGAAGGAAGGAAGGAAGGAAGGAAGGAAGGAAGGAAGGAAGGAAGGAAGGAAGGAAGGAAGGGTGAAAAGAGCAGAGAATGAAAGAGGGGAGAGAGAGAAGGAGAAGAGCAAAGAGGAAAAGGGGGAAAGAGAGGCGAGGGAGCCCCGTCACCCGCAGTCAGAAGCTGCATGGCGAGCCTTTGCTGCCCTCAACAGCCTTCCAGTGTAAGCACTGCCACCCAATTTGCGACAAAGTTAATTGGCTCTTTGATGTCTCCGGAAAGGTGCTGATAGAAAAAAGGGGGGTAAAAAAAAAAGAACACGAATCTTCCTTTCTCCACACACTCCTGTTTATCTATTTAAAAAAATAAAAAAAAATCTTGCTGATCCCAAAGGGTTTCTTCCATGTATCCCCTTCCAAACCACCCTTCCCTCTCTCAGTCCCCCTCACCTCCATTCTGTACTAGATCATGGCTTTTATTTTTGTGGGGGGGGGGGGTCGGGGGGGGGGGAGAGAGAGAGATGGGTTACTAATTTTCACTTGCTAATTTCCCAGCTGGAAAAAAAAATGGAAAAAAAAACAAAAAAAACGTGGGAGTGCAGCGGGCTCCCTGCTGCCACTGCTGATCAAATGGAACAACAAGGGCAATGCCTCCTAATATGGGAAGCTATTTAGTGGCGCGCTGCCTTTTGAAATGATGATGATAATGGATTCAGTCTGCTCATTAATGGAGCCAGAGTGCTCATTAGAGTGAACAAACAAGCCAGGTTGTCAGTACTGAAAATGCCAAGTGCTTGTTTCCATTTTATCTGAGGAGTCTAGAGACAGTGATTTTACCATTTATTCCCCCTTTCTGCTCTTGACCCCCGAGCTCCCCCCAGCATCAAAGTCCCTCATCCGGTGGAGCCTGTACATTTGCAGCGTCTCCCCGGCTCATCGCGGCTTCAAGGTCACAGACACGAAAAGAGCAGCGGGGCTGGGAGTGTGTCTGTGTTTGTATTACACTTCCACGGGATTTTGTTCCCCATAAATAGTGTCTGGAGCGGGGGTCAGCGAGGGAAAGAGAAAGGAGAAGCCGGAGACGGGGAGGGAGAGGGACAGGGAGGTCTGAAATGGAGAAAGTCGATAAGGAGCTTTGAGTGTGTTTGCAAATCTTTTAAATACCAATTAACTAATTGATCATGCAAACTCCTCGACGGGGCTGGGGCTGGCCTCCGCTCCAAGACCAGAGCCAGCCGCCCAGAGGGGACGCGAGGGGCGCACCGCCGGGGTTGGGGCTTTGGTGTGGAGTTGAGGGGCCTGAAGGATTCAGGGGGGGCAGTTCGATTCCCGGGCTCGATTGTTAGCGCCAGGTCCCGGACTCTCACTTCCCAAAGGGGAGCCGAGACCCGGAGGGGTGGGGAGTCCCGGCTGCCTTCGTGGTGGAGATCCCGAGCAAAGCTCCCGCGCCCGAGTTAACTTGTCTCCGGGACCCGCGGCTTGGCGCGGGCTGAGGACCCTGGACCCCGCGTCCCCGTCGGCGGGGAGGGGAACGGGGCCGAATCCCACAGGGAAGGGGCGGGGAGGAGACTGGGGACCGGTTGGGATCCCAGTGTGTGTGGGGTTGGGCTGGGGTTGGAGGGGAGCGAGGTCAGGGGAGACGCCTCTAGAGAGGTGCGAGCCCGGGTCCGAGGGAAGGCAGTCCTCTTTGGAGCCAGGAGGGAGAACAGCGCCCGGGGAGCGCGCTCCCTCCGCCCCAAGTGCGTCACGGGGATGCTCTGGGCTGACAGTGCCGGGACCTCCTGGCCTCGAAAACCTAAAGATCCAAATTCGATAGCCCTCAGAATCGTCGGCCAAGTGCATGCGCTCCTGGGAACCCTCTCTAACGACACAGCTGTATTCCTCAGGCTGCGAGGGCTCATTTGCGACTTATTATTTTCTGCACCTCGGGGGGAAATGGAGAGGAGGCGCTCCTAGTTCCGTTGAGGAATAAATTGGGAAATGTTTTTAAAAATATATTTTTAAAGTTTGGAACAGTAGAGGAAACTGTTTTAACTGATTTTCTAATGACATATTCACTGCCATCGGAGCTTGGTCCTGGAGTTTGTTCCCCCACCCCCCCCTTACTCTTCGTTAGTAACTTCATTCATTACAGGAAATGTTATATGATATTAGCTGTCATAAAGTTTGCTTTATCTAATTTCTTATGTTTCTCCAGAGTGTTTGCCATAGTTTCAAATTCTCTAGCTATAGAGTTGAAATTTGAATTGTTTGAATTCAAAAAGAGAAATATTTCTTGGGTGTTTACATGAATCACGTATAACTTGTAATATAATACTGCATGGTACTGATTACTATTATTTTACATGGCTTATCTAAAAAAGTAATAATACTCATGAAAATAAGGCAGGTTTCATTTACTTCTCAAATATATTCCATCCAATATCCAAGGATTAATTTTAGATAATTCAATCTATAAAAATGCAAAGTCTATACAATCACTGAGATCATAAAGCAGTTTGCTCAATAACATATTATAAATAAATAATTTTATTTCTAAAGTACTTTAATTTTTATTTTAATTCTCACTGTTCTCTCTGATCTATGGAATTCTACAAATTGCTAAGGGCTTATGGTTTCAGGGTATATACAAGAGTGAAAGTTCAAAATATTTTCTAACTCCTTTTAGCTATTAAAGATGGGAAAACTGCTTTGAAAAGCTTGATATTTTCAACAATGGCATCATTTTTCACTTAGTCGTTGTGCTGAAGACTATATCTAACCATTGTCCATTTAAAAAAAAAGCATTTAATCATTTTCCTATCATTACAGTCACAAAATTATTTTCAGACATTTGCTATCAAATATTGTGCAAGCTTGCCTCCTGTGGATTCTTATCTGATGAAACTCACACATGGATATGCTATGTTTTCTGTTATATACCTAAGAATTCCCTCTGAGCTTTTGAGCCATGTAAACTGAGTATCTAAAAAGAAAGTTTAAAGAACTGTCTTGGGGGTGGGGCTGTTTGGTGTCTCCCCTGTAATCATGCTTAGCCAGCTTTCGTAAAGGGAGGCATTTACTTTCCAAATGGTAAAATGACTAGGACTAGAAAGTTGTACCTTCATCTTAAATTTTGTGACGGGCATGTATTTTTAATAAATAGACTTCAGTTTTGGAAATGCCTTAATATTGTTCCTACCACATTGATCTGACTATTTCATTGACAAGGGAAGAGCTTGCGACCCCAAGTTGATCTCCCAAGTCCACCAGGCTGGAGAAGACGCTATGAAGAGTCCTCCCTTTCCTTCTCTTTCACTCTATATATTTTTAATAAAGTGTATTTTATTCTTATTCACTGTGAAAGACAGGAAGGAGCTGTAGGCATTTGTCAGGGAAGTGATAAAAAGTTTGGTGGCTGCATTGAGTCACCCTTCCCTTGTTAATTTTCAGTAGCACCCTATGCATATGTGCTAGGTACGGAAGTATTCCTACCAGCTTTTTCTCACCTTACTTTCCGTATCCAGCCCATCGCCCAGCCTGGGTATAAAGGTGGTCTCAAGCCAGAATGCCTGGGTTCAAAGATTGGCTACCACAGCACCCCATTACAATGAAATATACACATACAGAGTTGACTTTTCCAAGCCAGGACTATATTTATCCCATGTCTGCATCCCTAGCAGCTAACACAATGCCTTAACAAATGACATGCCATTGGTGAATGTGGACTGAAATGAAGCAGAGCTGGGTCCCACATTAACCTAATAGCAGTTGTCAGAACCATAACCTTGGCATGCTAGGCCAGAGGAAGATGTGCTATCCCCGGGCCAGCGGCATGATGGCACCAGAGGAAATGCATGCCCCTCACCCTCTGCTAGGCCCTGTGTTTATTCCAGCCTTCAAGAGTAATAATAAACCCTGCTGAAATGAAGACAGGGTCTCCTATTAATTCCACCACATCACACTTGAATGAAGTAGCTGGCCAGGCTATAACCACTGGGTATTAGGACATAATCACTGGCCTAACTATGTGCTAGATATGGAAAGGACTCTGAACACTCCCTCCCCCCTTATTTTGCATATCCAGTCTATCACCAGGCCTGCTTATGAAGGTGGGATCAAGCCAGAATGCCTGGGTTCAAAGCCTGGCTCTCCCACTGACAAGCAATGTGACCATAGGTAAAGACCTAGTTTTTCTTGTGCGTTGCACCATCTTTATAATTGAGAAAATAATAGTTCCTGATCCATAAGTTTCTTCCAAGTATTAAGTCCAAACTTGTAAACACTTAAAGCAGCACTGTTCAGATGTGATTTATTTATTTATCTACATTTTTCGTTTCAACCCCCTAACCATTTTCTTAGATCACGCCCACATCCTTTCTTGCCTGGACTGGCCTCCTTGCCTCTAAGGTCCTGTGCTTTAAACTGTTCTCAAAAAAACAACCCAAAAAACAAACAACAACAAAACTAAAAACAAACAAAAAAAGCAACAAAAATTTCTAGATTCACAGTTCATTTGACAGAGTTACTGTCCCAGGAAGCAGCATTGTTTCTATCTCTGGCTTCAATCAAACCTCTCACTGACCTCTCATGCGAAGTCCAGAAAGCCCTCATGCTTGAATACATTTTTTACATATTCATGTTAATCTTCTTTTTACTCAGCCTCCCACCCATTTGCTCTAACCAGACCTGTAATCAACCTGATTCATAATAATTTCCAGTATTCAGTGTGCCCTTTCTCACCTCTCCAACTTTGCATATACCCTGTTCACTAGAACATGTAACACTGTTCCCTTCAATTCACACTTACACTTTGAGACAACTCAAGAACTCTCCTCTGTGGAACTTTTTCTCATTTTTTCCACCCACAGTCCCTTGCCCTGAGGACCTGTTAGAAATATAAAGTTTTGGTTTTCTCTCCAGACATACTGAATCAAAATTCTGGGGGTGGAGCCAATAAATCTGTTTTCTAAAATGCCCTTCAAGTGATCCTTAAACACTTTCAAGTTTGAAAATCGCTGGAGTAATTAAAGTGAACTGAACTCAGACCACACGATTTCAATTACCAGCTCTACCATTAGTGGAACGGTACTTAACCACTCAGTGTCTCAGTTTCTTACCTATAAAATGAGAATGATGATAATTAGGGTTATTATGATGATTAAATGAGATAATACACAGAACATACTTAACAATGCTTAATCAGTTAGTGATACTTAATAAGTACTAAGTCTTGCTCTTACAAAATTATGATCCCCAAAAATTGATTCCCTATAAGTAGTTCTTCATATTTCCTCATTCTTTTGATTACATAATCAGAATATATTTTCATGCTGGTCAATACAACTACTGATAAGTTTGAGGAAAGCCAAGACTAAACAAATAGGACTTCTAGTTCACTAAGGGCCACTTTACTTCTTCATGTAGGTCCACAATCATCTGTGAAATTTAGTGACTCAAAGGAAAAGGTATTTTCTTTCTACCTAAATAATTGGCTCATGGTCTAATAAGTGCTGCTTTGGGGTTTTGTAGAATATCTTCATAGTTTTATAAAAATTATTTCCTAATTTCTCATTCTCTAGTTTTTAAAAAATATTTTTTATTGATTTCAGAGAGGAAGGGAGAGGGAGAGAGAGATTGAAACATCAATGTTGAGAGAGAAAAATTGATTGGCTGCCTCCTGTATACCTCACAATGGGGATCAAGCCCACAACCCGGGCATGTGCCCTGACTGGGAATCAAACCTTGACTTCCTGGTTCATAGGTCATCACTCAACCATTGAGCCATGCCTGCTGGTGGCACTTCAGTAGTTTTGATCTTGATAATAGTGACTAGTTATCAAAATGAATACCTCTCTCAAAAGAAAGCATTTCAAGAAAAAAACAAAACACACAAACGAACAGAAATGCAAAATTGTCCCAAAATATGTTTCGGCAAGAAAACACTCATATAGGCAGAATATTTTGAAACATTATTTTTCTAAAAGTGGAATGTTCATCAATTCTGCCTGCTACTAGTTAGATTCTGTCTACCTTCTCAGTATCTTCCAAATATTTAACAGCACTCTTAAAATTGTTCTTAAAATTATGAATTCTTAAAATTAAAGGAGTATCTTTTTTAATTTTTATTAATTTCAGAGAGAAGGGAGGGGGAGAGAGAGATAGAAACATCAATGATGAGAGAGAAGCATTGATCAGCTGCCTCCTGCACACCCAACTCTGGGGATTGAGCCCACATCCCTAAAATGTGCCCTGACTGAGAATCAAACCATGACCTCCTGGTTCATAAGTCAATGCTCAACCGCTGAACCATAACAGCGGGGCTAAAGGAGTAGCTTTATAGTGACAAAATGACAATGTGTTCTGATACAAAATTTTATAAATGGCTAAAAGTATTTTTTTTTTTTTGCCTTCGTTACCAGCTAGAAAATTGCTTTTGTATTTGTTCCTTTTTGTAATATTATTTAGAGTTAGGACCACTATTGGGCTTTTTATCACCCTGAGGGGAGAAAAATTATATACATTATACACACATATATTTATATACACAAGAGTTACGTTTAATTCATTTAAATTGTGTATGTTCTCTGGTAACATACACAAGCAATTGCACCTAAGGTAGTCAGCCTTTAAGGAAATCCTATAGAATAAAGAGCTAATATGCTAATTAGACTGGATGGCAGAGTGAACTTCCAGAATGACCAATGGGCGGGGCCGCGGAGCCGCAAGGCAGCCGGGGCTACGAGGCAACCAGGGCTGCGATGGGCCGAGCCCCTTGCACAAATTTCGTGCATCGGGCCTCTAGTATTTAAATAAAAAGTAACTTCTCTAGGATTAAGATAGGCCAATAGTCTGTCATGTAATCCTTTGTCCAGCAATTCATAAATTTTCATTTTAGAAAACTTCAGGTATTACTCAGCTTTCTAAAAAATCTTTCCCATTCTTTGTCACAAAAACATTCACTTGACTGATGTTTTAGCATGCGGTAAGATTTAATATTCTGAGAGTTAATATATGTAGGCTTGTACTTGAGGTATGATATTTAAATCCTTTTGAATACATCTTAACTGGAATGTGATTGAAAATGAAAACCTTAAAAGAGGTCAATAATCTTGTGATTAATATTGTAAGAATATAGAAAAGACTACAATGAACAAACTCTCTGAATAGCATGTTTAATTTAAGGTATCCAAATTTGAGAAGGCAAATTAAAGAAATGTTCAAAAATTCAAAACAAAAGAAAAGGTGACAGTAATCAACAAAGAAGGTTTACAGTAGCTCACTTGATAGAGAATGCTGAGGTAGTGCTCAGAGGTAGCGATGATTTTTTTCCTCATATTTAAGGAAAGTGAACAATGAGTAAAAATGTAATTTCTAAAAAAATTGGTACAGTGGGAATAATTAGGGATATTAGGATACATTTTTAAGAAAAAAAAATGAAAAGAATTTAAGAAGAAAATGGGATGGTGATATGCATTTATAACACAACAACATGTTATAGTAGTTGACTAATTCACATCTCATCAGATCTTTATGCATATAAATATAGTACAGAGAATATAATTTTAAAGGTTAGTGAAGAAAATTAGGCCCAATTTCTCAAATTAAGCAATTTGCATTCAGTGAACATAGAAGTAAAATGTAGATACCTTGTTTACAAAGACTACTTTACTATTTCAAAATCCCTAAAAATTATAGTCTTGGAATAATCTTATATGTTAATAACATATTGTGTCCTCTGATTAGACAGAGGATTCTTATCACTATTAGGAGGACTCTTGTGAATTTGATTCATTGAGAAAACTCTTTGATGCATCTCCTGAGAGATGCTTTATACTTTATACAAGGTATTGGCAAAAAAGCTTCATATATAGGCTGACTGATCCCAGACACAAAGAAGAGAGCAGTTAAAATAGAAATGAATACAAATTCTGAAAATTTGGATTCTAGTATTGGTTGGCTCATTTTGCTGGGCAAATAATCTATACAGAATGCTTAACAAGATAAAGCTTTAACTAAATAAAACATATTAAACTTAATTTTTAGGAAAGATTCCCATTCTGAGTAAAAAAAAATCCTGAAAATAATTATTATGCTAATAATTATTTATCTAAATTTTTTGATTTCTTAAAGTAGATTAAAAAAGATTGTTTTGGATTAAGATAAATCTATTTATTATATGACTAGAGGCCCGGTGTGCAAAATTCATGCACGGGGGGTGGGGGGGTGTCCCTCAGCCCAGCCTGCACCCTCTTCAATCCAGGACCCCTCAGGGGATATCCCACTGCTGGTTTAGGACATCCCTGTGGGATTGGGCCTAAACCAGCAGTCGGACATCCCTCTCACAATCTAGGACCACTGGCTCCTAACTGCTCACCTGCCTGCCTGCCTGATTGCCCCTAACCCCTCTGCCTGCCTGCCTGATCACCCACAACTGCCTTCCCCTGCTGGCCTGATTGCTCCTATCCGCCTCTGCCTCAGCCCCCCACCATCATGGCTTTGTCCAGAAGACGTCTGGTCGACCCAGTCTAATTAACATATTACCTTTTATTAGTATGGATTTGCCTAGCTAAATATAATTTTATAGTATTAAATCCTGTAATAACATTCAATACTTAAAAATTATGATTTGTGTATTTAGGATGCTTAAATACTTGTTTTATGTTATCTTGCTATGTAATATGTTAATCCAAAACACTATTTTATCATATCCCCTGAATGTGTGGGTCACAAGTTTTGATAGGTCGCAACACAGCAATTCTTGTGCTCCATTGGCAGCAACTGAGGTCACCAAGTGGTATTCTGCTAATGGCCTGTCTGATCTGGAAGGACCCCCATAGCTTCATTTACCACCCTAATATTCTCATAAGCATGTCTGGAGGGCTGGTTCCACTGGGCCATGTAGTCCCACTGCCTCTCACATGGGTTTTGCATCATGGACTTCTTACATAAAGTTGAACTTCTTACATGACAGCCCAAGGCTCCAAGAAACCAAGATGGAATTGCCTGTCCGCTTAGAGGCTTTCCAAGAAATGGCATAGCATCACTTCCAACATAGTCTCTAGATCAAAGCTGTCAAAGCAGCCCAGATTCCAGAAGAGAGAAAGTAGATACCACTGCTCCATAGGAGTGTGGCCATCTTTAACAGCCACAATGCATTCTTCAGGGAACTACGATGTGTACTGAATGAAAATCTAACCTGGCTGAATTTTTTTTCAGGTCAATCAAGAAGACTGTAGCTTTACTTTTAGTTAAATATTTTAATTCAGTCAAATCAGTATAATTATGAGTCATTTTAATAGAATTAGTTAACCAGTTATGTGCCTTGTTATATTCCTTGATTTCAACTAATGTTTGGCAATGTGAGATTAAAAGAATAACTTAATTTATTTTATATAAGCAGACACATGATCACGCAATGGAATCAGTGATTATTTATCTTAAATAAACTGTTCGAGTCAACAACAAAAGTTAGTCTGCCTGAGCTACATAGCTAAATTGTATAAGTCATTAAAATTATTAATAGATCTACCTATAATAATGTTTTAAGTAAACATAAATTACTAAGGAGAAATTAAGTTGTTTGAAATAGCATGTTAATTAACAATAGTATACTTATATATTTTATATTTTGCTCAAGTGTGAAGTGATTTTCCGACAATAAAATCCCTTGTTCTTTAATGAAGACTTCATATCATAGATCCTATTCATTATCTAGAATTATAGGCAAAAGAAACACTATGCTGTTTTGTTTTTTTATTAGAAAAACAGTTTAGAACAAATTCAGTTAACACAAGGGTTGGAGTATTTGCAATATGCCCAGGATAGTCTACTTTAAGCTACTGAGTGCTGCCCAAAATTCTATATTACCTGGCACTTTCTCACATCTAGAATTCTATAACTTCACTTTATAATGATGGACCCATGACACTAATTATCTGGAAATAACATATTTGTCTTCAAAGGAAGGTCAATTAATGCATTGTTTTAGCCTTAAATTTACATTTTCTAATTAGTTTTTGGGAAACCTATAAAGCATACATGATAAATGTGTTCAGAATACACAGATACATTTATATTTACACACCACACACACACACTCCATATTTATTCAGAGGAGTAGACATGACACCAAAACTCATGGCTTGACAGCTTGTGAAATGGCTCTCTTGCTCCCCTTTCCTCAATTTTTTATCGTACATTTTTGTAATCTTAGTCATATAAACACAACACTAAATAGTAAGTGTAGGTCATTCTATATTAATGGGAGAAAAGCATCTCTGTTTTGTTTTTTCTTGTTTTTTTATGGAATGAGCATGCCAAAACTTAACACATAAACTATTGTTTCTGGCTACATAGTTGAGAAAGAAATATTAATTAATCTGAGTGGCTAAAATAAAAATAACTCTTAAGCCCTGGCCGGGTGGCTCAATTGGTTGGAGCATCATCTCATATACCAAAAGGTTGTGGGTTCCATTTCAGGTCAGAGCACATACCTACGGTGCAGGTTGGATCCCAGGTCGGGACACATATGGGAAGCAAGCGACTGATGTTTCTCTCTCACATCAATGTTTCTCTCTCTAAAAATTGATATAGAACATATCCTCAGGTAAAGATTTTTTTATATTGCTCTTAAAAAGCCATATACTTTATAAAATCATATTTATATGTATTTATTCAATTGATTAGTCATTCAACAAACTATTTGCAGGCATTGGACTAGGCACTGAGGAAACAAAGATGAATAAAACATGGTCCTGTTCTAATAAGTAAAAAAGCAGCAGCAAGATAATAAAGAGCATTTTTTTTATCCCACATAGTGAACATAGTGAGCAAAGACACAAGTGAAGAAGGCAAATTATATTGTAGGCAACTACAAATTGATAGATATAGAGTGGGTGGGTGCAAGGTGGGGAGTATCAGTGAAAAGTAAAAACAATATAATGAGAACTAGAGGCCCGGTGCATGAAATTCGTGCACTGGGGAGGGGTGTCCCTCAGCCCAGCCTTCACCCTCTCCAATCTGGGAACCCTTGAGGGATGTCTGACTGCCCATTTAGGTCCGATCCAGGTAAGATCAGGCCTAAACGGGCAGTCGGACATCCCTCTCACAATCCAGGACTGCTGGCTCCCAACTGCTTGCCTGCCTGCCTTCCTGATTGCCCATAACTGCTTCTGCCTGCCAGCCTCATCACCCTCTAACCACTCCCCTGGCAGCCTGATTGATGCCTAACTGCTCCCCTGACAACCTGATTGTCCCTAATTACCCTCCCCTGCAGGCCTGGTCACCCTTAATTACCCTCCCCTTCAGGCCTGGTCCCCCCACAACTGCCCTCCTTTGCAGGCCTGGTCCCCAACCCCCAACTGCTCTCCCCTGCAGGCCTGGGTCCCCCGCAACTGCCCTTCCCTGCAGGCCCGGTCACTCCCAACTTCCCTCCTCTACCAGCCAGGTCACCCCTAACTGCCCTCCCCTGTAGGCTTGATTGCCCCCAACTGCCCTTCCTTGCAGCCTTGGTCCCTCCCATCTGCTCTCCCCTGCTGGCCTGATCACCCACAACTGCCCTCCCTTGCAGGCCTGGTCCTTCCCAACTGCCCTCCCCTGCTGGCCATCTTGAGGCAGCCATCTTGTGTCCACATGGGGACAGCCATCTTTGACCACATGAGGGCAGCCACCTTGTGTGTTGGAGTGATGGTCAATTTGCATATTACTCTTTTATTAGATAGGATTCTTTTATATCACGCTAAAGTGGTTGCATTTTTTTTACTTTTGCACATGATTAAAAGCAGTGAGTAAATAAGCTAGCAATAGGATCTGGTTCATCATTTAGAAATTGTACTCTGGGAGCAATTTGGAGCAGGAGTAAGGAAACTAAGCCCACTTTCCAAATCAATCTGCTGCTTCTCATTTTGGTAAATAAAGTTTTATTGGAACACAGCCACATCCATTTTTTTTTTTTTTTACTATTATCAATGGCTGCTTTCCAGCTGCAACTACAGAGTTGAGTAGTTACAACAAAGACTATATGAATTTGTAGCCTAAAATATTTACTATCAAGCCCTTTATAGAAAAACTAGAGGCCTGGTGCACGAAATTCGTGCACGGCGGGGGGAGGGGTGTCCCTCAGCCCAAACTGCACCCTCTCCAATCTGGAACCCCTTGGGGGATGTCTGACTGCCTGTTTAAACAGGCAGTCAGACATCCCTTTCACAATCTAGGACTGCTGGTTCCCAACTACTTGCCTGCCTGCCTTCCTGATTGCTCCTAACCACTCTGCCTGCCAGCCCGATCGATGCCTAACTGCCCTCCCCTGACACCCCGGTCACCCCCAAATGCCCTCCCTTGCATATTCCCTCTTTATTAGATAGGGTTTTTTCTTTAGCATATTGGACAGTCCTAACTGGTTTGGCTCAGTGGATGGAGCACTGGCCTGCAGAATCAAAGATCCCAGGTTCGATTCTGGTCAAGGGCATATACCTTGGTTGGGGGCACATACCCAGTCGGGAGTTTGCGGGAGGCAGTTGATCAATGTTTCTTTCTCATAGATGTTTCTAGCTCTCTATCCTTTTCCCTTCCTCTCTGTAAAAAATCAATAAAATATATATTATAAAAAAAGAAACATTTAAGATTCCTCCATATCTGCCTGGCTGGTGTGACTCAATGGTTGAGACCCCAGGCTGCCACCGCTGGAGGGGTTCGGGCCCTGGCCAGGCTGAGACCCCAGCCCAAGGCTGCTGCCTCAGCCCAGCCAGATGACACCCCATCTCAGCCTGGCTGCGGATAGCCCGGTGGGTGCCTTCCCTGGCCTGAAGATCTCGCATTGGGGGTGCACTGTGCTGCCGGCCTGACACCCCAGCCCCAAGCCCCACGGCCCGCTTCGCCCCGGATCATGCACGGCTCGGGGGCGGGTCGCTGCCAGCCTGACATCCCAGCAAAAAGCCCCGCGGCCCGCTTTGCCCTGGTGGGTGCCTTCCCTGGCCTGAAGATCTCGCATTGGGGGTGCACTGCACTGCTGGCCTGACACCCTGGCCAAAAGCCCCACAGCCCGCTTTGCCCCGGATGGTGCGCGGCTCGGGGGCGACCAGCTGGACACCCCGGACTGCCGCCACTGGGCAGACTTGGGGACTCAGCCGGGGCTCGGGGCTAAGAGGACTGGGCGCTGCCAACTTGTGGCCATGGGCGCCACCATTTTTGTTGTGGAGTGATGGTTAATTTGCATATTACCCTTTTATTAGATAGGATTGGCAGACCCCTGATTAAGAGGATTAAATGGGAGGGTTTTTAATTGGAGATCAAAAGCATTAGAAGTGAGAAATAATGGTAGCATCTACTAAATAAGCTGCAATGGGAATAAAGGGTGTTTTCAAAATAGAATAGTAGGACTATTTGTTTGATTAAAAAAATGAATAAAGAGAAGTCTGAGATGGCTCCTAGATTCTTGGCTTACATCACTGGTTAGACTGAGGTAAAAGTAGAGGGAAATCATGTTTTAAACATATTAATCTGGGAGTTCCAGGACATTAGTTGGCTTTGTTGTGGTCATTGAATAAAATGTATAGGAAGATGTGTTGAGTAAGTAGAAGGCATAACAAAAGAAAAAAATGTACAGGGAGGAGAGAAGCTGGTGGAAAGAAGTTGGAGATAATTTAAAAAAGTGTTTCTTTTAAACAGTTATGTTGTATAAGAGAGATTTATTTTAACTGTGTATTCTTTTATAGACAATGACTTGATATTTTAAAATTTAATCATATAGCAATATTAGCCCGGGTTCTAGGGAGATTTGAAATAAACTAAATATGACATATAATCTCTTTGACCCCTTTTGAAAGTTGTGCAGATATTTGGTATTAATGTTAAACAAGAAAAAACTTAAAAGGAAATAAAGTATACTTAATCATGTTGCCAATGGAGAGGTTTTATGGAATGTCCACTTAATGGTGGTGTTTGGAAAATGAACTAGCAACTGTATTACATCAGAGCTCCACAATGAGTAACTATTTCCAGAAGACCTAAACTGTGATTGTATCCATGCTTTATAAAAATTCATATGATAAACAGCCATGGTCCAATATGATTCTTTTATGATTGTAAACTCTGAGGCATGTCACCAACTTACTTCAGTTAAAATTGTTAACAACATCATACTTTATCAGAGAAACCTGCCATTTAAAAGTCCTTAACAAATGAATTTACTATGACTGTCATTTTATTTATTTTGAACATAATTTTATAATTATAATTTCATAACTTTAGAAGTTCTGGTTTTAAAACATTTAATGATTGCCCCGTGTTGCATTGTTAAGTGAAAATGTGTGACTCACACTGATAATGGCGATTTATGGAAGTTAAAGAGCCCTTCGTAGGAAATATATGAATAATGTCAATGAAGCAGTCAGATAGTGATAGAATCAAAGTTAACATCACATAGTCTCTGCCACTAATATATTTTCATATGAATAAATATAAGACTTTTATGAATTAGAACCATCACTTAACACATTATAAAATCTCTATATAATGTTATATAAACTGCAACTAAGATTAAAAGAGTCTAACTATATAAAATTCCTTTTTATTGTACTCCAGTTAGTAAATGTAAAAACATGATAAAAGTCACTATGGCAGTCGTTTACCTCTCTTTCTTGTATACACATTATAAATAGATCCATGATCATAACTGGTATTTAAAAAACTACAATTATAAAATATATAACTTGAAATTCACTCCTTACAAAATGACTTTTGCTAGCTCTGTTTTGCTAGCACATAATGACCACACCAATTTGAGACCATGTTGTTAGATAAGTTATCTCTACAAACTGAAGTGGGGGGGAAATTATTTACATAAAGAAGAGAAAACTGAAAAATTTTTTTTAGAGACAGGCTTCTCTATATTTATTTTATTTTATGGTTTTCAGAAGTCTTGCATTAAATAAGAATCCTCAGTCAGTAGCTCCCACATTTGCCCGTTTCTGATGTTAATTATCTTTTGTTTGCCCTTGATAAACCTGAGGTTGGTATGCAGATGATATGAAGGCTGCAGGATCATCTCGAAGTGTAAAAAACAATGGCATTGTCAATTCTGTATCACAACACTTTATAAGCTATGAATGTTATCCACATTAAGGAGAGTGGAAGACTTTTAAAATTAATTCCATGAATATATTACATTATAAGTATAACTACATTTCATTTTATTAAGTGAATCTTAGTAATTCGAGCAAATGAACATGTTCTTTCCAGTACATAATGATATTAGAACTAAAAGTTATGCATCAACACTTCCAGAGGCATAATGCAGCATTGTATATTAATCACTCTAAACAATATTTTTGAGTTTATATACAGGCAATTATTATCTATTGAACAATAACATTTTATTGGGTTATTGATATTCAGTTTAAAAACTACCTCTTTGATAAAAGCTTTAGGTATTTTCAATTTTTTTCAAAGAAACATTCTATATAATAAAGAGCTAATATGCTAATTAGACCGGACAGCAGAACAACCTTCTGGATCTATCTTCTGGGATGACCTTCTGGAATGACCAGTGGGGGGGCGGGGCCTCGAGGCAGCTGGAGCTGCTGCAAGGGCCGAGGTGGCAGCCGGGGCTGTGAGGGCCGAGCCCTTTGCAAGATTTCGTGCATCAGGCCTCTAGTAATGATGTAAGTAGTTTAGTTTACTTATAGTCGATGATACTTATCTTACCATAAAATCATAAGATTATACATAATAGAAAAACAATCACTAAAATATGATAATCTAGATTAGCTAATTATATTATATGAAAAGCAATTGAAAATCTTATTACTAAAAGTTTAACTTGTCCAATTTCATAGTTCAATATTATAATACTAACTCCCAAAAGACATTTATATTATTATTAAAATATTTGAAATGAAGAGTTACAAGTTAAAAATAGGATTATAATCTGCTTAGATCTATATAATCAATTTTAAAGTATTTTTGCTAGTCTAGGGGAAGCTGAAATGTCAATTTTCAATAAAAAATACTTCTATATGTCACATTTAATATTCTAAACACATTTAATTATTTTCTATTTTGCCTTAATGGTTTGAACATATGATTATTGCACATTACATTAGAATATTACTTTGATGTTAGGAATGAAAAAAGTATTTTTCTTATATTTCATAGATTGTTTTGCTCTGATGTTAGAATCTTATTTTTGTCAACACTTTATAAATTTAGTTAAAACTGAATATAGCAGTTTCTAATATCAACAGTACAAAACGCCATCAATATTTTTAAGTGTGGTGGAAGACAGCAGTTGAGTTATCATTAATGTAACAAAGTAAATAAAAATTACTTTATATTTTTAAACAGCTATAGAGTATGAACTTAATTAAGAATATTTGGCAATGATAACTTAATTGAACTTTTCTGAATTAAAATTTGTGCATCTAAATTTTAAAAATAGTAAAAGGAATTAGTTTTTTACATTAGTAATTTAATGTATTATCATCCATTTGATTTAGCAAGCATATTATTTGCAGTATAAGAAAAGTAAAATAGTATTTATAAAGTAAGAAAAGTCAATTATTATCTATTTATTGATAACATTATTTTATTTATTAAATGAGATTATGATTTATAGAGAAATATTTCAACTGTATGTTTAAGTATAAAATCTTTTTTACATAAATAAAAATTTATAAGTCATCCTTTTTCTAAGCCTGCTTTATTTATAAAATTCTCTAATGCTTCCAGAAAAAGAGAGAAATGTGTAATTTTTTATATCAAGAAATATTATGTGAAAACACTGACAAACTTTATATACATATAAATTGAGTGTTTTTATTACTGTTGAGTCATACTCTATTCACTCACCCATTTAAGTGAACAACAAATCCCATCTCTAAGTTATTTTTAGAACATTCATCTTTTTATATTTCTCTCAAAATGATATATATGCAATTTATATGGCGTATAGCACAGCATAACTATTTTTTTCTTAAGATGTCTCCAGTTTTTCATTTCAGATATATGTCTTAATAATGTCTTTAAAAACAATGTTACTTTTTAATCTTTCTAATTCTGTTCTTATAAGATGAAGTTGGCTTTGTTTCTTCTGTAAAAAAAAGTTTTGACTGATTTTAGAGAGAGAGAGAAAAGAGAAACATGGATTTGTTGTTTCACTCATTTATGCATTAATTGGTTGATTTATATATGTGCCCTGACTGGGAATTGAGCCCACAACCTAGGCATATTGGGACAATGCTCTAACCAACTGAGCTACCCGCCCAAGGATGGATTTGTTTCTTTAACACTGAATCCTTTTATGGAGACCTGATTTCTTTACTAATGAATTGAATAAAATGATATAAGGTTCCTAGATAAGTACTAATAACTGAGTCAAATACAATAGTAATACTGTTTCATGTAATAAAAAAGTAAGCATCTGGTTTGGTCTCTCATATATGCTTCTTTCTTTTGAAAAGCAGTAATTAAGATACGTAAATAGCATACAAAATATTATGCAGTAGTTTGCAATCTTCAACTTTAAGCATCCCTGAAAAATTTCTGCTAGAAAATTAAACCAGGCATAATTCACTCAAATTACACCGAACACCTCTAAATCAATAGAGATAAATCCAGTTTTGTTGCTAAATCGATTTTCTCCTTTATAGAGATATATTGTCCTGATTGTTTTTAGAATAATTGTTTCACTAAGGATTTTTATGGTGATTAGGAAAAAGTAAACAAGAGAAAACTTAATGCAGCTCCTTGGCATTGCCAGCATTTCAAGTTAATTTCTTGGAGATAGCAACAGAGATTTATATCATTTTGGACAATAATGTTTTCCTGAAAAAAATTTCACTGAGGTCGATTTCCTTTCAGGAATAAGCAATCTCTGTGTTTGTTTTACTTTTATAAAATTTTCAGGTCTTGCCAATATAAATATTCACTAATGCACATTCTTCCAGTTTTTATCACTTTCCTTGATTTCTTGGCATAGATCACACTGAAAACGTCCATATAATTTTTTTTTTGTATTACAAAAATGTTCAGACTAGACTCAGGGACAAAGGTAGACTCCAGGGTTGCATAAAGTTGTGTTACTGAATTATTTCTTAACCTAAATGTAATGTATGTTTGCACCATCCAACTTCCAAATTTTACTAAAACATTACATATATTTCATAAACAATTATTCAAATGTAGTACACGTAATACAAATAAAACATATTTAAGTAATAAACCCTTATTTTTAAATAACTGAAAAGGAAAATATTAAATATGCTTTACTGAATGGTTTTGACAAAAAATATAATGATACATATATTATTTCATTTAATCATATATTTATATAATGTATTAACATTTATATTTATATGTACTGGTTTAGAAAAAAATATGTTGGTGAGCAATGGGAAATATTTTTATAGGATCTTAAATTATCAAGTTATGTGCTTATATGCTTTTGTAAATATAGTTTCCTAAACAATGACATCATAGAATAGCATTGTTTGGAAATTATGTTAAAGTTAAAGCTTAATGTGAAATATTTCTTTGGGTCAATAACAATCTCACTGGTATATATTTAAGTTAATTATATTTCAGGTAAAATATTATTTTTCTGTAACAGTGAAAATACAAAGATAAAGTTCTAAGTGCTTTAGTCAGAAAACAAATCCTCTACTTTCTTCCCACTTGTATGCTTAAATTGCAAAATAGAAACAAAGCATTTAGTTTACCAAATCATGTATATAACATATTGAAATTTATAAATGTTTTTGCTTTTATTAAAAATAACTCTCTTATTATTACAGCGTGGCTTCTTGTGAAATCAAAAAAGAAATAATACACTTATTAAGCAAATTTTTATTAAAGACTCCTTTTTTTAATTCTATGTAAATTTCAACCCATATTTAAACATTTCTGAGAGGCAATCATGTGTGTGTGTGTGTGTGTGTGTGTATGTGTGTGTACATACACATACAAAGTTGTTTCATCAGTAAATTTTTGGCTTTTCAACAGTTCTTTAAGTTAAACTATTGACTCTTCACAGACTTCATCATATGTTAACAAATTATATTTAAAGTGCTTTAATATCAAGGAATATACAGGCTAAGCTTAAGTATGAATTAAAACATAAATAATTTCTCTCTTCAGTCAGCTAATAACGATGGTAAATAAAACTCAAGGA
This sequence comes from Cnephaeus nilssonii, assembly GCF_951640355.1. Taxonomy (NCBI): domain Eukaryota; kingdom Metazoa; phylum Chordata; class Mammalia; order Chiroptera; family Vespertilionidae; genus Cnephaeus; species Cnephaeus nilssonii. The sequence continues at coordinate 73,400,586 of NC_137083.1, read as the reverse complement.
AGCTCATTGAAATTATAGTTGTGATTTCCAAACAGAAAACATGTTGCAGGTCAAAGACAGGAAAAGATGCCAATTTTTCATGTAAGGGCGCTGGTGAAGGAGCTGCGTATGGCATTGTTGTAACATTGAAATTTATGAAATGCACTTCTCTGCTGTATTTGATGTACTTCCTTTGACCTACCCTCAGCAATGTGTGTAGAAGTCTGCAAGGTAATTATTTTCTTGATTTCTCTGTAACGGATATAAATGAAATAAAAACGATCCAGTTTTATTTAGAAATAAAACATTTAGCATACTGGGAGGAAATTGGTACATGTATTTAACAAGTAGTTTGCTCCATTGCTACTGTACCTGGATAGTGGTTATTGCTCACATTATCTTTGGTAAACAGTTTACTTCAGTCTTTCAAAGTTAAAATTAAAATTAATCCTTTAAAACAGCTACAAATTATTTGTGGAAATTTCACATTGGCTACTTTTTCTCATGGAAATGTGATAAGGCCAGAAGATATACTTTGAGGTCACAGGTCACAAGTCACCTTATACATATTAACCATGCTGCTGTATATCAATGCACCAAGATTTCACAGGCTCTGAAACGTTAAACCTTCTGTCATTCTTGTCCCTACTGAGTTTGATTCTGCCGAGGTTTCGTGGAATTATAAACACATATGAAAATATGCAGAATATATTTTTGAAGTGATTATAATGTGATGTTTCTGTGCTGCCAGAATTCATAATAAAGCAAATGTGATGTTTCAGTGCAATATGACATCCACCGTAATCTTATTAACATGTAAGCAGCATAATACAAAACATGCATTGTATTACGTGCTTTATTTCAAGCCATAGAACAAATCGATGTATTAAGGTAAATTTTACGATCTTTGGCAACAAACACGTGCCACCAAGTTTGAAAATCCTGCGGTTTGAAGACACAGGCTTGTCAAATGAAGGGCTTTAACAGATGTTAAGTTTTCCCTTACAAATAAAACAATAACATCCAAAGTAACTAAATGTAGTTTAAAATCGATTGATCATTTTGAACACCCAAAGAAGATGAATGACAGTGAGCAACATTTACCTGACACCCTTGAATATTTCAAAGAGACAAGTTGATATGAGTTTGTATAAATACTAATATTAAGCAGAATTAGCTTTGGAAAAAATAAAGAAATTGTACTGAGGTGAAAATTGTCACTGTCAGGAGAAATGAAGTTATATCAGAGAACAAGTGACATACAATTTTCTCTAGAGTGTTTTTAATAAAAATAGCTTTTCTTTGAATATTTTGAAGTCAGACATGAGAGGCAATCTGGGCGTTTGTCAGAGTTTGAGAGTGTGAAAAATTGCTGCCTTAAATCATTTAAGCTGAAAAGCAACTTCTTCCTGCTGAGATAATTTCACATTGACTTACCGTGCAAGCCCTTCAGGCATTCCCAGCTCAGAGCAGAAGTTTTCAAGGTAAAAACATAGAGCGAGAACATGGGAGAAGCTGGGACAAGGATCAGCAGCAACTCCGGGCGTCAGGCACATCTGACTTTGATTAATTAGAGAGCTGCTTTTCTATTTCCACATGTACTGCCTGGTGGGAAGGTAGAGTGGACCGGGGTACACAAACTTGGAGTTGACTCTGTTAGACATCAGCAGGTTTTGACATCTTCTATCGAGCTTGCAGAATTGCTGCTTAGGAGGACGAAATTGCTAAAGCACACTTTTAATTTATTCATTTTCCTAATGCACAGAAATTATCTGAACTGCAATAGATTTGATTTTCAACAGTGAATAAATCAGTTACTGCATTTATGTACAACTCAATGATTTTTTTTAAAATTTTAATTTGAAAAAAACTTCAATATGTTGACAATCCTTTCATTTTTCTCAAATGTTTTATACTCAATTAAATGTTTGTAAAAAACTATAGAATACTACCAAATATTCAAGTGGTAAATAGAAGTTCATTTTAAAGATAACATTATTAAAGGTCAAAATTGTCTTAGATAATTATTATCTGACAATTTGGCAAAAAAGATAGACATGCATTTCTAATGCATAGCTTTATTTTACTTTCTCATTTCAGACACAAAATACTTAAAACTAAAGTCTCTTCGTTTCCAGAAAGGCAATTTTGAAAACATTATATTTATGAGTTTCTTAAATCTTCATTTTTCTGAATTCAGAATAATTGTATTACTTTGTTACATAATGAAAATTCTCTTTCACTTCTTCTCTCTGCCTCTTATTTTGCTTACTTATCACAGAAACTGCTTTTTTATTTGTATATTTTCCAGTGAATTTCATGATTGTTTATTACCTTCTTACGGTTCAGTTCCTAAATACATCTGGCAGGATAAGAGACAGATTCAGACAGATTTCCATAGGATACTCTTTTCTTCTATCTTTGGGCTCACTAGAGTTAAAATTCAAACTGATGTTGATCAACATTCCCTCCATTTCTGCTTTGGTGATATAATGGACGGATACAGGCTTGATCTCAATCATTTCTTTGGTAGATTCTGAGAAAGTCTTGCTGTGCATCAGCCAAGACATAGAGTTCTTGATGAAATAATAGGATCCTTAGTTATTATCATAATTTTTTATAGAGAAGTTCTCACATCAGACATTGTCCCCTGCCTCTGTCAATCACATATTGCAATTAACTTATTAAATTGCACTTGAATTGGATTGACTACTGAAGAGGGGGAACTAGAAAGTTCTTGAAAACATTAAACATTCTTCTTTTATATCCTTCAAACAATTCTGAATCAGGCAATGTGTGATCTGGGTTTCCCTTTTAGAGCAAATTAATTTTTCACTTTTAACTTAAATAGGAGAGATTTTTTAAAACTCCTTTAGTGAACTGGATAGTTACAGTTCATCGCTCATCTCTCCTACCCCCAAGGGAAGTAGCAATTCACATGACAATTGGGATATGGTTGATGTATTAACTATTAACAGTTTAATTTGATTCATCAAGTATGAATTTAGATGAAAATATATGCAAAATACAGCCCTAGCTGATTTGGCTCAGTGGATAAAGTGTCGGCCTGTGGACCGAAGGGTCTTGGGTTCAATTTTGATCAAGGGCACATACCTAGGTCGCAGGCTTGATCCCAGGGTGCATGTGGGAGGCAACCAATCAATGTGTCTCTCTCACATCAATGTTTCTTTATCTTTCTCTCTCTGTCTCTCTCCCTCCCTTCCAATTTCTCTAAAAATCAGTGGAAAAATTTCCTCGGATGAGGACTAACAACAACAATAACAACAAATATATTACAAAGATTAGTAGGAAACCAAGAAGCTTTAGCTTTAATTTTCTATTTCTGAAATGATAAATTAAAATGAAGTTATGCAGCAAGAATGTACTTCTATCTTGTCTCCACGCAGTCCAATATTGAGTTACAGAATAAAACAAAATTAAATGACATTTGTCAAAAAGAGGTAAGACTAAAGTTTCACTGGGGGTTCAATAAAGGAAGAAATTAATCAGGAACCTATTGTTGGTAGCACTGATCGGATTCTTCTAATTCATCACAGAAGGACCTCTGCTCTATGGCTGGTCTGGACTTGACTGTACAGATTGGGCTGCGTTTGGGGCCACCTTCTCATACTTAGACGTTAACTATAATGCTTTGTGGGCAGTGAATGGGAAGTAGCCTTTAAAGCTATGGACCTAGCTAAGAATAACTTAACCTGAAAGTTTATTGAAAAATTATCATGACGTAAAAGTATGAGAAAGGGTAACACTCCATGAAATCATTTTAGACATGAGTAGTCTTCAGAAACTTTACAAATAATATTCCTTATTCAAAATTACATGTGTATTAGAAGTCATAATTTTTCCAATTTTACAAAGGAAATAGTGTGATAGACTATTTCACATATATTCCACAGCACAGGGCCTGGTATAGCACCATGCAATTGCTCGGAGAAACTTAAGCATATTCACACTGCCTAGGATCAATGAAAACCTGTAGTTTCATGTCAATTCCGGTCATATTTTCCACCAAACGAATTGCAAAACAAAATATTTTTAGAGTGTTTTACATTTTAGAAATGTGATAAGATGTATGTATAATTTATTATTATGAATTTTATAAATTAGAGAAAGCATTTAACATATTAAATGAGACAAATAATTATCTTTTTCTTCCAATGGACCTTAATTTTTGAGTTTGAGCTTTATTATATTTAGGCTACTTATAGAGAAGTCCTATACCTCTCTCAACATGGATTTATCTATATTTCACTCTTATCAGTAACGGTATTTGAATAGTTTACAAAAAAATACAGTAAAAAGGGTTTTGAAAAAATGCTTGAGAAAATTGAAGCAAAGAAAAAATACATATAAGATATCAGTAAAGCTGTAGGCTAGACTTGAATGTGGAAATGGATTTCTTCTGATCTCTGCATTTGCTGGAGGTCAGTGATAAATATAGCACTGAGCTTCCCAGAAGCCAATGCAATGAGAGGAATGTGATGAACTTCCCCCAGCTGCCAGTTGCCGGCCGGGGCCTTCCTTCTCCCAGCTGCCCCCTGATAGTCACCACATGTCATAGCGAGCAGTCGAACTCCCGAGGGGCCAATTTGCATATTAGCCTTTTATTATATAGGATATTCTCCAGGAAAAACCATTGTCAATTATGGATAGTTGACAATGGATTTTCCTAGTTATAAGACTAAAATGGACAAAATAAAGTTGGACTCAATTATCACTAGAATCCCTGTTGGAAAAATGGTGTTTAGTGTTTGGAAACTTATTATCTGTTTATTTGTTTTGTTGGACTCCCTTCTTGCTTCTCCGATATCTCAATGTAGGGAGCTGCCACAAATCATGCACTATGTGAATGGTACCTCAGGGAATTTGTGGCTGGTATTTATGCTCCTATGTGGCTGCTTAAGTGTATCTATAACACTTTTCTCTCCTCCCTGCACACACAGCATTCATAGTGTAAGACTGACTTCACAAATTACTTATTTTTGGACATTGAGTAAATTGTCTAATTTCTTTTGCAGCTCTGAGGGTTCTTTTGCTTCCTTTCTGACTCTTTTTTTAAAATATTTTTTTATTGATTTCAGAGAGGAAGGGAGAGGGATAGAGAGATAGAAATATCAATGATGAGAGAGAATCATCAATCAGCATACTCCTGCATGCCTCCACCAGAAATCAAGCTCCAGCCTACAACCTGGGCGTGAGCCCCTACCAAGAATCAAACCATGACCTCCTGGTTCATAGGTCCAGCATTCAAATACTGAGCCACACCAGCCCAGCCCCTCTCAGACTACTATTTTTAATTCTTTATTGTTGAAAGTATTACATATGTCCTCTTTTCCTCCCGTTGTCCTCTCTCAGCCTACCCCCATCCCAGCCCCGACCTTTGATCTCCCCTCCCCCCACATTGTCTGTTTCTTGGTTATGTTTATATGCATTACAAGATCTTTGGTTGATCTCTTATCCCCCCACCCACCCACATAGCAGCACAATTTACAATAACTAAGATTTGGAAACAGTCTCAGACTATTTTTTTATGTCCAAGGTTCAATTTCCTTTCTATTTTCTCACTGTGTCATTATATTAATCTTTTATTTTTGTCAAATAGGGCAGCATCAATAATTTCAAATGATTTCCATGCCCAAAGTATTCTATGAAGTAAAAGTTGGCAAGTTAGACTAGGTATATTCTTATTAAGAACATTATTACCGTGATATGTGGCCATGATAAAATCTAGCAATACTGACAAATAATTTTGGAAAATGGAAGAGAAACAAATAAAAATTAGATTGCATCTGATGCAAAAGAAGCAAAATCCATGTTGTAACAAGTCTTAAATGCCATTCATTTATTTTGACAAAATATTACATTTCTGATTAGTTATAAAAGCAAACCTGAATGTTATCTCAGCCTTTGTCCCTGTAACTTAGCAGCCCATGAAATAGTGTAGACCCTCCCTTCCCTACATCCTCTCTCTTTAAGACCATCTCTATTTTATTCCACTTCTGAATAAGTTTGATTGATGCCTGATAAACTATCTGTCAAAGAAGAAATGCCTCCTAATTGCATTGACCACCAAAGTAAAATATTGTCTGGAGACTTATGTAGAAACTTACATTGAGTCTTACAAAAAGAAAAAAATATACAACTTTGACTATACTGCAAGTTTAAATAAATAGTTTGTTGTGGGATTATTGATCAGGGAGGAGGATAGGTTTTAGATTATTCCTCTGACTGCAGTCTCTCCACTTCTAAATGTTCTTCTTCTAAGTATAGACATAATTAATCTTGATTGATGTCACTGATTGGGGAAACCTAGCTGTAAGTTTTTCATGGTTGCAAATGTCATTACTTTATTATTGTCACTTTTCAGATAGTTTCTTCAGCATAAATGAAAAGTCTACCTTGAGCTCATGATTGTAAATACAGTACATTCATTTCACCAACTTCATGCTGTTCCTAAGCAGTGTTTTTTTCCCCCTAAATTTTTACATTATTATATATTTTCACATTTTCTCTTTGCACCTTACATGTCTCCTTTGTACTTAATTTCAGCTGCCATTAATTACTTATTGAGGTTATGCCCTACTGCCAGCTTATAAACCCCATCTCTCCTTGGCTACAGTCCCCATGTCCTAAGAAAGAGGCTGGTTATGCAAAGGTGCTCCATAACATTTGATACAAGTGCAAGCACAAGGGACTAGACGAAGCAAAGCAACATGAGGAGCATTTAAAACATTTTGGTTTTAGACAAATCTCACATCCATTTTGCTCACTTTTATCTCTTCTCTTAAGCCTCTCCACTCTTAAGCCACTTAACTCATATGTTTTTATTAATCTACACTCAATTATTCAGAATACTCTGAAAAGCTTGTTTGATGTACAAGAAATGTCACAAAAATAAAAAGACATATTTTTATGGATGGCATTGCTTTTTTTCTTTTAAGCATAGTATAAAACCAGAATTATTTTGTTTTCAGGTGAGATGCACCTTAAGTCTGAATTTCAGCTGACTTTTAATTATTTTTCAAGATTCTCCCATCCAAGCATTGGTGGTAAAACTATCCTAGAACATTATAATTTGTAGAAAATTAAGGGGAAGTAAGGGGGCTGATGTGTTTTAATCTAATAATTATTAGAGTTATTACATTTTCAGCTTATCTAACTTGCATAGATACTGATTGACTCTCATAATTTTAGATAGAATCAGTACTGCTACCTACCCATATCCTCTAAATTCTATATACCCTGCCCTCAGAGACTGAAGTATACTATACACAATTGCCTGAACTTTTTCTTACAACAATTATAAACTACATAAATACACTGTGCTTATCACATAATACCCTCTCTGGCACACTAAAAGCTTTAGCATGTTAGAGAGCTTAAGTTGTCCCTCAATATTTCTTCTCCCTTTCCTCCTTGATAATTGCAATGCCTGATTTTTATGTGTACCACAGCTAAAAGACTGAATAGGCCAGCACCCTCTTAGAGTGAGACACGCATGCATTTTGACCATTAGAACTCATTAAAAATACTGTTTCTGGTTTTCTGAAATTTCTCTTACAGGGAGAGTCATGCCCTTTTCCAGCTGCCTTCCTCTTCTCTTCTGGCTGGAATGCTTCTGAATTTGTAAGGCTGAGACTTAAACAACCACATTGAGAACCAGAAAGCAGAAACCACAAGCTGAAGAGGATAGAAAAAAGAAAAGCTAGATTCTGTGTCCCTGACTATTTTATGAGGCTGTCTTATCCACTCAGGATTACTTATCTCTAGACTTCATGCAAACAGATAAAATAAAAAATTACCTTGTTTTGACCATTGTTATATTCAGTTACTTGACCTTATAGACAAACCGAGGCCTAAATTAAAAATAAACCAAGAGAATAATTTAAGAAGAAAAATATGATAAAAATGTTAATGAAGTATTATCTGCCAATGACATTTCCCATAGGTTAAGGCAAGGGGTTCTAAGAACTTTTGAAGAAATCACTTACTGTTTTCATCATTGTTTCTTAAATTATTTCCTAGATGTATCAGTAAGGGATAGTTTTACTATGGAAGTCAGGTTTCTTCTGTCCTTCAAAAGAAACAACACTTTATGATTGCAATGAGGATAAAGACATCTTAACCTAATAGTCACTCTAAACTTTATTTATTCTAATTTAGTTTACATTTTATTGTATATATTTTCATTCTTAATTATTTTCTACTTGCATTCTTATTAACCTTTTGTCACCCTCTATGTGGGAAGATTAGAAAATAAATATTTGGATGATGACCTGATGTATCAAATTAAGTGAGGAGACTCCCACTTCCATTTACAGTGCTTTTTCTAAGGCCAGGACACAGAATATAAAGAAGGAAGGCCTGAAGGACACAAACTGTCTTTTAAATAGTAGCATCTAATAGAATGTATTTTATAATCTAGTAGAATATATTTTAGGGCAAATGTGTAAAATATACATGAACTAATTACTGAGCATTACTAGTCATTAATTGTAAATTGAATTCATTCTGGTTCAATACAAAATTATTCTCCTCTAATAAAGTTAAAAGACTGCATTATTATGAAGCAACAAATATGGTTGCCCTGCCCCCTACCCAAAAGGGGTTGGCATGCTAAAGATGCCTCATCACACAACCAGGGTCACTGTAGGAGCTAGACACTCCAACATTACATTTAAAGACCCACTTTCCTTTTACATCCATGGACATAACTGAAATGATTAATATAGGATTATCTATCAGAAGTGTTCTTCATAAATCTATCAGGATATGAAATTTTACATACACTAGAGGCCCAGTGCACAAAATTTGCAGGGATCAGGCTTAAACAGGCAGTCGGACATCCCTCTCGCAATCCGGGACTGCTGGCTCCTAACTGCTGGCCTGTCTGCCTGATCACCCCTAACCACTCTGCCTGCCTGCCTCATCACCCCTAACCGCTCGCCTGCCTGACTGATCACCCCTAATAGCTCGCCTGCCTGCTGATCACCCCTAACCACTCTGCCTGCCTGCTTCATCATCCCTAACCACTCACCTGCCTGCCTGATTGCCTCTAACTCCTCTGCCTGCCTGCCTTATCGCCCCTAACCACTCTGCCTGCCTGCCTGATGCCCCTAACTGCTCCCCTGCCTGCCTGATCACCCCTAACATCCTCTGCCTCAGCCCCTGCCGCCGCGGCTTCATCCAGAAGGATGTCCGGAATGATGTCCAGAAGGTCATTCAGCTGTCCAGTCTAATTAGCATATTATGCTTTTATTATTATAGACTAGTAGCCCATTTGCAGGAAGAATTCTGCAAGCGGCCGCTGCGGCCGCGTGCGCTACCACTGCTGCTGCCATTGCGGCCGCCGCGCCTGCACCCGCGGGCCACTGCCGCCCGCTCCACTCCGCCCCACTCCGCCCCGCCTGGGCTTTCCCTCTGGCAGCCACCTTGCTTTCCACTTTTCCTCCCTCTTCCTTCTAAGTTGTCTTCAGTCTTCACTCCTCCCTCCCTCAGCGTATGCAAATTAACCGCCATCTTTGTTGGGTATGCATATTAGCCTTTTATATATCTAGATGGTGTAGCAGTGAACATAGAGCCACACAGGAGAGAAATATCTTTGACTTGATTCTTGCGATCCTCTAGTCTGCTTTTAGGTTTCTGTATAATATTTTTTATTTCAGTCAGTGTATGCTTTATTTCTAGTTGATCCCTTTTCATGTCCTCGAGGTTCTCATTTAATTTATCGGCCTTTTCTAGGAAATCCTTGAAAAACCTTATAACCGTGGTTTTGAACTCTATATCCAGTCTTTTGCTTTCCTCCATTTCCTTTAATTGTGGCCTGCCTCTTTGTCTCGCATTTTAGCTGCTTCCCTGAGTTGATGGAGTTGCTTTGTGTGTTAGGTGTCTTAGCAGAGCCCAGTAGTTCAGCCTCCCCAGTTACCTGTGGTGGATCCTCTTGGTGCACCCCTTTGTGGGCTATATGTGCAGTCTTGTTGTAGTTAAGCCTTGCTTGTTGTTGGTATCACTGGGGGGAGTTGATCTCCAAGGTAATTGGCTGTGAGTATCAGCAGTGTCTCCACTGGGAGGGCTTCTGTGCTCAGCTTGGATGGGGCAGAGTCTCAGGGTGGTGCAGACAAGCTTTGGTTTCCCATCAGCCCTGCCCTAATGTCCCGCGGTGATGGCTGTGCGCACCTCTGAGAAGGCTGCTCTTGAGTTTCGCCTGTTGCCAGACAGGCCGGCTTCTCCCCGACTGGAGCTGGATATCAGTGCGGTTGGGAGGTTTTGTTTTTCTCCCAAACAAGAAAGCTAGCCACTGGGAGGGTTTCTGTGCTCGGCTTGGATGGGGTGGGGTCTCAGGTTGGTGCAGACAAGCTTTGATTTCCCATCAGCCCCACCCTAAGAGGGCCTTGTTTTCCGTATCTGCTATAATGGCTACGCCCCTCTGAGAGAAGGCTGCTCTCGAGTTTCACCTGCTGCCAGACAGGCCGGCCTCTCCCTGACCGGCACTGGATATCAGTGTAATAGGGAGGCTTTGTTTTCCTTCCGAATGAGAAAGCCAGCCTTGCACTTGGTGCCCGCCCTCTCCGCGCACCGCAAGCAAGCCAGTCGTGTATTCAGCCGCCCACCCTCTCCGCGCTCACAGATCTCCTCACCTCCACAGCTCCCGAAGCTCAGCGTCCCTTTCTCTTTTATTCTAGTTGTAGAGCATCTGCTCAGCCAGCTTTCCGGTGGTTCTGGATGATGTCTGCTCTGTTTTCCAGGTGTAGTTTCAAAATTGTTGTGGTAGGCAACAATTAGGTGTTTACCCTATGCCGCCATCTTGGTTTCTCCCATACTGTATACCTTAAACATATACAATGTTATATGTCAAATATATTTCAAATGAACAAATATTAAGAAACATATGAACAAAAACTATGAAGCCAAATCTACTAAATTATTCCATAAGAAAATATATTACTCATAATAAGAATCTGGCTTATGTAAATCAAGATTGTGTAGAATCTTCAGGGAGAACTATTCTATTTCTTAATCAGAATTTTGTGTTCTACAAATATTTATTAGCCAAGTTCTGTGTTAGGTTCTGTGTTAGGCACTGTTAAATGAGAACAGTGAAGTTTACAGCTAGTGAGGTATAGATATTGGAAAAGTAGCTTTTCAAATAAATAACTTATTTTTTAAATATATTTTTATTGGTTTCAGAGAGGAAGGGAGAAGGGGAAAGAGAGAGAGAAACATCAATGATGAGAGAGGATCATTGATCGGCTGCCTCCTGCACGCCCCCTACTGGGAATCGAGCCTGCAACCCAGGCATGTGCCCTTGACCGGAATCGAATCCAGGACCCTTCAGTCCACAGGCTAACGCTCTATCCACTGAGCCAAACCAGCTAGGGCTCAAATAAATAACTCTTATGAAGGAAGACTACTTTTCTTTCTTCTAACAAAAATTGATCTAATTGTCTCCTCTAGTTATCTATATATATATATATAAAAGCCTAAGCGACTGTTTTCAACATTACACGCACTGACCACCAAGGGGCAGATGCTCAATGCAGGAGCTGCCCCCTGGTGGTCAGTGTGCTCCCACAGCAGTAGTGTCACTCAGCTGACCATCGGGCGCCAGATACTGGGCTCACGGCTAGGCGCCACAGCCCAGAGACCACAGCAGAGTGGCAGCAAGCCTACCGAGCAGCGGCAGTAGGCGCAGCGGGGCTGGGATGAGCAGGAGCGGCAGGCAGGAGTGGCAGGCGGTGTTGGACTGCCGGTTTTGGGCCTGATCCCCACAGGCCATGCGGAGGGACCCCACCGATGCAACTGGGCCGGGCCTCTAGTGTAAATATAAAAAGCAAATTACCTTTAGATTATCTTTCCTGCTTTGGAGGAATGGCTTTGAATAGTATTCTTCAGATGATGAAATATCTGGGAAGCAAGAACCATTGTCCTGGGGCAAAAAGAAAGTAGCCATGAAGTTGTGCTTTGAGGCATGACTGTTAGTGGTTCTGCAAAAGCCAGGCAGTTTTTGTAGTTGGTCTTTAGAACTAGTCCTGACCACATCTGTCCTGAGGTTGACTGACTCACATCTTGGGAAATTGTGACTTCAAACTGCAAGACCTAGTAGCCATGAGAGGAACACTGGGCCATCGTGCTTGCTATGGTAGGAAGCCTTCTCAAGGACACAACATTATCTATTATCAGAACTGCTGTGACAGAGGCACAGTGCACTATGTCTCAAATCTCTTTCTTCAGGCCTCTGAGGCAACAAAATCAGGACTGGGGTATTTCCACTTCTCTATGGTAATTTCGAACCCAATACATGTGAGTTGAAAGTACTTTTACAGTAGCCTCCTGGCCTAGTCATCTGGTACTTTTCTTAACCAAGCTTGTTTATTTGAAATAGAAAATATAAGAATGTGCTTTTTTCTTTCCATTTTCTTATGCATAATATTTGTCCTATTCACAACAAGACTTCCATTTATTATGGGTTGGGAGCTATGAATTAAGATCTTTCTAGACAGAAATAGTAGAGAAATATAAAGTTTCTGATCTTCATAATGGACTATTTTATTTGTTAAGGTAAGACCACTATATTTAAAACAAAGTTTTATCTAGAAATACATATTTTTCCTAAATAACGACTTGCAGGCATTGAATATATTGACTTATAGACCTGAAGTGAAATATACCACAGAGTTTAGCATAAAGTAGGCCCAGAGCAGAAACAAAGCCTGCCCCTCAGTGACATGGAAGAAGGCAGCTACGTGAAGTTGCTAGTAGCATGTGTGTCCTGACCTCCCCTCTCTAGACCGAAGCCAAGAGGTATGAGATGAGTTAGATAGACTGAGAGGGCTTTGAAATGGCAATAAGAAGCTTGTTCCACGATTGTATTCAGGAATTTAGAAGGAGATGGCTTCATAAGAGCATCATGAAAAACTTTGCATCCATCATGGTTATGTAGAAGGGCCTGAGCTTAGTGTACCTATACTTCTCTTGGATTCTAAATGGTATGAAGAGAATCACATGTCTCTGACTAATCTAGAGGCGAAAGGTTATAAAACTATCTGAGTTGAGAGTGAGTCAATGAATCCATCATGGATGTCACCACCATGATCATGCTAAGAACTATCAATATAACCAAGGCTACAGGGGAGATAGCCTCGGTTAAGGACTAAGTGGAGGGTGTGGCCAAGACTTAAGGTGCTGTTCACTGCCAGTGAGAGACTAGTTGCTTCCTAGTTAATCAGAGGTAGTTTACCAATCAATCACCTACATTAAAACTTCTGTCAAAGCACTTAGTGTGGTTTCTATTTTTCTTTCTAATCTGGACCAAGTTAATAACAATCATGGAAATAGGTTATGTATAATTCTATTTTAGATCAATTTCTTCTGAAAAAGTAAAATAGACTTAAACTCAAGACCATAGTTACTCAAAATATATTTCTCATATACAGAATACAGGAAGGTGTGTCATCGACAAGATTCATATGGTTCTTTGCCCTCTAATATGTAAGGTTGTTATCCAACCCCAATATCTGAGTCTGTCTGCCTGTCTGTCTGCCTGCAATAAGTGAAAGAAAGGTTCAAGCAGGAAATTGCAGTGTAGAAATAAAAGAACTTTAATGTTGAATTGGCCGATCTATAGTGTGAGGAGTTAGTGCTCTGAAAGTTTCAACTCCCCAGGTTATATGGGGCAAAGTCACAAGGTACCATGGGTTAGGGTTTAGGTACTCAAGGTCGTTTTGTGGAGATGATAGATCAGAGGTGAGGCAAGGGTAATAAGTTATTTCTTCAAGTCTTGAGAACAGCTCTAAGTTCTACTCTGGCATTCCTCTTTCTGGCTTCATGGGAAAGTAACCAGGAGGTCTTTCACCTCTGGGGATTAGGGAGTGAAACATAACTTGGGTCAAGATATTATCTTTAGCCTGCCAGAGGTCCACACCTTGTAATCATTAGTCAGATCTGGGATATTGTCTTCTGCTATCTTGGGAATTAATGATTGTCCAGGGGAAAGGTGTGTGTGTGTGTGTGTGTGTGTGTGTATGTGTGTGTGTGTATGAAAGAGGGAAATGATTTCTAAAGCTATAGTCAAAAATAAAAACCATGAAGACCCTCGGTCTCACACTTTTAAAATTCAAAAGGATTTAGCATGCCTACCATGCCCTCTTGCCCTGTCTGCATATAAAATTATGTCTATATTAGGAAATTCAATTGTATAGAGATGTTTATCATGTTGGCTCTATATATCCTAACATTTGTGAAAAGAAGTGGTTACTTGGATGTATATCTGGGACAAAAGCATGGTCTAAAAATACAATATGGTATTTATATCTTAGTCTGGATGAGAGGCACATTTAAGAGTAATTTGAAAATATGCATCCAAGCAAAATAAAAATTAAAAGATACAAATTTTCTCAATATGAAATAAATTCATCTTCAAGGGAGTGAACCACATCTTCCCAAAGTGTGGCAGCTACTTATTCTACATTCCTCTATGTAATTGTAATATTAAAATGTTTGTGACAGATATTTTTCTTTAAATAATTAAACTATGTATATATTTCTATAAATCAAAGTGCAACATGCATTTGATTGACCTGATAATGATAAAAAGTGACAAGTGTTTTTTAAAGGGGTGTGTTTGAGATAGAAAGGGGCTACAAAATTGGCCAAGACATCAAATAGTTTTACAACAAGTACAAGCAAAAAGAACACCTTGAGTGAATGGTAAGTGTTGTGCTGAGGCCCTAAGGAATTCAGAGGCTCTAACCTATCTAAATACAACAGCCTGAGAGGTGAGAGTTAGGAAAGCATGCTATTATATCTCTCAGGAAACATTCTGATTCTGGCGTCTAATTCTCATGACAAAGGTGGCAACTAGAATAGAGAATAGCACAGCATGGATCCATCCTCCTGACAAAGACAGGAAGAAGAATGGAAAATAATGCAAAGTTACTACCTCCTTGTTCAAATATATTGTAATCTTAGTGTCTTCCTCTCCTCCAGCAAGGATGTAAGGCATTTAGTCCTGACAAAGTGTAGCTGTGATCTAATAATTGCTAGAACTCCATCCAGGCTGTAGAGAGTTTCAGGGTTTGTTTTACAAATAAGAAGGTGTGTTATCTATTATTCATATGTTTTTTCGCTTTCCCAGAAAGGATTTGTTTTAAAGAAAATATAATTATTATACTACAAAATCATATAGGGAATAGAACCAGGACTCTTCAAACTTTGCATTGTAATAATCTTAAATTATTAGCAAATAAAATAATTTATGCTTGACAAAGGCAAGAAAAAAATGTACTTCAAATGCTGCAGTTACAAAATTTGTAGCTAGTAGTAGTACAGAGCAAATAACACAGCTTTCTATGAATGCATGTTTGTATACATGCCATTGTGTATGAATGGATGAGAAACTAAGGATTGTAGTAATATATAATAAATGTATAAAGGTCAGAAAAACAACTCATTGTCACATGTCATTAAGATTTATTTCCAGCCCAACCAGTGTGGCTTAGTGGTTGAGCATTGATCCATGCACCAAGAGGTCACTGGTTCAATTCCCAGTAGGACACATGCCCAGTTGCATTCATTGGTTGATTCTTGTGTGTGCTTCCTGATTGGTGTTTGAATTGCAACCTTGGCCTATCAGGATGATGCTGTAACCAACTGAGCTTCCTGGCCAGGGACAGCTTTTGACTGTTTAATTTCTTATGGATATAAATTTTCAAACCTTCATTTCAAAATATGTTTTGCCACATCGAGATCTTCAGTTTCTGAAATAACAGTTTGAGGCATTCTAACAGCAATAGAATTAGGCTTGAAACACTTTCGGAATGAGCATGTAGAAAAAAAATGTCAACAATAATAATAGAGGTGGCGTTTTTATGTCTTACTCTGTGGTAGGCATCATCTTAAGTGCTTAATGTGTATTAACTCATCCTTACAATAATTCTATGATGTCGGATTGTTTTTATCATTATTAAGATCATTTTGTACATAAGGTGACAGACACAGAGAGGTTTAGAATTTGCCCAAGGCAACCCATCTACTAAGGATTGGCACTACCTTCTCTGAGGGCAGCTAGTCCTATGATCTGTTTGAAGCATGAAGATACAATCTCTTATATTGTTGAAAGCGTTACTGATAGAGGAAGAAACCTGGGAGACAGCTGGCATTCCAGGGATTTCACTAAAGAGGGCGAATAACAAAAACAATTTTCTTATTATTTGAATTATGTTTTTTTAATTGTACTTCAGTCTGGTTTGGTTTGGAAAATGTAGGTTGCACATATAGAAGGAGGAAATGCAAGGAAAAAAATAGAAAAGAAAATGAAGGGAAGGAAATCAATCTAGAAAAACAAAAATTTTGCCCCACTTCCCATATAATGGATTCTTGGTTAGTCTTTGCTACAAGGGCACAAATGAGCATATATCACTATTTTCATTGTTACCCTCACTGGGTATCATCCTGTGGTTCTACATTGAGTGTAATTGCTTGCTCATATTTGCTAATAAGTTTTGAGTTATTGGTTCTGTTCCAAGTCAATTAAAAGTGGTTTATAACAAAGGAAAAAAAGAATGATTAAAGCAATCCAAAAGATAATGAAACTATTTTAAGAATCCTTGTTATATAAATAATACCTGTTTACTTGTTTATTTGTTTTTCTATTGACTTTAAAGAGAGGAAGGGAGAGAGAAAGAGAGAGAGAGACATAGATGTGAGAGAGAAACATTGATTGGTTGCCTCTTGAATGTGCCTGACCTGGAATTGAACTGGCCACCTTTCAATGATCAGGACAACATTCCAACCAACTGAGACATCTGGCCAGGGCATATGCAGATTTTTTTCTATCTGTAGAAATAGTCTGAATATCTGTCATAAAATACTGTCATGATGTAATGATAAAATTATTTTTTCTATATGTCATGTTTTCCAAGCATATATCAACACATTGTATAATTGTAGAATTATACACATGTACCTTTAAGGTGGGACAGATAATTTTGTTGTTGTTGTTGTTAATCTTCACCTGAGGATATTTTTTCCATTGACTTTTAGAGATAGTGAAAGGGAGGGAGGAGGGGGAAAGAGAGAGAGAGATTGATGTAAGAGAGACACATTGATTGGGTGGCTCTTGCTCTTGCCCTAACCTGCAACCTAGGTATGTCCCCTTGACCACAAATCAAACCTGCAACCCTTTAATCTACTGGCTGGTGTTCTAACCACTGAACTACTGGTCAGGGTGAGATAGATGAATTAAGATGACATTTTACTTTCAAATTTGCCCAGATTTGTGTGTGATATTTTTTTAGCAGTTGCTTAAAAAGATGTATACAATTTATGTGCTTAAAAGGCTTTTTATCTTCTACAGGAAGCCCTTGCATGAAATTAGTACACTGGGAGGAAGAGGGTCCCTCAGCCCAGCCTGCACCCTCTTGTAGGATGGAACCCCTCAAGGCATGTCCACTTGCCTTCAGTTAGACATCCCTCATTTAATCTGGGACCCCTCACTCCATACTGCCTGCCTTCAGCAGAGGCAGGAGAGGCTCCCTCCACCATCACTGTGCTCTCAAGGTGTGAGCCTGGTTTCTGGTTGAGCAGTGTTCCCCCTGTGGGAGTGCACTGACCAACAGGGGGCAGCTCTTATGTTGAGCGTCTGCCCCCTGGTGGCCAGTGCATGTCATAGCAACCGGTTGTTCCGCAGGTCATTTCACTGTTTGGTCAATTTGCATATTAGGGTTTTATTATATAGGGTTAGTAATTAATAAAAGATCATAATTTGAGGCCAGCTGGCATGGTTCAGAGGCTGAGTGTCAATCTATGAACCAGGAGGTCATGGATTGATTCCCGGTCGGGGCTCATGCCCAGGTTGAGGGCTGCCAATCAATGATTCTCTCTCATTATTGATGTTTCTATCTCTCCCTCTTCCTTCCTCTCTGAAATCAATTGAAATATATTTAAGAAAAGATCATAATTTGACAAAAATGGATACTAAAATGATATAAACACCTTTCAATTCAATAACATAAGAGGCAAAACAAATATTTAATAATCCTTTTATTATTTATAAACTATGTTTTAATTATTTTAACTCACTCTGTATTTATGCACACAGAAACACATTTATATTCATGTACATCCTATTATGTATTACTTTTGGTTCTAAATACATACCATACTCTTTAGGGTTTCACTTTTAGTTTACATTGATTGTACTGGATCTCTAGATCCTTAAATATTTCTACATGCTTTGATATAATTTGTATGTGTATTGCAAAGCTTCTTAATTGCTACTATAAAAAAGAAATTGCATTTAATTAATAAATTTGTATCATATTCTTTAAACTAACCTTCTGCTGACTATAAGTAAAAATAAGTTCTATGAATAAATTATTTTTCCAGAAAAATATTCTAGAGATAAATTAGCAAAACTCTACCAATATATAATTATTCTAGAAATTAATTGTACATGACATATTTGAAAAAAACATTAATTTCAATTGCAAAAGGGCACTTAGGTGAGAAAAGTTGAGCATATAATTAAAAGGTACTTTAATATAATATATGTTGCAGTAATAAATAGACCCAACCTGCAATGGCCCTGCAGGTTGTTCCTGCAAAGGAAACTTTTTACTTGCTTAAATAACATTTCAGTGTCTCTCCAGGTTGACAAGTGGAGGGATGAGGCAATGGATCTTCCCAAAATTTTCATTCAGGAATTTAGGCTGATGGTGTCCCTGCTATCTGCAACACGTGGCTTTAAATATTGCTGTAGAAGTTTCCAGAAAACTGTACAATTAATGTAAGCCGATCTTCTGGACCTAACCTGAAAGTTACATACATCACTGTGCTCAATTCCTTTGGTTAAAACTCTATCATTTGGCCATCCCTCATGTCAAAGGGAACATAAAACATAGTCTAATTCTATAACCTATTAAGGAATGAAAAACGTATTTTTGTGAACAAGCTAGTGACCTTATTTATGAAGACCCATATTCATCAACCACCTATTGAAAGCATTGTTTTAGATCTTCAAATTCACATTTATTTATTTCTAGAGGCCCAGTGCATGAAATTCATGCATGAGGGGGGGGTGTCCCTCAGCCCAGCCTGCACCCTCTCTAATCTGGGACCCCTCGAGGGATGTCCCACTGCCCATTTAGGTCCAATACCAGTGGGATTGGGCCGAAACGGGCAGTCGGACATCCTTCTCACAATTTAGGAGTGCTGGCTCCCAATTGCTTGCCTGCCTGCCTGCCTGATTGCCCCTAACTGCTTCTGCCTGTCAGCCTGATCACCCCCAACTACTCCCCTGCCAGCCTGATTGACGCATAACTGCTCCCCTGCCAGCCTGATTTCCCCTAACTGCCCTCCTCTGCAGGCCTGGTCACTCCTAACTGCCCTCCCCTGCAGGCCTGGTCACCCCTAACTGCTCTCCCCTCCAGGCCTGGTCACCCCCAACTTTCCTCCCCTGCTGGCCTGATTGCCCACAACTGCCCTCCCCTGCTGGCCATCTTGTGGTGGCCATCTTGTGTCCACATGGGGGTGGCCATCTTGTGTGTTGGAATGATGGTCAATTTGCATATTACCTCTTTATTATATAGGATTACTTACCACCCATAGACTCCTCGTCAGAAAGATCAGGGAATTAAAGTACATGTAACAAATAATATCCTGCTGACAAACAACTAGTTTACCTGCTTTGTTATTGCCAAGAACACACACAACTCACTGCATGGCTCTTCCAAGAATGGCCCTTTCATGCTTTCAGTAGTTTTGACACCTAATACCCGTCTATGTTCTGGTTGTTACTGTCAGAAGTTGAATGGATCGTTAGGCCTTTCTGGTGAAAGCTGAGGATTTACTGTGGAGGGATCAAAACTGGCACAAGAATTATGCTAATCAGCATCATGCCAACGGGGAGACAATTAAGGAAAGAAATACTTTCCTATTCACCTCTCTAAGCATTCCACTTTGCCAGAAGTTAATTACTCAAAGTGAATGAAGGCATCAGGTCTGATCCTTCTGACTCCTGTTGTACAAGTCCAGATGAATCTATCCTGTGTTCACTAAGACTCCACACTCTACTCTTTTCTTCATTTTCTTCACTCAGAATAGAAGATTGAATATTTCATACAAGATGTGATAGACTCCCAAAGATTCCATGATTAACTTCAGTGAATCTAACACTACTCTAGTCCACTGAAACAATTCTAGCTTAGAACCTTCCTTTTTTTTTAAAATCACCTAGTGTTAGTTTTTGCCACCTCATGTGAAGAGACTAGGGTAGTGTTTAAATTAATTGGGCTTAATAAATTAATAATTGACATAATAATAAACTAATTTAAATTATTTGGCCTTAATATCTTCTTTAGAGCCATGAAAACAGCCAAAGATGTCCATTATAGAATCATATACTCTGTAGATCATAACTCCATGACTCTTCTAAGTTCTACTAGCTCATTCTTATCTGACTGCCACTATTGGTACTTCTTTTTGAATTAATTTCTTACTTTCCATCATAGCTCTGGACTTCATGTTTCAGATGGATGGTTGTTTTTCTGTTTGTTTTTGTTTTCATCTTAAAACTGCTTCATCTATATCATGGACCTTTGCCCTCAATGACTGCACTCCCACAACTGACCCTTGATTTCATCCCTCTAGATTGCCTGGTCTGAATACCAAGGTAGCTCACTATTTTCATGTAAAATATAAGCTTAACCCTTTGCACTCGCTTGCTTTTTTCTCTATTCCTTTATTCTACTCGGGATTTAATTTTTTAAATACCCCAGATTTTACAAAGCGCGGCAGTAGAATAAAAAACTGGAGTTTCTTTTCATACAAACTTATTTATTTGGATTTTTTATATTTCAAATTATTGATACATTCAAAGAGTATAAAAAGAGCTGCTACCGATGCTAACCGTGTCGAGTCACACTCGACATCCGAGTGCAAAAGGTTAAGCTTTCCCTTGTATGTGTTCATGCAAATGCACAAAGGCCAGCACAGTTTCAACAGTGCTAGTAAGTAGAAGTGTTAACAGTCTGCATGACTTCAGGAAGAGTTTTCATGACCAGTAAAGGAGCCCTAAGGCAGGTTGCTAAGGCTTGGGAAGAACAAAGAGGGATATTTCCATCAAATCCCATTGTGTGCTTGTGTCAAAAACTTGATGTCTTAACACAGAGGATTCTGCATACATCTCTCTATTATGCCAAATATACATTTTAAGCTGGATAGGATCATTGCACACCACTATCCCTATCCAAACCTCTCTTTCTGTAACTATTTAAGGACTATTTTCTAAGAACAATACCAAGCCAATCACAAAAAAGCATGACCAGTGCAATAGTTCCTGTTGTAATGGGAATTCTACAGGAGGGAGGTGGTGAGGTAGGAACAGCAATGCACTCTGAAGTTGTAGTTTGTTCGAGCAAGAGGAGGAATATTGAACTTTTTCAAATAATTGGTGAATAGTAGAAATAACTATTTGTGCTCAGATAAGGAGGCAGTGGGAAATAAAGAGGCCTCTCCTTAGTCCAGTTGCACATACAAGAGAGATGAAACTGCACAGTGGTCAAGTACACAGGCTTGGCTCTTTAATAATTAAATGGCCTTGTGCAAGTTACTTAACCTCTCTGTGTCCCCGTTTTCCCATTGGTTTATTTGGGGAGGCTTAAATAAGTGAACTCTCATAAAGCACTTCAAATAATATCTGGCACAAAGTAATCACTCAGTTATTATCAGATATTGTTTTTAAACAATGAATGACTAGACACCAGATATTCATGTGAGAAGAGAACCATCCTTCTGACTCAATGAATTAAATTAGATACTGACAGCACCAAAGTAAGCAGTTGGGCCATCAAGAAAGTCTTCCCACATGAAGGAAGAAATTGACAGTAACACATTCGCAGTAGGGAATTTTTTTAAATTTTTTTTATTATTTTTTTAAAATATATTTTATTGATTTTCTACAGAGAGGAAGAGAGAGGGATAGAGAGTCAGAAACATCAATGAGAGAGAAACATCAATCAGCTGCCTCTTGCACACCCCCCACTGGGGATGTGCCCGCAACCAATGTACATGCCCTTGACCGGAATCGAACCTGGGACCCTTGAGTCCACAGGCTGACGCTCTATCCACTGAGCCAAACCGGTTTCGGCCGCAGTAGGGAATTTTAACACCACATTGACACCAGTGGATAGATCTTCCAGACAGAAAATGAACAAGGAAATGGTGACTTTAAATGACACACTAGATAAGATGGATTTAATTGATATATTTAGAGTATTTCACCCAAAGCAGCAAAATACACATTGTATTCAAGTGCATATGAAATATTTTCTAGGATAGACTACATGTTAGAACACAAAACAAGTCTCAATAAATTTAAGAAGATTGAAGTCTTATCAAGCATTTTGTCTGACCATAATGGTATGAAACTAGAAATTAATCACAAAAGAAAAACTGAAAAACACAAAAAGATAGGGAGGCTAAATAACATGTTGCGAACAATGAATGGATTAACAATGCGATCAAGGAAGAATCAAAAGTTACCTAGAAACAAACGAAAATGAGAACACAACAACCCCAAAACTGTGGGACACAACAAAGCAGTCTTAAGAGGAAAATTCGTAGAATTACAGGCTTATCTCAGGAAGCAAGAAGAAATGCAGACAAGCAATCTAACTTTACACTTAAAAGAACTAGTATAAAAAGCCCAAAGTGAGTAGGACAGAAATTAAAAAGATCAGAGCAGAAATAAATAAAACAGAGTAAAAAAACAATACAAAAGATAAATGAAAACAAGAGTTGATTCTTCGAAAAGATTAACCTTTAACCAGATTCATCAAAAAATAGTGAGAGTGGACCCAAATAAATAAAATCAGAAATAAAAGAGGAGAAGTAACAACTATCTTCACAAAAATACAAGGCTTTGTAAGAAAATATCACAAACAACTATATGTCAACAAATTGGACAACATAGAGTAAATGGACCAAACAGCTACACAGATGAAGTTTACAAAACTTTCAAACAAGAGCCAACACCTATCCTTTTCAAAATATTCCAAAAAATGCAAGAGAAGGAAAATCTCCCAAGCTCATTTTATGAGATCAGCATTATCCTAATTCAAAAACCAGATAAAGATACTACAAAGAAAGAAAATTGCAGGCCAATATCCCTTATGAACATAGATACTAAAATCCTCAATAAGACATTAGCAAACTAAATCCAGCAATACATTAAAAACATCATACACCATAATTAATGGGAATTATTCCGGGGATGCAAGGTTGGTACAATATTCACAAATCAATAAACACAGTACACCACATAAACAAAATAAAGAATAAAAACCACATATTACATATAGTAGATGCAGAAAGTGCATTTGATAAAATCTAGCACCCATTTATGATGAGATATCTCAGCAAAGCGGGAATAGAGGGAACAAGTCTCAACATAATAAAGGCCATATATGACAAACCCACAGCCAACATCATACTCAATGGGCAAAAACTATAAATGCTTCCCTTAAGCTCAGGAACAAAACAGGGATGTCTGCTTACACCACTGTTATTCAACATAGTACTATAAATCCTAGCCACAGCAATCAGAAAATAAGAAAAATAAAAGACATCCAAATTGGAAAAGAGGAAATAAAACTCACTATTTGCAGATGACATGATATTGTACATAGAAAACCCTAAAGGCTCCACGAAAGAGCTAATAGACCTAACAATTGCATTTGGTCAAGTGGCAAGATACAAAATTGATATCCAAAAATTGGTAGCATTTCTAAACACTGATTTCTAGCAGAAACTGATACAAGGACTCTAATGAATATAACAAATTGATGAACAAAACAGAAACAGAGGCATAGATACATGTAACAGAGTGAAAAAAGGTGAATGGATTAACCAAAGAACATATAGGTATAACCCAGAGACACAGACAGAAGTATGGTGATGGTCAGAGGAAAGGGGGTGGTGTGGGCTTGGTGGATGTGGGCAAAGGGGTTGGAATGGGGATATACGCAATAGTGTCAACAATAAAAACGTATTTCCATGCCCCCCTTCAAATTGACAAACAGCTAATCTAAATAGTCCTGTTATCAATGAGCATAAAGCATAAGAAACACATACATGTGCATTCTCATACGCATGACTGCACCTATACATACATAGCAAACACACTCATACTCACCAGAAAGCCTATAAAGAGAATCCACATCAGGAACTATGATGAGAAATAAGTTTACTTAAGAGTGAAAGGAAAAAGAAACTTTTGAAAGGTTTACTGCAGCAAACAGAAGTATTTCTGAGAAAGCACCTACTATTAAATGGAGGAACATGAAACACTGACAGAGGAGATAAAATATTAAATAACACAAAATAGTCTCAAATGAAAAGGATGCTGAATGATTAGTAGGCTAATGTAAAAGAGAGCAGGATAAAAAAAGGGAATTTCTTTAAGGAAACCAAAAATTAAATATCTGAATATGTATCAACTTTAGCAATAAAAAGAGCAAAATCAACACTACATAAAATTAAGTCAATTAAGAAAATCTGGAGAATATTTGATAATGTGATCATACTGCATTATAATAGAAAAAATATCATTTTTCTTCTTTATAAAGGTCCATGAAACTTTAAATCTTCAGTGTTTTCTGGCTTCATAGTAATATCAATATTTTTATCCTTGATATGATATAAAATAGTAAGCAAACAGAAATTATCCATTGTGTTTAATTGTTTTCTCCTCTCACTATGATGTTTTGGGACTTGCATAACTAGGTGCCCATGCAGAAATTAAGGTTCATAATGTAGAGCAAATACATTTTCTATCAAAAATATTTGTACTTAAAAAATATCTATCTCAGATCTCCTTAGAAACTTATTTATCTCTATAGTGGCTAGAGCTCAGGATCAGAAGGTAGCTACTGCCTGCATTTGTCAACTTAGCTCTATCACTTACTAAATATATGATCTTGGGCAAGTTATTTAACCCCAGTGTACCTTGGATTTTGATTGTGTAAAATCGGAATAATAACAGCACCTACCTCATATGGTTGATGAGGATAAAATTACTAGAACATATAGAACACTTACAAAAGTTTGGGGCACATATTAAACACTAAATAAATGTCAAATATTTTCATTATAATATTATGGATAAATATACTAAATATATCTATACTATACAGTATGTAATTATAAGTGTTTTATAATTTTTTTCATGTGAATTATTCATTATTCATTTGAAATCTTACCACAAACCTGTGAAATATATAGGGCATGTATTATAACCGTTTTTGCATATGAGAAGTCTAAGTCTCACAGAGACTGGGTTACTTGCCTAGAGTTTGAAAATTAGACATTTACCAGATCAAACACATGGACTCATGAATATTCTAATGTTGCCCCAGGGCCCAGGCGCATCATGACCAAAGTCTCTGAGTGAGATGAATTCCCTGGCCAAAGGCAAGAAGATGAAGACCTCTGCTTGTTTTCATTTCTTATTTCAATATAAGTGGGCATATACTTACAAATGTTAAAAAAAAAAAACAGGCTGGGGCAGGAGCAAGCTCTGATTTATCACATTTGCCCATTTTCTATTTCTCTGGTATAAACGCTCACACTAATTTTAAACTACCAATCTGGAGTCAGTGAGTATAGAGTTTTGAAGAGATGAGCACGATGGGCTCTCCCTAACCCACATGAGCAGACTCCAGTACATCACAAAACATAAAGAAAGGGATCACAAATGAAAAATGTTGCCCATGGTTGGTCTCAGTGTTTAAATGCACATTGAAGCCATTTCCCTAGCAATATTCTATAAGAACTATGTCTAACCTGACCACTTTATTTGTTTTCACGTGAGACTTTAGAGCCATCTCACATTAGAATAACTACACAGATTATAAAACATCCCAGGTCACATTTCTTTTCTTTCTGGGTTTAGTGTTACCCTGAACCATATAGAGATGCTCTACAGTTTCTCTCTTCCAATGCACATACAGAGGGGCATTGTTGTTCTCTGAGATGTTTATTAGGTCCTTGTCTAAGTTACCAAGAAAGCCACATTTATCAGGACTGTTTTGTCCTTACGCAGGTTCAAAGAAGGATACCAAGTGCTTCACAGTTTATGTCTATTCAGATCTTCCTCAGACCTTATCAAATTTAGATGTCACACTATTTCAGAGGAAATGTTTTATATTCTTCTGCATTCCAGTGCTATAGATCCTTGCCAGCATGAGTGCCCTGACATTGCTGAGAGATCAAAGGAAGGCATTTTCCTCTGGTTCCCTATCATCTCTGTGAACACCCGGTGTATTCAACATAGATTTGTGACCAGGTTTAAGGGGGATTAGAAGAATTCTAATTACTTTCTGTTTTGTCTTATGAAATTATGAAGAGCAATTACCTCAGAAGTGGCAGGTCAAGTGCTCCTAGAGCCTTTCAAAACATAAATGTATACTTGAATGATGATGGGCCACTATATTTTATCAATAATAATAATGATAGTAAAACAGTTTTCATAGGGCATAATACAGTTGCTTGTTGTATCAATGTCCTAAGTACCATTGAACCATGTTGAATATACTCAAAGAAAATACACAAAAGACTATACTGATTGATACCCTATTGTTATTCTTCCATGTACCATAGGTATATATATTTAGTTTTGGATCAGACAGACATGCCAGAGTGTAATTGGTTATCTATAAGTCTGATTCTAATGTGAGGGACCAATACTCCAAATTTACAAAATACAAGATAGACTTGCCTGTTGAACTCTTCAAAAATCACTGATGATTAAAAAATAACAACAAAACAAAGGCATGATCCTGCTCTTCCTTCTCATTTTCATACATTCATCCTCCCCATCATGTACCACAGCTTCAAACCAGTTGCTCAGGGATTGCCTTCTAGATTTTTCTGTATTAAGTTTGACAGTGGAGGTTTAATAATAAGCAACTTGCCTGCAGCAGAAATAATTTTATCTTGTAAAATATGGTAAGCCTTTGCACTGGTGGTAGAAGGACTGAGGAAAACAGTATTGATTAAAGAACTTTACGTAAATATAGTGTAGTGTGGGTACCACAGTAACATACCATACTTAAAATGATGCAGCATCAAACATTTACTCTAGCATTTTCTCTAGCCACAAGGAATGCTACTTAAGAAACCAGAAAATTATTTTATAAAGTCTGAGTAAATGTGTGTCAATTTCCCATCTTCTAACAGTTGCCCCTGAAATAAAGAGTTACATGCAAGTGGTTTAATTGGGAGGTGATCCCTGGAAGGTGAGAATGTCAAATGAGAAGAGAATTATAAAGAGGATGCATTTAGGGATGAGTTGCTTCTATGAGTAACTCCAGATAAATTCCTGGGAATCTTGAAAAGACAATGTAAATATACCTCCAAAAGAGATAAGTGGAATATGTTGCCATCTTGCTTCCCTCAGTGGTTGAGGGTGGCTATTTGGGGCTTTTAAGACAAAATACTCTGGGCCTGTCATGTACTCCAGATGAACATGACCTCAGGAGATAGAGACATTGATTCTTAAGTTAGTAACTATTGATATATAAAATAACTTTACATCAAAACTAGAGGTGAACCACAGAATTGGCTGAGGGAACATGAATCAATCATGGCTGTGTCTGCTACAACAAGTCTAGTTCAAGCATGGTTGATTGAAGTAAGGAAGGAATCCAAAAGCACAGACTAAGTGTGCAAAGTTGATGATGGCAGTTAGTGAATAAACCATAAAAATCCACTCCACTTTCTCTTCCTCTCTTATTGTTCCTCTTCTCTCAGAAGATTCCCTGACCTCACGTATAATTTTAATAACCAAAGCCCATGAGTCCCACCCATTTCTATATTCCTTGGACGTGCATTCTGCATTCCCTGTTCATATCACTTAGAAGAAGAATTAAATAAAATAGAGGTAAGCAATTTATCAGAAATAGAGTTCAGAGTAATGATTATAAGGATGTTCAATAGCATGAAAAAAGATATAGCAGCCATAAAAAAGGACTAATCAGAAATGAAGAATGTCATATCTGAAAAAAAGAATACACTGGGAGGAATAAACAAAAGGCTTGATGAAGCAGAGGATCAAATCAGTAATTTGGAAGGAAAGGTAGAAAGACACAGACAATTAGAGAAGCAAACAAGAATAATGCTCAAAAAAAGTGAGGATAGTTTAATAGACCTTTGGGACAACATGAAACATAAAAATATCTCTGGGATAGGGGTATGAGAAGGAGAAGAGAGCAAGGGATCAAGAACCCATTTGAAGAAATAATGTCTGAAAACTTCCTTAATATGGTGAAGGAAAAAGACATACAAGTCCAGGGAGCACAGAAAGTCCCAAACAGGATGGACCCAAACAGGCCCACACCAAGACACATTGTAATTAAAATGCCAAAAATTAAAAACAAGGAAAGAATCTTAAAAGCTGCAAGAGAAAGTCAGGAGGTTACCTACAAGGGAAATCCCATAAGATTGTTACCACCAAACCAATATTATAATAAATATTAAAGGGGTTATTTTAAGAAGTGAAAGAAGAAAAAAAAAGGAACATAGTTAAAAAAATAAAATGCACAATATACATAAATATCAATAGTAATGTAATGTAAATGGCTTAACTGCTCCAAAGGACATAAAGTAGCTAAATGGATAAGAAAATTAGACCCACATATATCTATCTTCAAGAGACCCACCTCAGAATAAAAGATACATACAGACTAATAGACTAATAGTAAAGGGGTGGGAAAAATATTTCATGCAACTGAAATGGAAAAAAGAGCTGGGATAGCAATACTTAGCTACACTAATAAAAGAGAAAGATGCAAATTGACCATACCTTTGTGACGCCCATCAGCCAATCAGGAGTGAGTATGCAAATTATCCCAACAAAGATGGCTGGTTAATTTGCATACACAGGCGCCAAGCAGCTGGGGGTGGGATGCAGGCGTTCTGCACTGCCCCAGCTGCTCCAGGCCTCTGGGCAGCATGGGAAGGTGGAAAGGGGGCTCTGGGCTGAAAGGTGGCTCTGGGCTGGAGCAAAGGCGGTGCTGGCAACCAAGGGAAGGAATCTCCGTGCATCAGGCCTCTAGTAGCTGATAAAATCTACTTTAAAACCCAAGGTATATTAAGAGTCAAAGAAGGATAAAGTGGTCAATTCAACAAGAGAATATAACCATTGTATACATTTATACACCAATCATAGGAGCACCTAAATATGTAAAGCAAATCTTGATGGACATAAAAGGATGAATTGACAATAATACAGATATAGTATGGGATTTTAATATCACATTGACATCAATGGGAAGATCTTCCAGACAGAAAAGCAATAAGAAGTTGATGGTCTTAAATGACACACTGTGTCATTTGGATTTAATTGATATCTTCAGAGCATCTACCCCAAGGCAGCATAATATGCATTCTTTACAATTACACAGGGAACATCCTCTAGGATAAACCATATGACAAGACACAAAAAAGTCTCAATTAATTTAAAAAGATTGAAATCATGCCAAGTGTTTTCTCTGACCATAATGTTATGAAATTTGAAATCAATCACAAGAAGAAAATTGAAAAATGCACAAAGGCATGGATGCTAAATACCATGTTACTAAACAGTGAATGAGTTAACAATGAGATCAAGGTGGTGGGGAGATACCTTGAAATGAATGAAAATGAGAACACAACAACCCAAAATCTGTGGGATACAGAGAAAAAAGTCCTAAGAGGAAAATTCATAGCCTTAAAGATCTAACTCAAAAAAACAGTAAGAAGCTCTAATAAACAATCTAACTATACACTTAAAAGAACTTGAAAAAGAACAAAAAAACAAAGCTCAGATTGAGTAGAAGGAAGGAAATAATAAATTTCAGAGCAGAAATAGATGAAATAGAGTATAAAAAAAAACAACATAAAAGATCAATGAAACTAAGAGCTGGTTCTTTCAAAAGTAAAACAATTGACAAACCTTTAATCAGACTCATTAAGAAACAAAGAGAGAGTACCAATAACATCAGAAATGAAAAAGGAGAAGTAACAAAAGACACCAAAGAAATGGAAAGGATTATAAAATACAGTATTAGTACAACCAACTATTTGCCAAAAAATTAGACAACAAATAGGTGAAATGGAGAAATTTATAGAAACATAAATCTTCCAAAACTGATTCAGGAAGATTCAGAGAAATTGAATAGACATATTAGAAATAGTGAAATTGAAACAGTAATCAAATAATTCCCAACAAACATTGGACCATTGGCTTTACAGATGGATTTTACCAAACATTCAAACAACTAACACCTATCCTTCTCCAACTATTAAAAAAATCCAAAAGACAAAAAAACCTCCAATCTCATTTTACAAGGCAAGCATTATTCTACTTTCAAAACAAGATTAAGACACTACAAAGAAAGAAAATTATAAGCCAATACCCCTGAAAAATATATTGGTAGATATTAAAATCATCAACAAAATATTAGCAAATCAAATCCAGCAATACATTAAAAATATCGTGCAACATGAACAATTGGGATTTATTCCAGGGATGCAAGGTTGGTAGATCATCCCCAAAATAATGAACATGATACACCATATACAAAAATTGCATGATAAAAACCACATGATCATATCAATAGAAAAAGCATTTTATAAAATCCAGCACAGATTTATGATTAAAAACTCTCAGCAAATTTGGAATAAAGGGAACACACATCAATGTAATAAAGACCATATATGGCAAATCTACAATCTTACTCAATGGGCAAAAACTACAGTGTTCCCTTTAAGATCAGGAACAAGTTAGGGATGTCCACTTTCACCACTCTTATTCAACATAGTACTGAAAGTCCTATCCATAGTAATCAGACAAGAAGAACTAAAAGGCATCCAAATTGTAAAGGAAGAAGTAAAAATAAGTAAAACTCATTATTTGCAGATGACATGATATTGTATATAGAGAAACCTGAAGAGAACACACACACACACATACACTACTAGAAACTAGTAGGATAAAGAATAAATATCCAGAAATCAGTTGCATTTTTATAAAAAATGATGAACTATCAGAAAGAGAAAGTGAAAAAAAAAGCAATTCCATTGGCAATTGCTTGAAAACAAATGATATTCCTAGAAATAAATATAACCAAGGTTGTAAAAGACCTCTACTCAGAAAATTATAAAACACAAAAGAAAGAAACTGAGGAAGATACAAATAAGTGGAAGTATATATTACGTTAATTGATAGGAAGAATTAACATAATTAAAATGTCCACACTATGCAAAGCAATCTACAGATTCAATGCAATTCCTATTAAGATACTCATGGAATATTTCACAGAACTAGAACAAATGTTTCAAAAAGTTGTATGGAACCACAAAAGACCCCGAGTAGCAACAGTGATCTTGAGAAAGAAGAACAAAGTTGGAAGAATTACCCTACCTTATATAAAACTACACTATAAGACCATAGTAATCAAAATAGTATGGTGCTGGCATAAAAACAGACATATGGATTAATGAAATAGAATAGAGATCCCATAAATAAATCCATGTCGATATTTGACAAAAGAGGTAAAAACATGCAATGGACTAAAGACAGTCTCTTCAATAAATGTTGTTGGGAAAATGGGACACATACATGCAAAAATGAAACTAGACCACCTTCTTATACCACACACAAGAATAAAGTCAAAATGGACTAAAGACTTAAATGTTATCCTCAAACCCATAAAAATTCTAGAAGGAAACATATGAAGTAAAATCTTAAATGTTTATTCTAGCTATATTTTTTTTCTGATATATCTCCTTGGGCAAGGGAAACAGAAAAAACAAACAAGTGAGACTGACTCCATCAAACTGAAGAGTTTTTGCACAGCAAAGGGAACCATCAATAAAATGAAAAGGCAACCCACTGAATGGGAGAACATATTTGCCAATGATACTTCTGATAAGGAGTTAATACCTACAATGTATAATGAACTTAAAAAAAGGAAAATAAACAATCCAATTAAAAATGTACAAAGGACCTGAATAGACACTTCTCCAGAGAGAATATACAGATGATCCATAGATATATGAAAAGATGCTCAATGTCACTCATCATCAGAGAAATGCAAATGAAAACCACGATGAGTTATCACCTCACACTTGTCAGAATGGCTATCATCCATAAATTAACAAATAACAATTGTTGGTGAGGATGTGGAGAAAAGAGAACCCCTCTGAACTTTTGGTGGGAATGCAGATTGGTGCAGCCACTGTGGAAAACAGTATGGAATTACCTCAAAAAAAAAAAAAAAAAAAGGAATTGTCTTTTGACCCAATGATTCCACTTCTAGGAATGTATCCAAAGAAACCCAAAACACTCATTCAAAAGAATATGTGTGGATCTCTCTGCTCATTGAAGAGTTATTTACAATAGCCAAGACTTGGAAGCAGCTCAAGTTTCCATCAAAGTGGATAAAAAATTGGTGGTACTTTAACAAAATGGAATACTACTCTGTTGTAAAAAGCAAGAAATTTTTACCATTTGCAACAGCATGGATGAACCTGGAGAACATTATGCTACGTGAAATAGCCAGTCAGAGAAAGACAGGTACTATATGATTTCACTTGTATGTGGAATTTAATGAACTACCAAGCAACATAGAGACAAACTCAAAAACAGAGAGCAGGCAGACAGCTCTGGTGTGTGTGTGTGTGTGTGTGTGTGAGGGGGAGGTCTTGGGGGGAAGGGCAGTTGGTGTGATTGAGCTAAAAAAAAAAAAAAGGGAGAACCTCATTATCATGGCCATGGATACCAGTGTGATGTTGTGGGTGTGACGGTGATGGAGGGAGGTGGAAGAGGGCATAGAAGGGATAAATATTGTTGGAAAAGTAAACTAGAATAAAAAATAAATTATAAAAAATAGGGACATAGAAGCATGGAACAGATTTTGGAATCTTAGAGGGCAAGTCGGGGTGAGTGAGTGGGTGGATGGGAAGAGATCAATCAAAGAACTTATACACACACACACACATATATGTATAATAAAAGCATAATATGCTAATTAGACTGGACGTCCTTCTGGACGACCTTCCAGACGGAGCCAGGGCCCGGGTGCCAGAGGGAAGCTGGTGCTGTCAGCCGGGGGAAGGAAGGCCTACTCTTGCACAAATTTTGTTTGCAGGTACAGTCCTGGCCTGCGATCAGGGCCAATTTCCCCAGCTTCCCACAGCCAGCCCTGCCCCCTGACACCACCCAACCCCAGTTCCCCATTCACTATTGGGTGATCAGTGCCTGATGGCCAGGGGAAGGGACTGAGAGATGGGCAGTGCACTTCATAGTGACTGGTCCAGTGGTCATTCTGGTCATTCTGCCTTTAGGGTCAATTTGCATATTACCCTTTTATTATATAGGATAGAGGCCTGGTGCATGGGTGGGGGCTGGCTGGGGCGAGGGGCTGCAGGGGGTTTGCAGGCCGACCACTTCCCCAATAATGGTGGGGTTCCCCGCTGGGGGTGGGGCCAGCCTGGGCTTGGGGCTGCCAAGGGTTTGCAGACTGACCACACCCCCAACTTTGTCAGGAAGGACGTCCAAAATATGTCTGGTGTATCCAGTCTAATTAGCATATTACTCTTTTATTAGTATAGATATGCTTAACCCATGGACACAGATGATAGTGTGGTGAAGGCCTAGGACAGGGAGCTGGAACTGTCTAGATGGGGTCAATGGGGGAAAAAGGTGACATATGTAATACTTTCAAAAATAATGATATTTTTTTTTAAATAAAATTACCAAGGTACCATCATCTTCAAAAACCTTCTTGTGTTTTTTATAATACAAGAAGAATACCTAACATGAGTTCTATTAATATATATTTAAAGTACACAATTCCATATTGTTAACTATAGATTCTATATTGTATAGAAGGTTTCTAGAACCTGTTTATCTCATATAAAAAAAAGAAATTATACTAATTGAAAAACTGTGCCCTATTTCTCTCTACTCCAGACATTGTAAACCACCATTCTATTCTCTGGATCTGTGAATTTGACCAGTTTAGATACTTCATATAAGTTGAATCATGCAATATTTTTCCTTTTGTGACAGGCTTATTTTACTTAGCATAATGTCCTCTGGGTTCTTCCATGTTGTTGCATATTACAGGATTTCCATCTTTGTTAAAGCTAAATAAAATATATGTGTTTCCAAATCTTAGCTATCTATAATAATAAAAGCATAATATGCAAATCAACTGAAAGGCCAAACAGCAGAACAACCATCCAGACGACCAAGCTATGACACCCACTGGCGCCAGGCCAGCCAAGGCGAGTGTGATGTGATTGGTCAGGGTCCCCACTAATTAATGGCTTAGGGGAGCAGGCCTAAGTCATCAGTCTGACATCCCCTGAGGGCTCCTGGACTTTGAAAGGGTGCAGGCCAGGCTGAGGGGCCTCCCCAAGTGCACGAAGGTCATGCACCGGGCCTCTAGCATTTTTATAATATTGTTTCTAACAAGTGCAAGTCAAAATCTCATTTTCATTTTGATCTGCATTTCTCTGTGTCTTATCTACTATTTAAAGGGTCCATTTAGGTCCCCCCAATCCCCATCACACCTGCATTTTATTTCATGAAAATATTTTTCTTAGCAACTCATTCCTTACAGTTTTTGTTTCATGTTTATCTTAACTAATGTGTCTTTTGTTTCTTTAATTTATTTCATATTCAGTTATATAAATTATCCAATAATTTCAATATCAGCATTTCTTAATATCTAACTCATTGTTTCTCCTACCTCTTTTTCTTTTAATCATGACTATCTTCCTTAGGTGCTTGATGATCTTCATTTGTAAATGTTTTATTTGATCTTTGTCTGTCCCATTGGCCTAAATTAGGAAAACTTTCCTCTAAAAAGTATTTTCTTTAATGTGTGACTGGGAGGGATCCCAACCTAAAATCACTTCAATCCCCTTCTTGATTTTGCAAGGGGATCCCTGTCCCAATGTCTGTGAAACAGGAATTTTAGGGGAGAAATAGGACAGGTTTAGGAAATTTTGGAAGTTAAGGGGATCATGGAGGAAGCACAGGGCTGCAGAGCAGCAGAAGGTATATTTTCATAGAATAGGGGAGCTGAAAAGCTGCAACAGGTACATTTCCATAGAATGAGGAAGCTAAGAACAGCAAAAGGTCTATATTTACAAAATAAAGGGAATAGGAAAACAATAAGAAAGGAGAGGGGGAGAACCTCACATGTCCCATGTGAGGTTCAACCTTTGAGCCCAGGAGTTACTATAGTAACCAGTCCAAGGGAATAGTGACCAATCAGAGGGGATATCAAGCCTTTATAAATCATAGGGAAAAAGAACCCAGTGGGTCCCCTTCCCCCTCCCTACATGGGAGTCCATTCTGTGGGACTCTTCCCCTCCCCATGTGGGAGTCTGCACTTGTTCTTTAATAAATTTCCACCTTTGCTATACCATCTTCTGTCCATGGATTCATTCTTTGACTCCAGCGGACAAAGAATCTGGGTTCCAGTCCAAAAATTCAGTTTCATCTGCACCTTACCTGAGGAGCCTCAGGGTCATGGTAGCAATGCTGCTATTGGCATCTTGATTTCTCATCTTTTTGGTCCCAACTCCACTCCATGGATAGGTTCCAGTTCACTGTTAATGTGTATCTATGTGTCAAGGGCATAGTAGGGAGGTCCTGAAGACATCCCTGCAGCTTAGGAAACCATCAATACCTCAAATAATGCCTTATTATAATATAGCTGCTTTATAGAAGAAAGGTCCATTGAAATATTAATTAGACAGGATGCTTGCAGTATAAGCATAGAAACCTTTTCAGTAGTAACATGCATTAACATTTTGGGACACTAGTTCTTCAAGGCACACAGCTTGGGAACTAATAAAAATGTCCAAAATACTAGATTACTTTTCAGAGGACTCAGGTTCTAATCATTTTACCACTTCTCCAATATGATTTCATTTGTTACTCTATATGGACTCCTCTATTAAATACATATTTGTGCATGTATTTTATCTCTTAGACTCAATATTCTCTCCTATCAATCATTTTGTCTTGAGTGAATAGCAACTAAAAAAGTACATGTTTAAATTTAAAATCTATACAATTTTCTTTGAGGACTAAGAATAAAGCGACCAAAAATTGGTAGTTGAAGAGACAAGACAAAGTTTCTAATAGCATGAATAATCCATAAAATAGACAGTTTCTAGCATTTTAGATGAATATGAGACATCATTATCCATTTAAGATTTTTAAATGACTTTAAAAATGGCTCTTTGCTCTTTTACTATGTGAGCCTTCCTCAATTCATACATGATGAAATAAAAAAAAACACATAGAAATATTTCATATGTTCACTATATAATTGACACAGAGTTATGAATAAGCCAGAAATATGCACTGTCTCTTCTGGAAGAGAATTTGTGAATTTCCTCTTTTAATCCATTTTAATGCTTTATTTTTAAGAGGCATCATCTTTATTAAAAACTGGAACTTTTAGCGGAATTAGTACTTTTGATTTTTATCAAATGAACCAGGGTTTTTTTAATACAATGTTATCTTTGATAATATTATTATTTATTAACATAACTAATTAAAAGCAAAATTAAAATTATGCATTTTAGTTTTTCATAATATATATTTAGGCACATAAATAATTTTAAGCTATATCTATGTTCCAATTTTAACATACAAAATTTTTCCTTACTTTTTTTTAAATTAATTTTTATTTTACTTTTTTAAAAATATATTTTATTGACTTTTTACAGAGAGGAAGGGAGACGGATAGAGAGTTAGAAACATCGATAAGAGAGAAACATTGATCAGCTGCCTCCTGCACACCCCCTACTGGGGATGTGCCTGCAACCAAGGTACATACCCTTGACCCGAATGGAACCTGAGACCCTTCAGTCCGCAGACCAATGCTCTATCCACTGAGCCAAACTAGTTAGGGTTCCTTAATTTTTGAAGGCATTTAATTTTTTCTGTATCTAGTATTTCTCCACAATAGAATATACAGTATTTTTTCTCATTTTAAGTAACTATGTAGATGCACTGTCACTATAGACATATACATATTTCAAGTTTTACTTACTAAAATCATGTTAAAGTGAACATTGTAATATAGGTACTTGCACACTTGGGTAAACTATCCATAGGACAAATCCTTAAAAGTAAAATGTTTAATTAAAAGTAAATTAATGTGTCCTCTAATAAATTGCACAGATTATATTCCTTCTAAGCAGTTGGTAATATTATTTTCATCCTATATCCTTTCAACACTGACTATTATTAAATACAATATTTTCATTCTTGTAGCTGTGAGATGTGATTTTATATTTATACTAGTGGCCCGGTGCACGAAATTCATGCATGGGGTGGGGAAGGGGGAGTCCTTCAGCCCAGCCTGCACCCTCTCCAATCAGAGACCACTTGGGGGGATGTCTGACTGCTGGTTTAGGCCCGATCCCATAGCAGTTGGACATCCCTTTCACAATCTGGGACCACTGGCTCCTAACCACTCCCCTGCCTGCCTGCCTGATCACCTCTAGCTGCCTTTGCCTGCCTTCCTGATTGCTCCTAATCCCTCTGCCTGCCTGTCTGATCGCCCCTAACTGCCTCTGCCTGCCTGCCTGCCTGATCACCCCTAACTGCCCTCCTCTGTTGGCTTGATCACCCCTAACTGCCCTCCCCTGCAGGCCTGATCTTGCCCGCAACTTCCCTCCCCTGCCGGCCTGATCTTGCCCCCAATGGCCCTCACCTACCAGACTGATCTCGCCCTCAACTGTCCTCTCCTGCCAGCCTGATCTCACCCCCAACTGCCCTCCCCTGCCAGCCTGATCTCGCCCCTAACTGCCTCTGCCTCAGCCCCCACCACCATGGCTTTGTCCAAAGGAAGTCAGATGTCCAGAAGATGGCTGGTCGACCCGGTATAATTAGCATATTACCCTTTTATTAGTATAGATAGATTATATAGGATAGGATTGCTTAAATTGGGGGGCGGAGCCTTTTTCAGCAGGAGGAGATGCTCTTGGCAGACAAAAATACATAATCCCTATATCTGGACTGATAGCCAGCCATACGCACTAAACTGCCAAATCAGTCATTAAAAAATTGAACCACTTTCTTACACCTTACAGCAAACAGGTGTTGCCCTTAAAAACCTTCCTCAGCCCCCACCTTAGGTTCTGCCTTCACAGTTCACCCAGATTAGGTTCTGATTGGTCGGTTTCTATGCCAGTCAGCATCAAAAGCTCTGCCTCCTAGGCAGCCATTGGATCCTTGCAGTTCACCCAGATTTGGTTCTGATTGGTCAGTTTCTATGCCAGTCAGCATCTCCATGCCTATCTCTAGGACTGATCACAGAGATGGGGCTGATCAGCAGCTGCCCCAGGCTGCTGGCAAGTGGGCCAAACTGCTGACCTCTCAGAGAGAGAGAAAGGCTTGGCTGCTGGCAAGACCCGGAGAGAGAGAGAGGTAAGGGCTGACACTTGGCATTGTAACAAAAGACATACAATCTGGTATTCTTCAACTACACAGAAGGCTCCTGGGAGATGGTGACTGGGTCTTATTCATCATTCATCTCAGTGCAGGCTTGGTACCTGACACCTAGCTTGCACTCAATCACTATTTGAATACTTGAATTAATAAATGAACATGTAAAATAATAATTTAAACAAATTACATTGTGTACAAAAAACAGATTAATTAACACAATGGCTTTTATATTGAGAACAAGGAAAATTATACATTTTCAGAACACACTCCAACATATTTTTATTATCTCCACTTATCTAGTAAATCAGTATTAGGTGCTTCCACATCAATAAGATTACACCAGACCCAATTCAAAATTCCCAATAGGATTTTGCTATTGCAGTTTAATTTACCCTATTTGGAGTTTATTCTGATAGATCTTTCAAAATGGGCAGAGAATAAATCAGAGCACTAGGTACCTGTGTATCCAACCAACAGTGACACCGGCTCAATCCCATTTC
This sequence comes from Cnephaeus nilssonii, assembly GCF_951640355.1. Lineage (NCBI taxonomy): Eukaryota > Metazoa > Chordata > Mammalia > Chiroptera > Vespertilionidae > Cnephaeus > Cnephaeus nilssonii. The sequence continues at coordinate 73,361,565 of NC_137083.1, read as the reverse complement.
TTTTTTTAATTTTTGTTTTATCTTTATTGTTAAAGTATTACAGATGTCCCCATTTCCCCCCATTGGCCCCATTTCAATCCTGCCTCTTCTTCCTTGTGCCTGGTTCTTAGGCTATAGTGGCAAAACTATTTTCTATTCCACCTCCATGAATTGACTTACTGTTACCACCAAGATTGTATAAAAGGAAGAGAGGAACATAGGAAATCCACAAGGGTCCAAATCCAGCTTCCTTCCCAGTAGTTTGCATTTGTTAATAGACAAGCTTTGACATTTTCTAAATTGATATATAAGATGGCTATCTTCCTGCTATTATACTTGTATGTTTTTTTGATGATTATGGAACCCATGAGTGTGAGGGTCAATGGTTATGTAGAAACACCAACATTATATATATTTTTGTTTTGTTCTGTTTTCCAGATCCATTATTATTATTTGTTTTTAAAATATGTTTATATTGATTATTTGTTCTGTTTTCCAGTTCCATTATTATTATTTGTTTTTAAAATATGTTTTTATTGATTATAGAGAGAAAAGAAGGGAGAGAGAGATAGAATTGTCGATGATGAGAGAGAAACATTAATCAGTTGCCTCTTGCTTGACCCCCATGGGGGTGGAGCCTGCAACCCAGGCCTGTGTCCTGACTGAAATCGAACTGGTAATCTCCTGGTGCATTGGTCCACATTCAACCACTGAGCCACACCCGCCGGGCTCTAGTTCCATTATTAAGTTTAGTTGCAAAAATCTCTTGATTTAAATGTCTCTAGGGAAAAAAACAACAACACACATTAGTGCCTTTTTTCTTTTAATTTTTATCCTGTCCTGACCATAGTCTTTAAAGTACTATCATAGAGACATTAATTTTGTAGCAGGAAGGGAATTTAGAAAATGACTAATCAACCTTTCTCCAGGTGATAGATCCAAAACCTGAAGTTAACGATTATAACAACTCCCTGTCCACTGTTTACACTTTCTTTCAAAATTAATACAAAAACAGTATTTGCGTATTTTAACTCTTATGCTTTTGTACCTGGATGGACTCTTTTTATAGGGTCAAACCAAGCTTTGTTATGAAAAAAAAAAACACACACAAAAAAACCCCCACAAACAAACAAAAAAACACTCCAGAAAAGCTGAGAGACCTTGAATTGCTTGCAATTCTATTCCTTAAAACACATATGAGAGGTAATGGGACTGGTGTCATATACTCATGTTGAATTCTGAAGCAGGAATTTTGGGGGACATAGACAGGCTTAGGGATTTTTTAGAATTGGGGTCCATGGAAAAGCGTGGGGTGCAGACTGGGAGAAGGTACTTTTCCATAACACAAGAAAGCCAAGCAGTTTCATTCTCACAAGACAAGGGAACTGGAAGTGGCCAAGAAAGGTCTATATTTACAAAATAAGAAGGAAGCCCTTCATTCAGATGGAAAAGAAGACAGCCCAGAGCAGCGGTCGGCAAACTCATTAGTCAACAGAGCCAAATATCAACAGTACAACGATTGAAATTTCTTTTGAGAGCCAAATTTTTAAACTTAAACTTCTTCTAACGCCACTTCTTCAAAATAGACTCGCCCAGGCCATGGTATTTTGTGGAAGAGCCACACTCAAGGGGCCAAAGAGCCGCATGTGGTTTGCGAGCAGCAGTTTGCCAACCACTGGCCCAGAGGAATGGAGGGACTATTAGGGAGGAGGGCCTCAGGAATCACTATGGTAACCAATTCGAAGGGGAATATTGACCAATCAGAGGGGATATCGGGTCATAGGAATTGCAGGCTTTATAAACCAGGGAAAAGGAACTCAGTGGGACCTTTTCCCCTCTCTACTTGGCAGTCCATTCTGTGGGACTCTTCCCCCTCCGCATGTGGGAGTCTGTATTTTGTTCTTCAATAAATCTCCACCTTTGCTATACCACTTTCTGTCCGTGGATTCATTCTTCGATTCCGGCAGACAAAGAATCCAGGTTCCAGTTCAAAAATTCGGTATTAATTCCAGGTAAATGAGATAAATTTTCATTGTTTCTGCTACCTTTATTCAAAGATAAGAACTCCTATGCAATAAAAGAGAGTACTTGGAATATATATATGTACCTTCTAAAGCCATCATTTCTGCCTAACCTGATATTAATCGTTAATCTAAAGCATCTTATAAATAAAGAAGAATTATAGTAGATCACAGTTAGCATAGCTGCCTGCAAAAGGACACAAGTACAAACCATATCCTTAAACATAAGAAGGTACTTAGGATACTGCATCCCCACGTGCAACCTCTTTTCCAGCCTCTCTGTGACAGCCTTCAAGTACACTTGTTGATCCACAAAATACATGATGGGCATTATTATGATCCTCTGTCTGCTGAGTTATTTAATAGTGACCTGAAAACTCTCAAGTAAGACTAATTCTGTGTATATTTAACTGAAACTGGCAACCCAGAGTCCGGATGCAAGCAATTTAAAAAACTCTAAACTTTGCAATGGAATAAAATGGGGAAATCTATGCCATCATTTTAAACTCTCCCTTCTTTGCTACAATTTGAAAATCATATCAACATTCAGTAACAAATTCTGAACCATAGCTAGGCAACAAAATATATATATATATACATATATATATATATATATATATATATATATATATATATATGAGAATAGAAGGGGTTTATGCTTGAAAGTATTATCTCCATTTCACTTAAACTTAATATGTTGTGGAACTATTCACAGAAATAGGGAGTTCCTCCGCAGACTAAAATCTCTGGAATTTTACTTTTAAATATATTAATATCTTAGCAACAAGAAATTAACTAACCACATTTATTTACTTTCTTCTAAAATCTGGTTTCAAAAGAAAATAACTAGAGCTGTCTAGAACTAATTGTTTAAACTTTGGTCAAAGTTAAGTTATTGGCTACTTCACAATTTGAAAAGCTGTAACCAATTCAAGCCATTAAAATCATCTCTGGAGACAAATTGCAAGCCAAGTTTTAGGTGGAAAAGATCCAAAGTCCCTGATATATTAAATTTAATAGCTCACTCTCTTACCTTTAAAATTCTAAATTACGACATCATGACCCTGATGCAATATATTTTTAAGAGAGTGCTGTGGTATAGTACGACTTGTAATTATTTCACTCCCAGGCAAAAAGGCCAATCATTCAGAAGGAGTAAAGTTTTAAAAAAGTTATAAAGTCAATTTCCTAAGAAACATATGCCACTTACATCACCAAGTTCTACTGTACAGTTGTGTCCTATCAACTTTTGGGATGCCTGCCTAATATAATATTAGTCTTTCAAAATTGTTTCTAGCTCTTTGAGATGCAAGTGTGGAAGTCATTTTTCAATGGCAAATAAATAAATAATTCCTGAAATGACAAATGATCACAATGAAAATGATATTTTAAAACAATCTTCAATTTCATCGAGTATTTGATCATCTAAGTTTAAATATCATTGATCTGAAGTTTCTGCTCTAGCAACTTATAGAATTGTTTTCACTGCCAATTAAAACTTAATATTTTGAATATGTAATTTAAGCCAGAAAAGTAAAACATTATTTGGATTTGTTTTAGAGTTGGAAATAGGTTGAGGTGGCTAAGTGGTAAATAAATTAAAAATTCTGCTCCTACTGAATCACATCTAGAAGATCTACTTCATTCCTTGCATCTTTCCATAAACCATTGAAAGACAAATAAGCAAAAAAGTGGTATGGGAACCAAATAAATGCATTTTCTAACCAAGAATTTTAAAAAAGATCACCCCCCCATCCCTTTTGTTCATCATCACCATTATACCCCAGAAAAGACATTACTCTTTGGATTACAGCTTACAATTCCATACATATTGAAAAGAACATACTATACCATAATATGTTATAATTCCTTTAATGTATCTTTTTGCCTTTGCCCTTACAGGAAGATCATTTCCTCTGTTTATACTATATTATGACTTGATAGATCTGAGAATGAGCACATTCACTAGTGAAAAACTTTTTAGAATTGGTCTTTGAGTAAAACATGGCTAGAGAAGGCAAATGACGGGTATAATATACTATACACCTAGTGATTTCTGAGGGTTCAGAAGGATAACTATATAGATTTTCAAATGAAATGAAACAATCTGTCAACATATTTAAGATGTAGTCTTTCTTATGGCAGCACGCAAAGTCTTTATCTTCCCTGAGTGCCAGAGTTATTATCAAACATTTCTGCCCCCAAAATACGATTCAGTTCAAGAAAATAATTACTGCCCTAACTGGTTTGGCTCAGTGGATGGAGCAGCGGCCTGCGGACTCAAGGGTCCCAGGTTCGATTCCGGTCAAGGGCATGTACTTGGTTGCGGGCACATCTCCAGTAGGGAGTGTGCAGGAGGCAGCTGATTGATGTTTCTCTCTCATCGATGTTTCTAACTCTCTCTCCCTCTCTCTTCCTCTCTGTAAAAAATCAATAAAATATATATTTAAAAAAAAAAAAAAGAAAATAATTACTTAAGAGTGATACAAACATTTTTACTGAGAAAAATTGGTTCAGGTTAAGGAAGCCTTGATAATTTAAAAGTAGAAATAGCTCAACAAAACAAAGTTGACTATAAATAAAGTACTATATAAATAAATGCAACTTCTTTAGATTCAAATAACCCAAACCCTAGATTCTTTGGAACAAAATACATATCAGTGAAAAATAGCCCAAGGTTAATTTTCCAAGGTTACATATCTTACTTTTAAAATTTTTAAAAATTATTTTTCAATTAGAATTGAGATAGAGTATATTTTTTAGGTGCACAACCTAGTGCACCTTGGAAAAGGGAAGACAAAAGAGTAATTACATTCATTTATATAACTTTACAAAGTGGCCATCCTGATAAATCTAGTACTACCTAACATAATACATAGTTATTATAATATTATTGACTATCTCTTACCTAATAATAGACAAACATGTAAATTGACTGTACCTCTGCTATGGCCACAGCCAATCAGGAGTGAGTATGCAAATTAACCTGACAAAAAATGGCAGGTTAATTTGCATATGCAGGTGTGGAGTAACCAACCAGGTTGGGACGCCTGCTATTAGGGGGAGAGAGGGGGGCAGAGGGAGCTACAGGAGTGGTGCTCTGGCCAGGAGCGAGGACTTGGCGGCTCCCAGGCAGCCCGAGAGTGAGGACTTGTAGGCTCCTGGGTGGCCTGGTAGCAGGGACTTGCCAGCTCCCAGGTGGCCGGGAGCAAAGCCAGGGGAATTCAAGTCTTGCACGAATATTGTACAACAGGCCTCTAGTAATATAATATTTTCATTTAGACAGGCCTGTCTTTTACCTTTATCTTTATGTCAAAACTATCTTTATGTCAAAACTATCACATAACTTGGTGATACAAGATATTTTAAAAATATTTAAGTCAATGAAAGAAACTATCTTTCAAAGAATATAATTTTATAGAATACTAGAGGCCCAGTGCACAGATTTGTGCACTGGTGAAGTCCCTGGGCCTGGCCTGTGCCCTCTCACAATCTGGGACCCCTCGGGGGATGTTGGAGAGCCAGTTTCGGCTCGATCCCTGCAGGCCTCTAGTATGCATATAAGATCTTTGGTTAACCTTTTGCACTCGGATGTCAAGATTAAAATTACTCTTTGAATGTATCAATAATTTGAAATATAAAAAAATCCAAATAAATAAGTTTGTATGAAAAGAAACTCCAGTTTTTTATTCTACTGCCGCGCTTTGTAAAATCTGGGGTATTTAAAAAATTAAATCCCGAGTGGAATAAAGGAATCGAGAAAAAAAAGCAAAGAGTTAATCTCTTTCCCCCCTCCCCCTCCCCCTTCCCTCTGAGATTCATCAGTTTGTTCCATATTTCCATGCATGTTTATTGAGCGTCTGCCCCCTGGTGGTCAGTGCACGTAATAGCTATTGGTAGAACAGTAGAATGGTCAAATGGTCGTTTAGGGTTTTATATACATAGATAGGATAGTAAAGAGGTTAGTTTTAATGCAAGACCAAAAGTTATAAAAATTTTAGAATATGTTTTGGTTCTAGGAAGTTAGGAAGAGGGAATCAGAGTAAGGAGGGTACCAGAAGAACAATGAGAATAAGGTATGAGGGTGGGGATACAGCTTATTTGGAGGTTTTAAAAGGCTAGTCTTGGTTATTTGATTCCTCTTCAAGTTGCCTTTATTTTCCCCCAATATTTCTTCTTTGATGATGTGGACTACTGGATAATGGATGAGCCAACTTAAGTTAATGCCTCAGATTCTCTCCATTTTACTAGTCTGGTAGTTTCACTGGCATAGTTAGCAAACTTTTAAATTTAAGCAAGTCGCATAGAATCACTGCTTGAGAAGATGATGGAATATTTGGTAGACTAACATTCTCCAGTGAATATTCTGGAGAATGCTCTTTGATTGTGCAGGGAATGTATTTTGCAATGTCTCATTGACATTTTATATATTCATTTAATGTCTTTAGTAGCTCTGCAGATGTTTGGTATTTAGTGACTGATATTTCTAGTGGTAAAAAAAAAAATCACCTAGTTATAGCTTTAGATATTCTTTTGCAATTTTTTTTAAATAAAAGTTATACAGTTTATAAAGAATATTCTGGTGAGTATTGGAACATCCTAAAATTTCATTGATTTTCATAATACCATGGTTCAATAACAGTTATTTGCCAAAGTGCCATGCCCTATAGGAAATTTAGATCTTGAAGGACAGCTGTCAACTATTCAAATTACTCATTGACTTAAATACCATTGCTAGCCTGGTTGTCAATTCTCACAAATTATAGTTGGCATTTCTTGCATTTAAAAATAAACTAGATTTGAACTTAAGTATCCTCTGGTGGATGCAATACAACAATTTAAGACATATTGAGAACTGCTATCTATGAGTAGTAGTTCAAATATTGCATGTGTATATACACACACACACACACACACATACACACACACACACACACACACACACATATATATATATATATATATATATATATATATATATATATATATGTATATGTGTGTATTTGTATATATAGTAAGTGAATGTGCCCTTTGTTATTGGATATGATCATTTTATTCATGTGATACTAAAATATGACAGAATAAGAAATGCTTTTAGACTTATGAATGGGTTTATAGGGTTATGGTTTTATTGCTAGGGAAAGTGTATAAGTCTCTCTCTCTCTCTCTCTCTCTCTCACACACACACACACACACACACACACACACACAACTTTAAGAGATATCTTAAGGATGAAACAAGAAAAAAATCTATATATCCAGGATAATTTTTAATTTAATTTATTTGAGTGACATTGGTTCATAAAACCATACAGGTTTCAAATGTACAACTCAATAAAACATCATTCGCACAATGCAACATGCACCCATCACCCCAAGCAAAGTCTCTTTCTGTTATTATTTCCTCCCTTTGCCCACCTCCAGCTACCCCCACCCCCCTTTCCTCTGGCTATTACCACATTGTAGTCTTTGTCTATGTGTTATGTATATATGATTTTTGACTAAATCCTTCACCTTCTTTCGTCCAGACCCCTCCACCTCCCCTCTAACAGCTGTCAGTCTATTCCATGCATCCATGTCTCTGGACCTATTTTGTTTATCAGTTTATTTTGCTCATTAGATTCCACATATAAGTGATGTCATATGCTATTTGTCTTTCTCCGACTGGCTTATTTCACTTAGCATAAAAGTCTCCAGGACTATACATGCTGTCACAGAAGGGAAGACTTCCTTCGTTTTTATAGCCATGTAGTATTCCATTGTTTAAATGTACCACCACTTTTTTATCCACTCCTCTCCTGATGGGCTTTCAGGTTGTTTTCAGATCTTGGCTATTGTAAATAGTGCTGCAATGAACATAGGGGCAAATATAAGATGTAGATTTTTTACAGTAATGCTGAGGATACCTCTTTGCCAAGAATATTTCCTTTCCATGTTCCTTGCCTGAATTTTCATCATATCTTATCCTATAAAATTAGGGTGTGTTTTTTTCTCATCAAATCAAGTGTGAATATAATTAATTATTGAATGTCATAGTTTGATAAATCACTAATGTTTAATTGACTTAAGAATCAAACCATTTAATAAGAATGGATTACAAAGAAAAAAGTATCAAAAGAGTAGGCAAATGAGATAGAAAGGCCAAAGTTAACTCTTCATAATTTGTTATTGGTTGACTTTATTTGTTTAATTTTTTCATCACCATTTATCCCTTTTCACCCCCTTCCATCTCCACCCCCCACCCCCCACAACCACCCTACTGTTGTCCATGTTCATGAGTCTATTTATTTATTTTTTTTGCTCAGTCTTTCAAAGTCACTCAATAGCCCTCCACTTCCCCAAGAGCCATTTGCCTTCTCTCTATCTATGAATGCCTCTATGTTTTGCTTGGTAGTTCAGTTTGTTCATTATATTCCACATATGAGTGAAGTCATATGATGCTTGTCTTTCTCTGACTGGCTTATTTCACTTAGCATAATGCTCTCCTGGTGTGGGAGCCCCTTTCATGTCCCGCATGGTTCAGGGTTCCTGTTAGGGTTCGGGTTCTGGAGAAGGCCGCACACAAATGAAAAGAGACTGGAAAAGAATTAATTTGGGAAATGGGGGGTCAGGTGGGAGTCCACTTCTAGGGGGAGAACTACCACTGCTCTGGCCTTGCTATCCCTTTTATTAAGGTTCTGAGATACACCCATATCCTTTAGGCAGGAAATTCCAATAATAGACAATCAGCAAGAATTTACATATGACTAACAGGTGGAGGCTGCTTTAACTACCAATGTCTCAACTAAACAATGATTGATTAGCTCCGACCATTCAGAGCAATTAAGGTTGACCAGCCTTCCGGATTCCCTTTTCACATTTCTCTATTAGTGACAATGATCAGTTTCCAGCATCCTGGTCCATCCAAGGGTACATTTTTTTCTTCCTTTTTACGGCAGAGTAGTATTCCATTGTGTAATGCACAACAGCTTTTTTATCAACTCACCTACTGATGGACAATGGGCTGCTTCCAAATGTTGGCTATTGTAAATAACATTGCAATGAACATAGAGGTACATTATTCTAATTAGTGTTTGGGGATTTTTTGGATACATTCCTAGAAGTGGAATCATAAGGCAGTTCAACTTGTAATTTTTTGAGGTAACTACATACTGTTTTCCACTGTGGCTGAGCCAATCTACATTCCCACCAAAAGTGCACAAAGGTTCTCTTTTCTCTACATCCTTGCCAAAACTTGTTATTTGTTGATTTATTGTTGATAACCATTCTGACAGTTGTAAAATGATATCTCATTGTGGCATTAATTTGCATTTCTTTTTTGGTTAGTGGCATTGAGCGTTTTTTTATATGTCTATTTTCTATCTTTATGTCCTCTTCGGAGAAGTGTATATTCAGGTCTTTTGACCATTTTTTAAGTGGATTATTTCTTTCTTTTTGGTGTTGAGTTTTATACGTTCCTTATAAATTTTGGATATTAACCCTTATCAGATGTATCCTTGGCAAATATGTTCTCCTATTCGGTGCATTGTCTTTTCATTTTGTTCATGGTTTCCTTTGCTGTGCAAAAACTCTTTAGATGGATATAGTCCCACTTGTTTATTTTTTCTTTTGTTTCCCTTGCCCAGGGAGATATATCAGAAAAAATATAGCTGTGAGATACATTTTACATTTTACTTCCTATGTTTTCTTCTAGGATTTTTATGGATTCGAGTCTAACATTAATCCATCTTAATCCATTTTGAGTTTATTCTTGTGTGTGGTGTAAGAAGGTGGTCTAGTTTCATTTTTTGCATGTATTTGTCCAATTTTCCCAGCAACATTTATTGAATAGACTATCTTTAGTCCATTGATTGTATCTTTTTCCCTCCTTTGTCAAATATTGACTAAAAGGGCATGGATTTATTTCTGGGCTCTCTATTCTGTTCCATTGATCTGAATGTCTGCTTTTATGCCAGTACCATGCTATTTTGATTACTATGGCCTTGTGGTATGATTTGATATCTGGTACTCTGATTCCTCCAATTTTATTCTTTCTCAAGATTGCTGTTGCTATTTAAGCTCTTTTCTGGTTCCATATCCATTTCTTAAACATTTGTTCTAGTTCTGTTAAGTACTCCATTGGTATCTTGATAAGGAATTACATTGAACCTGTAGATTTCTTTGGGTAGTTTTTACTTCATAATTTTGCCTAAAATACTTTATGGGCACCACTGGTGGCAATGAAGCTGAGATGCCAAATGAGAATTGAAAGTTATGTAGAAGCTATAATATATCCATTGTTTCTCCCCTACCCAATATGAGTAAAAGTGCAATAAGTAGATTGTACAAATTCCTACAACAAACATTAATACTCACAAAATATTTCTAGAGAATCAAAGTAATTAAATTAAATAAAATTTCCCTTGGATATGTAGCATAAATAAAAGATGATTATTACTGCATCTATACTAGTCTCTGTTTTTAGACAAAAACTTGGTAAACTATACTATTGCAAAAATAGGAAATGTATTAAAGATACAATAGAAAATAAAATTCACTCTTCTTTTTTTCCCCCCTCATTTCTTTGGGTGTTTGGTTATTATTCAAAAGAATGATCATATGTGAAACAAGAATGAGAAGCAGATATAACAAAATCAATAGCAAACATGGGTTAATTTTCCCAGCCTCATTTTTTAATCATTGATTATGGGTACCTTCAAGCATTTGATTCACCTTTATGAAACTGACAGATTTTTTTTTCTTATAAATGGCTAAATACCTTTGAAGAATTCATCTGTTTTCATTTAGTTTCTGAAGGATAAAAATAACATCTATAAAGAAAAAATTTCAACTTAGCTACTTGACTGTCATACTCAATCTTACCACATCCAATATTCAGAAAGTTGAAGAGGTTAAACATACACACTTAGTTTGATTTCTTCCATTGTATGTATATGTTTAAAATATATACTCAGTTATATTTTTGTAATCCATACATAAAAGGCTTACTTGCTTAAATTTTATCCACATGTATTTCATCCACGTGTATCCTTGACTAGAGAGAATATCCATTCTTTTACTTTTTAGTAAGACATAAATCAACTTGCTCAGTGAACACAATCATTTAAAAGCAGGATTTTGACAGAGCATAAGTATAGTTTATTAATTGAATCCATGTTTCATAAATGAATAATACTGCTACTAAAAACATTCCTTGGTACCAAAAAAATTAAGTAAAAATAAAACTAAACATCTTATAAACAGAGCCATGAAAACTTAATCTGCTGTTCAGGTGCCAAATTGCATATTAACTGTCAATTACTATTTTTAAAAAATTGAACTGTTCTCATATTTGTTATTAAAATTCCTAGGATACTGATCATGTAGTCCTTTTATCATTGTCTAACCATTTATTTTTCAAAGAAGGAATGAATGTAAAGAGTCCAGTTAGGAACAACTCAGATTTTTTGAAGCATTAGTCTATTTATAAAATAATTAGAAGCTTTTTTCAACATCTTGATGGAGAGTTTTAATTGGACTTTACTTATTTATTTATTTATTTATTTATTTAATATTTATTGTTGAGAGTATTACAAACATCCTCTTTCCCCCCCCCCCCATTGACGTTTTCCACCTCACCACCCCTCACCAGGCCTAGCGCACTATTGTCTGTGTCCAGGGATAATACATATATGCATATAAGTCATTCCTGCCACCGCCTCCCCTGCTCCCTCTGAGATTCCTCAGTCTGTTCCCTGCTTCCATGTTCTCTGGATGTATTTTGCTTGTCAGTTTATTTTGTCCATTAGATTCCACTTATAAGTGAGATCATGTGATACTTGTCTTTCTCTAACTGGCTTATTTTGCTTAGCACAATACTCTCCAGGTCCCTCCATGTTGTTGCAAAGGGTAAGAGATGCTTCTTTTTGAAAGCTGCATAGTATTCCATGGTGCTAATGTACCACAGCTGTTTTACCCACTCATCTACTGAGGGCACTTGGGCTGTTTCCAAATCTTAGCTATTGTAAATAGAAGTGCTATGAACATAAGGGTGCATATATTATTTCTGATTGGTGTTTTCATATTCTTAGGATGTATTTCTAGAAGAGGATACTGGGTAAAATGGCAGGTTTTTTTTATTTTTTAGTTTTTAAGGAAACTAGATTCTATTTTTCATAGTAGTTGCAAAATCTGCATTCCTACCAGCAGTGTACTAGGGTTCCCTTTTCTAAACATCCTCACCAGCACTTGTCCTTTGTTGATGGTAGCCATTCTTGCAGTTGTGAGATGATACCTCATTGTCATTTTAATTTGCATCTCCTTGATGATTAGTGACTTTGAACATTTTTTCATGTGTCTCTTGGCCATCTGTATGTCCACTTTGGAGAAGTGTCCATTTAGGTCCTTTGCCCATTTTTAAATTGGATTGTTTGTCTTTCTTTTGTTAAGTTGTATGAGTTCTTTCTATATTTTGGAAATTAACCCCTTATCAGATGTATCATTGACAAATATGTTCTCCCATACAGTGGGCTGCCTTTTCATTTTTGTTGATGGTTTCTTTTGCTGTGCAAAAGCTTTATTATTTTGATGTAATTCCATTTCTTTATTTTTTCCACTGTTTCCCTTGCCCTAGGAGATGGATTCGCAAACATATTGCTATGAGAGATGTCTGAGATTTAGCTTCATAAGTTTTCTTCTAGGATTTTTATGGTTTTGTGACTTACATTTAAGTATTTTGTCCATTTTTAGTTTATTCCAATTTACGGTATAAGTTGGTGGTCTGGTTTCATTTTTTAGATGCACCTGTTCAATTTTCCCAACACCATTTATTGAAGGGACTTTCTTTACTCTAATGTATGCTCTTGCCTCCTTTTCAAATATTAATTGAGCAAAATGGCTTGTGTCAATTGCTGAGTTCTCTGTCCTGTTCCATTAAATTATATACCTCTTTTTTGTGCCAGTACTAGCTGTTTGGATTACAATGGCTTTGTAGTATAATTTTGTATCTGGTATTGTGATCCCTCCTACTTTGTTTTTCTTTCTCAAGATTGCTGAGACTATTTAGGGTCTTTTTTATTTCATAAATATTTTGGAGGTATTTTTTCTATATCTGTGAAATATGCTGTTGATATTTTAATAGGGATTGCATTGAATCTATAGATTTCTTTGGGTAATATGGACATTTTAATTGGGCTTTAAATCCAAGAAAGTTCTTTAATAATAATTCAGTCATTATGTGGATAAACTTATAAAATATTAACTAGATTATATTATGTGTGAATTATGAGTTAAACTTACACTACAGGTGTGTGAGTTCAGTTTTTATTACCTTTTCCTCTTCAATAGAAAGTAAGTAATAATTCTCTTGCCAGAAGTTGCCTGAGCCAATATTTTAGTCCTGTATTCCCAATAGCTTTATTGTTCTCATGCGTGTAGCAGGAGGTTTACTAACTCTCTCTGCATTATATCTAATACTATCTATTCCTTCTTGCTAGTAATCAGTCTTCCTTTCTTGAATATTGCACACTATTTCACCCTTCATGCACTATGCTGGCATGCATGTTTATGTATGTGCTTCACCTGAAAAGTCAGGTGACTTTACATTCTCTATTATGCTGTAGACGAGGTCAATGAGGATATCTGGCTGTGGTCTTAGCTGATCCCTGTAAGTATGTGACTAGAACTCACAGCCACTGTGACCTATAATTTATCTTATTGCTTATCTTATACAACCAGTACCAAATAATGAGCCATCTGAGTGGCAGAATCAATTACATGTTTTCCAAATTGATCCAGACAATAAAAATTGAGGCTTTTGACTCCATTTATTTGTCTGAAACTTTAGTTATACACAGGGACTAACACTCTGTCCTCTCTTAGCTTGACTGGTTCATATAAAAATCCCTGCACCTTTCCCCAGTGGAAGAATCAGTGCTCCTGGTTGCTAGCTTTGTGGCCAGGGTGAAGACTGTGTTTATTAAGGTTGGGGATAGAGTTGGTCTTCCCACTTGAAACAAGAAATTTGTCTGGACTGTAGGTTGTGTGTGACAGAGTTTGGTGGTGAAACCCAGAGTATATACTACATAGAGTGTATTTATATAAACATATATGATATATACTATATCATGGTAGAGTCAAGATCTCAGGACTAGAAGGAGCAAACAAAAAACCTAAATAAAGTAGTTGCAATAATTAAAGACAAAATGATGGAGTCAAAAGTTTAGAGATAGAGGAAATCAATTGGGGGGAAAAAGTGTTTTAAAAAGGGGAGTGATCTCAAGTGGTTGCCTCACATACCAATTTTGAAAGCAGAAATTCATAAGGTGTTTGACTAATTATACGAAACTCAGGCAACCCTGACACCAAGAACTTTTTTGCTCCAGCTTCCTTTGTTTCTTAGGTCTGGCATCAATTCCTATTCCAGGTGAAGCCACTTTGCCTTACCTCACTGATTTCTCATTGCCTTGATTTCTGCTATCCCTGATTATTCATTAGATTGACGCATTTCCATGTCTTTGATGTGTGTGAGCACTCATAGGTACATACATAATTTGATGTCTGCATGCACCTGCCTGAATCACCTCAGAGGCGAGCCACGGTAGTTCTATTCATTTCTCCAATCTCTGACCTCCCTTTTCCAGTTTCTTCCCATTATGATGCAGTCAAGCTGTTGTGGTTGCCACACACCTGTGCCTCACCAATATAGCCCACGACAAGGCATTATTTTCTTATCTCTGTTCTCTGACTTCTACTCAAAATCCGCATGTCTCTGTCTGAAGTACTACCCATCTCACTCTACTTTGATATGTGCTGTTGACATCTACCGAAGTTATACACTCATTCATTTTCTACAGACCTTTAAATGACCTTGTGCACTGAGTGTAGGACACAGCTTTTCACCCCTCATGGAACTTTCACCTACCTTCCCTTTGGGAAGAGAAAAGACTGGTTTCCTGTCAGAACTGTAACAAGAAGGCAGATTATTATTAAAAATATTTAGTAACCAGGACAGCAGAGGCACTGACCAATCTAAATGATCTCTGATCACAGTACTGGAGGTTTCCTGATTTGCTGGACAGGAACCTGTTTCTGTGAGGGATTGAGGGAAGGTCCAGAACAATGTTTAAGGAGACTGAAACACCTGGGCTGCAGGAGGTATGTGCGAACTAAGCAGTTATTTATTAGCCAGTATGAAAACATTTCAGTATTTACGCATCTGGTATGATTGTACTTGTGTGTCAAAGCTTCATACCAGATCTTAAGAAGACCATCTACTAGCAAACAGAAACTCTAGGTTGATGCCTGTTTTGCAACTTTAAAACAACTCCCTGTTAAAAAAAAATGCCCAGGTTCAAAGGCTGTCAGGAACCCACCTAAAAGTATGTGTCCCCTTTTATTCAACATTATTTATAATTTATTTTTATAAATTACTTTTAAACTTACTTTTATAAATTATCACAAATCATGTCATAGCTTTTTTATTATGAATCACCTTTTTTTATTTGATGACATTTCAGGATTAAAGGTATTTTTCTAATTTATTCAACAAATACTTAATGTATGCCTACTATGTGACAAGCATTGGGCACATGTTAGTGAACATGAAAGACAAATTCTTGCCTTCAGGGAGCTGATATTCTAACCTGGGACTTTTAATGTAAATTTTTAAATGTCAGAATTGTGCATTATAAAAATCAAATATTATGATATGTGTATATAATTGTGTATGTTATTATATTTAGTGTCCAATTTATATGCCAAAATTTGCTTCACTGAGTATGTTATGCATGAATGTGCATGTGTGTGTATAAGTCTGCATGAGAGAAATAAAAACAGAAATGTTATGTGCTATGAAGGCATAAGTAGACAAAGAAATGGCACTTTGTTATTTGCAAATATATATACTAATAAAAGGGTAATATGCTAATTAGACCAGATAGACTGGACGTCTTCTGGACATCCTTCTGGACAAAGCCATGGTGGCAGGGGCCAAGGCAGAGGTGGTTAGGGGCGATAAGGCTGGCAGGGGGGAGCAGTAAGGGGCAATCAGGCTGGCAGGGGAGAGCAGTTGGGGGCGATCAGGCCAGCAGGGGAGAGCAATGGGGGCGATCAGGCTAGCAAGGGAGAGTATTTAGGGGCAATCAGGCTGGCAGGGGAGCAATTAGGGGCATCAAGCAGGCAGGCAGAGTGGTTAGGGGTGATCAGGCAGGCAGGCAGGTGAGTGGTTAGGAGCCAGCAGTCCCAGATTGCAAGAGGGATCCTGGATTGGAGAGGGTGCAGGCCGGGCTGAGGAAACCCCTGTCCCCACCCCTGTGCATAAATTTTGTGCACTGGGCCTCTAGTATATATATAAAATGTGGTTAGGCATGAATTAATTTCCAAATAAGTGGTATAGTATTCAGTCATGCATACTAGCACACTTAATGCAAGGAAGATATCATTGTGAACAACAAAATAAGACAAATGTATTTGTCCATTCCTCTCCATCTTGTCACCTACTTTCTCTTAGAACTCCAAACTTCCTTTGGTAGTGGAAAAAACATACCGCTTTCATTTCCCCCAGATAGATATTCAAAACCCAGGCAGAAGAGGGGGCATTCTGGTTCTACTCTTCCATGAGTAGCCCAAAAAGACAGCATAGAAAAATGAGTTACAGAGATGGAGCTTAGGGGTTAAGTATCCCAGCACTTAAGTTTTGGATTTCATGTGTTGTGCTGACAGATGAGAGGGAATCTATTCTAAAACACCATTTCATTGTTATCACAATAAGCATGCACTCTTTTTCAGGGAACCTGATGGGGTGCCTGGCTGTTAAGTGCTAGGAGATTAGGTATTTTATGCTCTAAATAGACTAGTTAGAAAAATATAGAAATCTCAGTTTTCAGACCATGTACATTTAAAAAAAAAACATTTAATGAAAGAAGTCAGCATGAGAGTTGATATCCCCCCAAAATATTAAATAGAATGAAACCACAAGGTCATAAAAATAAACCCATCTGATTCTTCTGCTGATGTTTCAAAGGTGAGTGGGAGAATGTTAGGAAAATCGGAGCAACGGTGAATTAGTTACAGATGGGATAAATATAACAATGTCGGTAGGTGATCAAGCCATGCTATCTTTACTTTTTGTATCTCATCATATCAGATATGACTGATTGCTTTGGTCTCTAGATGGAGGCCAGAATCCTGAGAATTGTGCTTACAGGGCAAATGCATTTCCCTCTCTTGACCAGCACTTCTGTTACTCTCCAAATACGCATATGCACAAAAAGTTCTTTCAGACCTTTTTAGAGACTGAATTGAGTAAGTAAATAACAAAGTGCCACTTAATTTTTTTTTAAAACCACACCCAAAATGGGGGGTTGTATGGAGAAAGAAAAACAGTATATTTTAACAATGTTTGAGAGTACATGAACTTTATATTTATGTCTGCAAAGGAGTATGTAGAAAATATGATATGACTAAGCAACAGGTCAATAGTTCTAACACCAGCACAAACAATGAGCTTCCTACATCATTTGTTCCCAAGGTGTATAGAGTCCTCACAGAAGCAAAATAGAAGTTATTTTTCTGACAATCATGTATGTGTTGATTCAAATACATTTTAAAGTTTCACATGGCAGTGTTTGGCAAGCAACATTCCAATTGTCACACACGTTGAATTTATTAGAGAACACTGCTTACTCCTCTAGAGTCTCAGCAATAATATGGACTTTCACAGCACAATGCTCTTTCTAGCTCTACCCAACCGCATGGCAGCTAAAGCCAGGCCCGGGGTTACGGAAGAAGCTCTTGGGCAAATCACCTACGGAAGGCTTGAGAACCTCAGGTTTCAGTTGAAGACAGTTGGTGATAAAACAGCAAAGTCAAACCTGTGATTTATTTCCTGTTTAATTTAATTATTTAATCTATTTGTTCATTTGTTTTGGTTAGGCATTGGGTTTTCTGCCTGACAGAGAGGGTCCTTCTTCAATAAATTCTACTCTTGGCCATGAAGGGAGAATCAGGGGATAGTCTGGAAAAGTATGGGTGGTCTATTTAATTTTTCCAATATGGTGTAGCTGTGAGGGTCTAATGCATCTCCTCAGAACTCTTTTTTTTAATAGCATAAACATTTATTTACTAACAAAATGGTCGATCTTAATTAAACCAACTCAGAAACAGCTGCATGTAAAATGGTTGTGATAACTGAACACAGTAATGGGGGGGAAAGCGTGGAGAGATTTGCTCATTGAACTGAGTTTGTTCATCCTCGTGGCTAATTCCCGTGTGGAAGGATGATGGGATTTTTACTCCACTTTCTCACAGATCCGGGTACAGCTGACCTTGTTCATGACGCATCCCCACCACTAGCTTCCCGCCTCCCGCCGCGGTGTGAAGGTGCTCTCCTTCCCTGCCACTCCCGGGGCTGGGCCAGCGCGCCCTTGACGGAGCTGCAGACGGGCTGCGTTTTCCTGCCATCGGCTGTGGTCTCTTCCAGCTGCTCTCCCAGGTTTTTGCATGAGAACGGGGTGGTCTTCAACGTGCTCTCGGTTTTGCCGTCGGAAGAGATGACACAGTCTGGCTTGGCCATGGCGCCCATTTCCCGCAGAGCCATCCCCACGCCTAATTCCTTCTTGGACTCTCCGCTGAGCGCCATCCCCGACCAGCTGCTGGATGGAGGCCCGGGTGGGCGCGGGTCCGGCGGGACCTGAGCGGAGCAGAGAGCGGTGATGGGAGTGTGGCCTCCTCAGAACGCTTGGTTACAGAGGAAAATTATCCTGGATCTGCCATCCCATTATTCAGCTTTAGAAGCGTAAACACGAGTCTCTAGGCAAGATTCGGTCCCTCCCCTAACACACATTTTCTCCAACACAGACACACAGGAAATAATAAATACAAGGAAGTGGGGAGGGAGAATCTTATTCTTTCATGTTGTTTCTGACTATTCTCAATTTTGTTATGTTTCCTTTCTTCCTTCCAAGGTGTGTTCCTGAAGCCTTGAAAGCTATATGTGTCAAACATTTGTCAGGCAACGTGGTCTTTAATAACAGCACCGTTATTTAAATAAAACTACAATCACGAATGTTAACAGCAGGCTATCTATCAATGGCCTACATTCGTGAACCTGTGCCATATTATTAACTATTATTGCATATAAAGCAAAACTGAAAATTCATAGAGTAATTATGCTGCTATTTGAATTCCTAATACAGGATACATATAATGGATATTTGTATCTATACATGTGATTTGATTTTATTTCTATCTTAATACTTTTATAAAATCAATGTGATTTTTCTTCTTCAAACTCACACCCAACTTAATGGGAAATGCACTACTTTGATTTATGACTAAATTTTTTTCTAGAAAATCAGATGCAAATGTCAGTGGAATCCCATATTCTGACTCTGTAGTTGATTACAGTTAAGGATTTTGACTCATTTTATTTCTATTTAATTTGACATTTATAGTAGTCCATTTTTACTTTGACTATCCTCAGGAAAACAAAAAGTAAAAATAGTTAATCATGGGATTTTGTAGTTCATGATCCAAATTGAGAACAAAAGTTGTGCAAATTGTATATTTGTCCTATTTCTCTGGATATAATCAGGAATAACAATTTAAAAATATTTTTCTATTTCCCTGAATAAAATTGAGGAACCATTTTACATGAATGTTTAAATGGATTTTAGAAATAAATGTCAAAAGTTACATCATTAATTTTTTAGCAGTTGTTATATTTTAGCAGCTTTTAAAACATTTTTTCTTTTGAATTTGCTTATTGTTTCATTTCCTTTTGTAACACATTAAGGATTGCAAAGTATAATTAAAATGTACTTCAAACTAAAAAAGACTTAATCATGCTTATGTTGACCTTAATTTGACATTTTTATCTGAATAAATCAGAATTAGGTGTAAGCTGCTAGTGTGTGGAATGCAAGATTTAGTTCAGTAAACAACTTGCAGTGTGAAACTTTGACATTTACTAATAAGAAGAATCACTGTTTAAAACCATCTCAGTGTATTTAGGATTATATTAATTCAGAGCATTGATATATTATCTCAGTTTGTTTTTTATATTTATTCTGGCTCATATGGAGAAGTGTGAGGGAACAAGTAATAAAAGGAACTGTACTTTTTGTTCTTTCAAAATACTGAGAAAATATAGTTCTGTATTAAGAAATACTGTAATATAAAACTACTGTATAATTAGAAGAGATATGTGGTAGGAAAGATTTTAGTTCTTACATTTTTTATCACATTGGGACTATTTTTTTTTACTTTCCCACTTTTAATATTAACCTTTTTATAGAAAATTGACTTACCAAGAATTTATGAATTAATTAGTCTATTATAATGATGAATGATAATTACCATTTAAACCCTGACTCATTCATCAGCTTGTACACTGCATGTCAGGTGACACAAGAGTGTATGATTACTTGTCTGGTGAGGTTTTTTTCAACTGGTTGTTACACTTTCTTGAATTTTAGATCCTCATACCATATTTTTTAAAGTAAGATAAATGCAGTTAAGTAGTTTGACAAAGAAGTTACCAACTGTGCTATAATAACAGCAGACGTGACTGCAATGTTTTTAGAAGATTGTTCTTAGGTTCCAGTGACAAATGTAGAGTACCCAGTTGGGTCACATGAAAAGTTTATACAGTTTCTAGGGCTTCTGGATTGGTGGTATTATAGTAACTAAACTAGTCACCAGTCAATGCCAAAGTGGAGACTTTTAGCTTTCAATACACAGGAACCTTGGGGTCTGAATCAGTAGTCTTTATGGTGTTCCCTACAGAGAGGGCCCTACTCTTCAAAACTCTGCGCACACTTGCCGGCAGTTTAAACAGATACAGTGGGATTAGACAGACCCAAGGGGACCGATGTGAGCCACTCCAAGTTTTCATGATGAGATTCAAAGCAGCAGAGAGTTTTCCACGCTTACTGTTTGCCTATGGTTTTCACTGACTGGGCGGTAGTCAATCAAGTGTTTTGAATTACAAAAATTGTGCTAAAGTGCAAATCTGCTCCCCCCAACAATGCATGGACATTTAAAGTATGGAAATGCATGCTAGCTGTTCAGCTTCAGGTTCAAAATAAATTGCTTGTGAGAATAGTACTGAAACTGAAAAGAAGACATGATTTGATTCTTACATTGACTTTGCCTCTTTTTAGAGCCCCTATAGCAAGATTGGATGTTTAGTAATGTTAGCATGGTGTGCTCACCAAGTGAGAATATGTTAAGTTTAAGTCTGTAATTTCTGTACTAAAGATCAGAACTCTCTTAAAATACACATTTGTACAAGCTCAGCGATCATGCTAGACAGTGAGAATCTTCCCATCACTGTCTTCACCTTAAATGCCTTCTTCGTAGGATTATTTGTAATTTATTTCATGATATAAAAGTTTCTGTAATCAGGATGTATTGAGTGTTTGTATATACTTTCCCACTTCAAAGACATTGAACCATAAATTTTAGGAAAAAAGAAACTGATTAAACATCGTAATCTAATGCAGTGGTTCTCAAATTTTATTGTGC
Source organism: Cnephaeus nilssonii (assembly GCF_951640355.1). NCBI lineage: Eukaryota > Metazoa > Chordata > Mammalia > Chiroptera > Vespertilionidae > Cnephaeus > Cnephaeus nilssonii. The sequence goes on along the minus strand of NC_137083.1, from coordinate 73,340,059 downwards.
ATTGGAATCACCTGGAGAGTGCATGAATTGCTAGACCCACCTTTTAGAGTTCCTGAGACCATAGGGCTGGGAGAGGCCTTGATAATTTGCAATCTTAGTAAATTTCCAGGTTTTCTTAATTTCTTATTGCCATTATAATAAAGTAGAGGCCCAGTGCACGAAATTCGTGCCCGGGTAGGGTCCCTAGGCCTGGCTGGCAATCAGGGTCCATCGGGCCTTCCAGTAGCTGCCAGCCAGGGCTTCCTTCATTCTGTGCCACCCCTTGTGGTCAGCACACATCATAGCAAGTGGTCGAACTCCCAGTGTCCCAGTTGAACCCCCAAGGGGGCAATATGCATGCTAGGCATATATATAGATCACCACAAACATAGTGGTTTAAAATAACATGGATTTGTCATTTTTTAGTTTTGGAGGTCAAAAGTCTGAAATTGAGTCTTAAAAGGCTAAAATCAAAGTTTTGGCAGAGTTGCTTCAGGGAATCCATTTTATTAACTTTTCCAACTCCTAGAATCAAGCTATACTCCTTGGCTTATGGCCCCTTTCTTCATCTTCAAAACCATAAATACTTCTAGCAGTGGCCTCTTCTATCCTCTCTAACCACTGCTTCAGTCTCTACATCTTTTCTGAGTGGAACTCTACCACCCCTTCTTATAAGGACCCTTGTAATTACATTAGGCCACCTGGATAATCTAGGCTATTATCCTCACTTCAGGATTTTTAACTCAATCACACCTACAAAGTCCTTTTTGCCATGTAAAGCAACATTCACAAAATCTGGGGATTAGGACATCTTGTGGGGGTGGGGTTGGGAGTTTATCTTACCAAATGGTACTAATACGCCCACACTTTGTGAATAATTGAATTAAAAGATTGAAAGACTAACCAGCAATGTCTGTTCTATCTGTTTATTACAGAAGAGTTGGAGTCTGACCAAATCAATTTTGGCTAAATTTTACAACTAATTGGTGTTTCTACTGAATTAGTGCAAGCCATGGTTCTTGAGCTTTGGCTGAGCTGGAGAGTATAAAAAATAAACACACAACTTTTACTACAAAGCCCAGCTCACAACCAGGTCAATCAATTTACAATCATTGGGGATGTGATTCAGTCATCAGTATTTTTTAAAGCTCCACCATTAATTCCACTGTGCAGTCAAGTTTGATATCTACTGACATAAATACATAGTATCCGCAAAAATGTATACACATTTTAACAGCTGATAACTCACTTAATTTTCACTCCTTTTCAGGTTTAACTGATTTAAAGTAGTAATGGGTGAAGCCAGACTAAGTTTTAAAAATAGAAAATTTCTTCTAAAGTGCCACTAGACTTTTTTTTCATGATGATATACAAAAGATATAGTTTATAATACAAAACTGGCAAAAGTCAATGAATTAAGGGCACACAAATACTAAACAAAATGATTCTTGATGTTTACAATACCATTGCTTCTCGTTATCAGCAGTGCCTGAACCAGAACAGTCATCAGTTTGAAAATGGGCATTGTAATATATATACATATATATTCATTTCTTTAGATTCCTTTAAATTTTGAAAATGACCTGTATGTGAATATGTTAATAAACGCTAATTTTATAATTATTCAAAGTGCATATGCATTTTGGAGGACACCCTGTATACATACAGAGCAGAAACTTCAAAGGACCCAGGCATAGGGTTCCTAAAGTAAGTTATAATTGTGGGATGCATGTAAAATTAAAGAATTCAAGAAGCGAAGTTCTTCTACAGCACTTAGGGTAAAAAAAGTATCCTCTTCATCTGGCCACGTTGAGCCTGTGCTTGGCCTACGTGGTAAACATAGCAGCTAGTATTATTTTTAGTCTCCTCTTTTAAAGATGAGAACAATGAAGTTCAGGGAGGTGCCACTGCACAGCTGATATCTACTGACATAAATATATAGAATCCGCAAAAATGTCACTTAATTTAAACTTCACCTCAAGTCCTTTGCCTCCAAAGTCTCTCTATTACCATACCATTCTGCTATAAAAAAATTCAAAACATTATGTTAGGTGTCACAAAATCAAACAACATCAGGCACATAAATCAACTGAGTGTGATGAGTACGAGGCAACAGAGTGGAGGGGAGAGAGGAGAGGCAGAGAAGACATGCCCTACCTAAAGTCAGGCAAGTTTATGCTATTTTTAAAACACCAAGGCCAACAAAAAACACATATCTAAGCTAGATTCAGACTGCCTGCTGCCAGTTTGCTACTTCTGAAATACAACGTTTCCCATTTAAATGGCACTTTCCCAGCTCTTTTCAGAGCTTTGTTAATGTGTACCACATATCGTTCCAACCCTTTGGGGTATAATTGGCAGTAGTTGCGTCCTTAAATTTTCTCCAGCTTTTCTCTTCCCAAATTCACAGGTTTGATACACATGAGCATAGTATTATCAGAACTCTTTGTCAGCTCCCCCACAGCCGCCAGTCATGGCATTGCCACCACAAAGCCAGGGTTTCCAGAACTGAATCAATTTTTAAAACCAGAAGTTCATAGAGTATTTTGTTTGCCAGACCTCAAACTAGGATCAGACCTGACAAGTTGCTTCTTTCCACTATACATATGTACTCAACGAATTCAGGGTGCATCGTTACTGTTTCCATACCTAGTACAGCAACAGTGGGCTCTTTAGTACCAACCACATGAAGCTTGAAAAACTGTTAGTAAAAGCAAACTGTTACAAAGGAGAACTAAAAGGCAGGCCTGCATTTTCCTGTGTGGATGTTGAAACTAGCTGTTTGTAGTTACAATACGCATTAGAATAGTAGGATAGCAGAGTTTACTACATCTGCCTGCAGATTTAGCTAAACGCCCTGGGGAAAAACAAAACAAACAAACAGCAACAAAAACACAACTAACCGAACAAACAAAACAACAACTAAAAAACAGAAGTTTCAGCTTCCATGATAAGGTTTCTCTAATCACTCATAGGTTCCTGTTTATGAATTATACTAGAGGCCCAGTGCATGATTGAATCATGCACGTGTAGGGTCCCCTACACGCTTTCGCTTTTCGCGATGGAGCTGGGTGCCTGTCCACTGGTGCACCAGGCCTTTCAGAAGCCTCCGGCTCGGCGGAGGCTTCTGAAAGGCCTGGTGCCGGAGCAGACAGGCACCCAGCTCCCATGCTTTTGATGGTCCGCGGCCGCTGAGGGGGGCTGCCGTGGACACCTGGCTACCCTGCCGTTGAGAGGCGCAGCCGGGTGTCCACGGCAGGCCCCCTCAGGGGCCCCGGATCTGGCTGTTGAGAGGCACAGGGGGCGGGAGTCCCACCCCCTGCGCCTCTCAACAGCAGGGTAGCCCCCCTCAGTGGCAGCGGATCCGTGCTTCTCAATGGCCGGATAGGCCACCCCGAGTCCGGCCCCCCAACCTCCCGCCGCCCAATCGTGGGCGTAGCGGAGTGATGGTAATTTACATGTTACTCTATTATTAGATAGGATTTTTCAGAAGATATGTATTGTGTGCTTAGAGATGCTCAGTACAGGTTTAGCAAAGAATCAAGAAAGTAAAACATTTCAAGACGATTCAGGAGAAACCACTAGCTAGGTTTTTACATGTAGTAGCAGGGTCGTTATATGTAGTGACATAAAACTCACATTCACCACAGAGGTGGGATGTCTGCTGCATTCCAGCTATGGGCAATGAATCAAAGTATGCCTTTAACAAAGTTATAACAGCAAGCAAAAGTGGTATCTAGACTCAAGAAGAGTGTAACAGGAAGGATTAAGAGGTCTTGTGTTGCCAAGACAATTGGGTGATCTGTAACGGCTTTTGGAGATTACTCTTGGCCTTCTGTGAATCCATCATGCACATCTCCCCCAGACCAATCTTCCTGCAGCACCTTCAGTATACCATCATTTGACCTCATCATTCCCCCACATCATTTGACCTCCTCTGTTTAGTGCCGGGGCCATATCTGTAGTCTGTTCCCAATGTACTTATGCAAACTTTACCTTATTTATCTGAACATGCTCTGTTGATTTCAAAGCATTTATGTGGCTATCAGTCTCCTATTCCATAAATGAGGTAGGCTCCATCCTTTCTCTTTACTTTCATTCCTATGATCCCCCTGGGTTTGAATCCTAGACCCTCACCACCTCCAAACGCTACACCTCTGGCATCTTTCATGAAGACACAGATCTAACTTATTTCTGAAGTCCAAAACATTAAAATCTGCAATTTAGAACTTACTTGAAACTTGTTTTACATTTATACTAGATGCCCGGTGCACGAAATTCATGCACAGGTATGTGTGTGTCCCTCAGCCCAGCTTGCACCCTCTCACATCTGAGACCGCTAGAGGGATGTCCAACTGCCCGTGGGCCTAAACGGGCAGTCGGAAATCCCTCTTACAATCCAGGATTGCTAGTTCCCAACTGCTCGCCTAGTTGCCTTCCTAATTGCCCCTAACCACTTCTGCCTGCCAGCCTGATCACCCCCTAACCACCTCCCTGCCAACAGGATTGCCCCTAACTTCCCTCCCCTGCATGCCTGGTCACCCCTAACAGCCCTCCCCTACAAACCTGGTCCCCCCAACTGCTCTCCCCTGAAGGCCTGGGTCCCCCCAACTGCCCTTCCCTGCAGGCCCGGTCACCCCCAACTTCCCTCCTCTGCCGGCCTGGTCACCCCTAACTTCCCTCCCCTGCAGGCTTGATTGCCCCCAACTGCCCTCCCTTGCAGGCCTGGTCCCTCCCAACTGCCCTCCCCTGCTGGCCATCTTGTGGTGGCCATCTTGTGTCCACATGGGGGCAGGATCTTTGACCACATGGGGACAGCCATCTTGTGTGTTGGAGTGATGGTCAATTTGCATATTACTCTTTTATTAGATAGGATAGAGGCCTGGTGCATGGGTGGGGGCCAGCTGGTTTGTCCTGAAGGGTGTCCTGGATCAGGGTGGGGGTTCCCTTGGGGCGTGGGGCAGCCTGGGCTAGAGGCCCGTGGTGGTTTGCAGGCCAGCCACGCCCCCCGGTGACCCAAGCGGAAGCCCTAGTATCTGGGATTTATTTATCTTCTGTAATTGAAACTTTGTAGCCTTCAGCGAAAGCCTGGGCAGGCCAGGAACTTGGCCAAGCCTCCTGCTCGCTCCATGGCCGTAGCCATTTTTGTTGGGATTTATTTATCTTCTATAATTGAAACTTTGTACCCTTGAGTGGAGGCCTTGGCCGGCCAGGGTGTCCAGAAAGCTTGGCTTCCTCCATCGCCACGGAAACCCAAGCCTCCTGCCTGCTCCGTGGCCGTAGCCATCTTGGTTGGGTTAATTTGCATACTTGCTCCTGATTGGCTGGTGGGCGTGGCTTGTGATGTAGCAGAGGTACCGTCAATTTGCATATTACTCTTTTATTAGATAGGATGAGTTAGTCCCCAACCTCTGAAAATTGGGGTTCTTCTTTCCTATTCTTCATATAGTATATCCTTTCCTATAGTGAAGCATAGTACTGATCCCTCCTTTGGGAAAACTGCTGTTTGAAACTTCTGTTTTGAAGTTCTGTGCTATTTCTTGCTAGTCCCTTGTTCCATAAGTCAACTCTGTTATATTTAGATGGTCTCTTATTCTGTTAGCTTGAATAATAGAAAAGATCAACTTAACTGTCTAACCTTGCAAGCTAGCCATGTACATGGGATGATATGCTGATGCTGATAATAATTCCCATATTCTCATGCCAAGTGTTTGCTCATTATGTATCCAAGGTTATAGGTGTCTGTATAAATATGATATGTACTCAAGGTTACAAGTTGTTTGTACAAATATGACAGATGTTTGTTAGATATGATATATACTCAAGGTTACAAGCTGTCTACAAAAATAATTTACACAAAGACCTAGAAGGATATAAAAAGGAATTCTCCTTCCTTGTAGTTGTTCAGAATTTGACAGAGGTATTCTGCTCAAAACCTGTGTGAAATAAAGATGATTCCTAACTAATTGGCTCATTAAGGCATCTTGTATCTAGCTCGCTGATTGACAATACAACAATAGCATGGCACAGAACACATCAGAGATGCTTACATATATTGTTGTGTAATTCTGTTATGCTTTTACTGTACATATACCTGAGACTTTTCAATTATCTGCACATACTGAGTGTTCCATAACAAATACCTAACATCTCCATTATTGTGCACAGAGTACTTACCCTTCCAACCAATATGTAACCTTTTAAATGTTCTTATTTTTCCAGGATTAAAAAACCCCAAACAGGTTAATCTCTTAACCTTATAAATCTATTACTTCCTTTTTAAGTGACTTGATGTTCACTTCAGATTACTTCTAGTTTTACTGATAATTCTTATCCCTTTTAATTTAGGTTTGACCTCAATGCCAAGGTTAATTTTCTAAAACAGATAGCCAATAGTACCATCTTTCTTACAATTGAACTAGAGGCCCGGTGCATGAAATTTGTGCATGGGGAGGGTGTCCCTCAGTCCACCCTGCACCCTCTCCAATCTGGGACCGCTCAAGGGATGTCCGACTGCCCGTTTAGGCCCGGTGGGATTGGACTGCTGGCTCCCAACTGCTCGCCTGCCTGCCTTCTGCCTGCCAGCCTGATCACCCCCTAACCACTCCCCTACCAGCCTAATTAATGCCTAACTGCTCCCCTGCCAGCCTATTTGCCCCTAACTGCCCTCCCTGCAGACCAGGTTCGCCCAACAGCTCTCCCCTGCAGGCCTGGGTCTGCCCCAACTGCCCTTCCCTTCAGGGCCGGTCACCCCCAACTTCCTTCCTCTGCTGGCCTGGTCACCCCTAACTGCCCTCCCCTGCAGGCTTGATCGCCCCCAACTGCCCTCCCATGCAGGCCTAGTCCCTCCCAACTGCCCTCCCCTGCTGGCGTGATCACCCACAACTGCCCTCCCGTTCAGGCCTGGTCCCTCCCAACTGACCTCCCCTGTTGGCTATCTTGTGTCCACATGGGTGGGGGTTCCCTTGGGGCGTGGGGCAATCTGCATATTACTCTTTTATTACATAAGATAGAGGCCTGGTACATGGGTGGGGGCCAGCTGATTTGTCATGAAGGGTGTCCTGGATCAGGGTGGCGGTTCCCTTTGGGCATGGAGTGTCCTGGGTGAGGGGCCTGTAGTGGTTTGCAGGCCGGCCACGCCCCCTGGCGACCCAAGCAGAGGCCCTGGTATCTGAGACTTATTTATCTTCTGTAATTGAAACTTTGTAGCCTTGAGTGGAGGCCTGGGCCAGCCCGGGTGTGTGGAAAGCTTGGCTTCCTCCATCGCCGGGGAAACCCAAGCCTCCCTCCTGCTTGCTCTGTGGCCGCAGCCATCTTAGTTGGGTTAATTTGCATACTTGCTCTTGATTGGGTTGTGGGTGTGGCTTGTGGGTGTAGTGAGTGATGGATAATTTGCATATTACTCTTTTATTATGTAGGATTCCTTTCAATTCTGCAACCATATCTCCCATAACTTCCAAAGTTTTACCACATGTTCTGGAGCATAGTAACCTCCATCTTACATAAAAACTGCTGTTTGAAATTTTAACCCTGCTATTTTGGCTTCTATAAACACTTTCTTGCTTAAATAATAGGGGAAAATATGACTACTCCCATTCCAGAGAGGCATAAACTATGTCCCAAACAGAGTTGTAAGTGCTGGCACCAGGCCAGGCTTTGAGATATGGTCTCATGGCCCCTTCCCAATACACAAGGCTTCTTTCTCAGAAGGCCAGGAAGTTTCATTCCAAATTTGGAAGACAAAGAGCTGGAAAAAGTATAAATAGGGAAGACTTCCTCCATGTGAGGCCCAGAATTTGAGAAGCCATATTTCCTCTGAGCCTGCTAGTGCTAGCGTAATAAAAAACTCCAAATTAATTTGGCTTATTGATTAAGGCGTCTACTGTTTTAGCTCACTGATTTACAATATAACAGCTTGGGAGATACATATTTATTTTGCAGCACCCGTGCCATGCTCTTTCGTGTATCTGGATTTTTACACATGATTCAGACTTTTAGGAGATGCCCTTTGCCCTGGGTTTGCCTGAGGAACTCTGGAGTCAGGCCTTGTAACGTCTAGGCAGAGATCATCTCTCTCTCCTCTGTATTTCTTGGTCCTCTGACATTTATATCTTATGCTTATAAAAATTGCAGTAAAGTAATTTATGTACATACATGTCTAGCAAGTGGTATATACTCTTAGTTCTCTGTGATAGAGAAAGGTAATCTTAACCTAGCCAAAATCAAACACCAATGGAGCATAATTTTTCTCTATAGATTGAAAGAAGAAAGACTGGCTTAGTTAGCTATTGGGGAGTTTGATATCCATGTGAAACAGGAATTTGTGGGGATGAAAAAGACAGGTTTGAGGAAGTTTTAGAAATTAAGGGGACCATGGACGAAGCACAGGGCTGCAAAGCAGAAGAAGATATATTTCCATATAATAGGGGAGCTGAAAAGCGCAACAGGTACATTTTCATAGAATGAGGGAGCTGGGAACAGCGAAAGCTCTATATGTACAAAATAAAGAGAAGGAAGCCCTTCCTCCAGAAGGAGAAGAAGAAAGCACAAAGGGAATAGGAAAACAATAAGGAAAGGAAGGAGGGGGAGAGCCTCACATGTGCCATGTGAGATTCAACCTTTGAGCCCAGAAGTTACTATAGTAACTGGTCTAAGGCAGTAGTTGGCACTCATGAGTGAACAGAACCGCATGTGGCTCGCAAGCTGCAGTTTGCCGACCACTGGTCTAAGGGAATAGTGACCAATCAGTGGGGATATCAAGGCACCAGGATCTGCAGCCTTTATAAGCCATAGGGAAAGGAACTCAGTGGGACCCTTTCCCCCGCCCCACGTAGGTGTCTGTGCTGTGGGACTCTTTCCCTCTCCCCACGTGGGAGTCTGTACTTGTTCTTCAATAAATCTCCACCTTTGCTATACCACCTTCTGTCCATGGATTCATTCTTTGACTCTGATGGACAAAGAATCTGGGTTTCAGTCCAAAAATTCCATCTCACATGAGTATTCTTTAAAAATATGTTTTTAAAATGGACAGGAAATGGAACTACTTTATTTGGCTTATACAAGAATGTGAGAAAAAATAAAAAAACAAAGCAGGGGTTGAGAATGATGAAGATTAAGGTCTTTGCTACTAAATGGAAACAGACAAACGGAGCTCTTGGCTCAGAATAGCAGCCAGCCCTCATGATAGATGTTTAGGCCCTGCCAATAAAGGCTGGATAGTAACTCCTTCCCTAAAAACTATTTGCTTATTTAGAGAATTTAGGTCCTCTTTTAGGTACCCAAGACCTAAAATTATTAGTTCAGAGAAAATGTATAAGTTATTCCTGAAAACAATCCAAAGTGTTATAGTTTGTCTAGCAAGGAAGCACAGGATAACATATGTGTGGCAGTAATGATTGGGAGGGACAGATGTTGCCATAAGATCATGCATGTACTCTATGCATGCTCAGGTCGTATGCAAGGTGACAAAGATTAGTTTACAAAGATGCATCCAACTGAGACTCTTCCTTCTATTACCTCTTTCTAGTAGAACATACATATGCAAACAACTGATTTCCATATTGTAGATTATATAAATAAGCCAGAGAGATATCAAAAAAGAGGCAAGGTCAACTGGCCCAAAACAGGCATTTGCTGAGATAGGAGTTTGGTATGGGAACATTGTACTGCAGAATGTTTTAAAAAATCAGGGAGCTGGAACCTGGGGGTGCGTTAAAAGATGTAGTGGTTAATGAGGCCCTTAGATTTTAACAGAATTCATCATTAAATGCTTACAGTTTTACTGTTTTAAACATTCTCAAACTCTTTTCCAATTTGCTGGCCCTGAACCAAATTAAGTTGAATTTTTAAAGAGAGAGAGAGCCTTGCCCTCTGTGGCTCAGTGGTTCAGCACTGACCCAAGAAACAGAGGTCATGGTTCACTTCCAGGGTCCTGGCACATTCCCTGGTTGTGGGCTCAATTCCCAGTAGGGAGCGAAGCAGCCGATCAATGATTCTCTCTCATTAAAGTTTCTATCTCTCTCTCCCTCTGCCTTCCTTTCTCTGAAATGAATAAAAACATATTAAAAAATAAAAAGAGAGACAAAGATTAAGGAAACCAAGTGTAAACCATGTGTAGATGAGGGGGAAAAAAACCCTCTTAAATTATCCAACTTATTTACACATAATAAACACATGGTGAGTTTATCCATTGACAAAATGCTGTGTGCTTCATTCTTATTCTCTTTGTTTCAGGTTGCAGGTATAGCAAGGTAGGTGTTTTTTTGTTTGTTTGTTTTGTTTTGTTCATAGCAGTACAATTCACAGTAGCTAAGATTTGGAAACAGCCTAAGTGCCCATCAGCAGATGAGTGGATTAAAAGCCTGTGGTACATCCACACAAAGGAATACTACACTGCTATAAAAAAGAAGGAACTCTTACCATTTGCATCTGCATGGATGGAACTGCAGAGCATTATGCTAAGCAAAATAAGCCAGTTGGAGAAATATAAATATCACATGATCTCACTTATATGGGGGATATAATAATCAACATTATTTGATGAACAAAAATAGACCCAGAGACAAATGGCAGGGGAGGTGGGGGGTGTGTGTAAGAGATCAACCAAAGGACTTGTATGCATGCATATTAGCATAACCAATGGACACAGACACTGGGGCAGTGGGGGCTTGCCTGGGGTGGGAATGGTTGTGGGGGGGGGGGTGTCAGTAAATTGGGGAAAAAAGAGACATATGTAAAACTTGAGATAATAAAAAAAAGAAAAATATACAAATTAAAACCACAATGAGGTATCACCTCATACCTGTCAGAATGGCTACCAACAACAAATCAACAAATGATAAGTGCTGGCGAGGATGTGGAGAGAAGGGAACCCTAGTACACTGCTGGTGGGAATGCAGACTGGTGCAGCCACTGTGGAAAACAGTATGGAGTTTCCTCAAAAAATTAAATATGGAACTGACATTGACCCAGTGATCCCACTTCTAGGAATATATACTATGTAACCCAAAACACCAGTCATAAAGAATGCATGCACCCCTATGTTCATAGCAGCATAATGTACAATATATAATAGCTAAGATCTAAAAACAGCCCAAGTACCCATCAGTAGATGAGTGTATATAAAAGCTGTGGTACATTAACACCATGGAATACTATGAAGCTTTAAAAAAGAAGAATCTCTTACCCTTTGAGAAAGCATGGAGGGACCTGGAGAATATCATGCAAAGTGAAATAAGTTAGTCAGAGAAAGGCAAGTATCACATGATCTCACTCATATGTGAAATCTAAGTAACAAAATATACTGATGAATGGAGTGGATCCAGAGACATGGAAGCATGGAACAGAGTGCGGCATCTCAGAGGGACCATGTGGGAGAGTGTGTGGTGTTAAGTAATCTACCAAAGACCTTGTATGCATATATGCATAACCCATGGACACAGACAATAGGGTGGTGAAGGCCTGAGGTGGGGGATGAATGGGTGAGGATGGGGACATATGTAATACTTTCAACAATAAAGAGTTGTTAAAAAATAAAAATAAATTAAGCAATATTGGTTGCTGAAGATGATGACTCACACTGCCACTAATTGCTGATCCATTCTGTAACTCAAAATTTTAATTTCCAGAGCTGTCAATATGACACATTTTATCAATAAAAATATAGAGAATCTTGAGCACCAAAAAAAAAAAACATGTTGTTCATTCCATTTGTTCATTATCTAGAATCTATTTCCATGGCATATGGATGGTGTCTTACCTCACTTGTAGAATAAATAAAATGGTGGGAAAAGAGGAAATTAATGTATGTGGAAAACTGCCCTATTAAAGAAGACATGTTGGTGGTTACTGGATAAGCATGGTTTACCACTGGGAGAGAAATCAGTATTGATGTAAGAGCTGGAATCACACAAAGGAAAGCTTATAAAAAGTATGAAACTTCTGGCAAAAAAAAAAAAAAAAGTGATCAGCAAGTGTTGGCAAAGGAAAGTCGCTGCTAATAACTTTTATGCTTTCCCTTTTGCTCTATCATATCTGCCACAGGTTTAGCAGCTCATCAACTGAAGTCAGCTTTCTGAGTGATTATTTAATTCTTCAAAAGTAACCATAAATTAAAGGGGAGTGGGGAATACTGAGATATTAACCCTGGCAGCAGACAGCAATTCTAGGCCCAAAAGCTTAATGGGGCTGAGTTGAATGGGACATAACAAAATGACTATCCTAACCAAACACAGTCCACGTCTTGTCTTTCGATGCGCCTTCCTCATTCTTGTTTGAATATGGGAAAACACAACGTGCCAGTTAACCTGAGTAATGCTGCATAACTAAATTACAGAGATTTTGTTCAGTTCTTCAGTAAAGCATAAAAATCTCCAAACCTGGAAGTATTGTTTTAATCAAGGGTTTGAATAAGCAATCCCTCATATTTCTGTAATATCTAAATTAGTAGAAATGTTTTCTTTAGAAACCTCACTCCTGTAAAACTAGATTAATAAAAGTTATATAAAAAAATAGGCTATCTTTGGCTTTTTTGAGGTGTGTATTTAATTTTATGAGATAGCCTTTGAAGAAATGTGTAAAGGAATTAATTTGCAATTTAATTTTAAGCAATTACTTTGAATCATTGTAAATGTAGATATTTAACTTTGCTACTATACTGGCATGATACTTGTTTTTCAAAGGGAGCTAAATGATTTATATGATGTATGCTATAGCCTCGGAGAGCTTTTATTTGTCTTATTGGGTGATTTGTATTCAGTATAGAAGGTGATCGAAAGCTGAGCATTTAGTGATTGCAGAGGAGGTCCATGCAGCCAGAAAGTTCTACACTTTATTTCATCCGGTGAATCTACTGTGACCCGGAAGGCTCACCTGTAGATAAGATGGTTTGCCCTCAATAACACTTTGAATCTTCACGTGCTCTGGGGTTTTGCACACTCCTTTGACACAGGTCTTTGTCATTAATGAGAGTCACATGAGTGGATCCCTGAATGGCACTTGAGAGAATGGTGGCATAAGTTTTTAACAAGCTAACCCTTCTGGCTATAACATGAAAGGGCACCCGGTGTTTAAGATAGTTTGGGAATAAACGGCAGAGGTAATTTGCACTGCTGAAGAAATAATTATTAGTCCCACATTGGTTTCCATGGGATAGGCAGAAGAAAGCAGAGCATGCTTAAGCTTAGAATATCAGTTTATTTTTCTTACTGAGAACATAATTTTTTTTCTGAAATTTTAAAGATTTCCCCAGCTGATAAAATCAAGGAGCTTCAGAAAGAAACGTCTACATCTCTTTCAGTTGCTCATATTAACTGCCTATGCTACAATAGCTTTGATGCTAATATGCTGGTAAATTCTGTGTGTATCTTGGCAAAGACACCTTCCCTACAGAGGGGAGTGTGGTGAGAGGACAGGAATGGGAGGCCCGGAGACAAACACTCACCTGTACCATCTTACATTTTTATGTTAATTTTTTATGTTGTAGGTGAAAAGAAAATCGGGTTTCAACAGAGGTAAAAGAAGAGGATTGTGTCTAAATAGAACTGAGCATCAGTAAGCTGTTTGTTTCTTTTCATATCAACTGACATATATTTTCTACAGACCCTCAATAAGAAGAGGGGGGAAAAAAGTCAAAGAGGTGAGCCACCCGATCTCCTGGAAGGAAGGGACAAGGCCGGGCTCAGGGCTAGGTCCTCCCCTTTCCTCGGAGGTTCTATCCAGTCTTCAGCAGCACAGGATGTCACAAGGTCAAGGCTGAGGAAGGGGATCTCACACTGCCTGCTCCAGGGATCACTCTGGACTGTCTCACTAGGCCCAGCAGCATTCAGAAACACTGAGGGGCCAACCTGACTGGTTTCACAAAGTAAGGGACATTCTGGGAGGCCAAGGCCCCCCCCCACACGGCTCTGCACCCACATCACTGAAGCACGGGAGGACGGCCATCTCCACCAGGAGGTGAGGACTGGGGAGCAGCGGGTGCTGTGTGGTGGGGGGGCTCTCTTGGAAGTGCCACTAACTATGTGGAAAAGAAGAGGATTCCCTGGCCCACTCCCTCCCCACTCATTTGCTCCCCCGGCACACTCTCTGCTCTGATTCCTCTCCATTTGTTTCCTCACACCCTCTCTTTATGCTATATAAAATGGGCTGAGAATCTCAGAGGAAGGGGGGCAGGAAGAGATTAAACAAAGGATGTATATGCACATATACATAACCCATGGACTCAAACAAAGTGCAGTGAAGGCTGGGCCGGGGGGGGGGGGGGGGGGGGGGGAGGGGAGGTTGTATTGAGGGTCAATGAGGGCAAAAGGGGACACCTGTAATACTTTCAACACTAAAGGTACATTTTTTAAAGAAAGCTTTCTATGTTTTCATATATTTGAGACCTGAAACTGAGGTTAAATTATTCTTCCAATGTCACTTAATTAGTAAGAGGCAAATTTGGGGCTGAACAATGCTTTTTCCTGTTAAATCCTGGAGCACGTTCCCATACATGGCACTGCTGGACTCATACTGTCACACATACTTCTTAATAGCAATTTGTTATTTTGGCTATACTTCGGATGAAATTTAACTTTAATATACATGCTGAAACTGTACATATTCCTCGAATAGACAGTATAAACATACTTGTAGTTATTTTATATTAGAATACATACAAGGATTTACCATTCAAATTTATAAATATGTTTATTGTAAGAAGGATGTTAAAGAATAAGGTGGTCTCACCCGGCCTGCATGGCTCAGTGATTGAGGATCCAGTTATGAACCAGGAGGTCATGGTTTGATTCCCAGCACATGCCCTGGTTGGGGGCTCTATCCCCAGTGGGGAGGCTTGCAGGAGGCAGCTGATCAATGATTCTCTTTCATCATTGATGTTCTTATTTCTCCCTCTCCCTTTATCTCTGAAATCAATAAAAATATATTTTTAAAAAAGAATAAGGTGCTCTTGTTGATTTCCTGTGTAATCAAGCTCATGTCATGGGAGCCATATTCATTTTTTTCTTTTAAAAAATTAAGTAGACTACTATTGAAAAATATATGTATGCTTATTGATACTTTAAAAGAGAAATATGACTAGTTAACAAAACTGCCCAAAACCTTAAACTTCACAAATTACCAAAGAAATACAAATGAAAACAAATTTCCCTTTGTGTTTCATCTCTCCCTGTCCCTGTGAATTTGTTCAGTGGAGTGAGCTCTTGCTCTGAATGTAAAGGGCAGACCCCAAAAAGTTACCAAAAATGTTCCCTTGTTTGGCTGGCTCTATGGTTCTGGCAAATGACTAAAACTGGACTTTTTTCTTGACAGTGCTTTTGGAGTCTTTAAAGACCTGTGTCAGGGCTAGGCTTCCCTCCCCTAAAAAACATGGCCTGCAATAACGCATCTCTGCATCCGAGAGCCTCATCCTCCCACTGGCAGGAGAATACAGCCTTGCCTCCAGGTTGTCTCTAAGGAAGTCTGTACACCCGCTCAGGATTTCAGGCCTAAAACCACTGGTTTTGCTTTCTCACTCCTGTCTAGCTTTCAAAACAAACTCAGAGAGCAGAACCACCCATCAATCCTAAGATTTCCCACAAAGGAATCACACTCCAGTCCACTAATTTTCCAACAAGACTAGACACTACTTGGGGTTTCCCATCTGTAGTATAGAAGCTTACAAGATTTGAAATGAGGAGCATGTACCCCAGCCCACTTCACTTGGATGTGTCTAATACACAGCAAACTAGCAGCCCCTCCCAAAAGCAAAATCCTTATAACAATCCTTCTCCTACCTTCTTAATTTTCTTTTTTAAATTTCTATATGATAAGAGATTTAGGAGTCATCTAACCAGGTCTTGGCAACCTACTTTTTTCTAATCCTGAGAATAATCTGACATATCTCATTGGCATTTATTATTTTAATGCATTGGCCTAAATTTCCCAATGCTTGATTAACATCTTGTTGCAAATGTAATATTTCTGATTTTGAGAGTGTAGTGAAATGTGCTTATCAAAAATTATTGACATGAATTTAAATTGCCCAACTTCTTTGTAAAGTATTTGGCAATGTGTTTTATGCATTTTCTAATGGCCATATTTTTTTGAATTTATAGTTCCATTTCTGAGAATTTATTTTATGTATATAATTTTGAATGTAAAATAAAAGATCTACACATAGAAATCTACCCTTAAATATATCAAAACAATGTAAATAGAAATAGTAAGTGATAATATAAAATAATGGAAAAGCAGGCAATATATACAGCAATAAAATATTTATGAAGTATAGACAATAAAATAAAAAAGCAATGATAATTCAATAAAAAATGTAAAAGTTACTCTGTAAAATTCTACCCATAGTATAATGATAACCATGTAAAAATATTTATTAAAGAATTATTCAATTATTTATATATGTAATTTTGAAAGTTCAGGAATGTATCAAAGTGACTATCAATAGGTGTTGGGACATTAGGAAAGTTTTTCTACTCTCTTAATATCATATATTTTTAAAAATGTCTATATATATATATATATATATATATATAGAGAGAGAGAGAGAGAGAGAGAGAGAGAGAGAGAGAGAGAGGATATATCTCAGAATGCTGAAAACAATAGTCAGAAAATTTTGACAACATTAAAATTGAAAATAACAGCCATGATGTATTTTATCTTTGAAAGATATAAAATATATATATTTTTATTTTTCCACATTAAATGTAATCCTAAAATCTTGTAGACTTTTCATCCAAAATGTCTGTACCCTATCTTCTCTTTTCTGGGCCCTTGGCCACTACTCTAATCCATGTCCTCTTATTCTTATCCCTCAACCTTTGTACCAGATTTTTAATTGGCCTTCCTGATTCAAGGAATTTCTCTAATTATTGTTCAAAAATTTTTGAATGTTGTGACTGGCAGGCTGTTGTAACCACAGCTGAGCATCAGATTAATTCATTGGTAATAATATTCTCCTACAGTTTTCTGAGGAATATATAAAAGGGATAATAAATACAAAGTACTTGGCACATATTACATTTTCAACTAATGGCAGCCGTCATTATTATTATAATTTCACTTGTGTTGTGTAATTCTTTTGTTCGCCCCTTTTAATATGGCTACACTGTGAACCTTCAAATATAGATTCCCCACACAACCATTTAAGACCCTAGACAATGTGATCTCAAACACCTTTTCCACTTTATTTCAGAAAATCCTACCCTCAGCTTCAACCAAGAAGGGCAACTTCCTGTTCTCTAGACTCTCCTCTTTGTCGCTCTATAGGGGTGCCATCTGCTCTATTTAGTCCTCCCCCCCTGTGCCTTTCTGCCTGTGTCCTATCTTTCTAAAATGCCGTATTGTACCTGAAAACTTTCTGGAACCCCCCAACCAAAGTAGATTGCTATCGTCTCTGAAACATCCTTAATAACACACATTCTTCAGTTCAGCATCCTGGTGGGATACCTCTGATATCCAGGACTCAGCTTTAAAAGCAACTTCCTCAGAAACGCAGTGTCTGACCCCCCAGTAGCCACTATCACATTTCCTTACATGTTTGTTGGAGGGGAAAATGTCACCAGGTATTCCATGGGTGGGATCAGATCATTCTCCGTTCAGCAACCTCGGTACTGGAGTTCTGGCTAAGAAAGAATTCAGAGCCAAGACTCAAATTATATATATATTATATATATATAAAGGAAAGCTTATTTAGAAAGTCACAGAGGTAGCAAAAGTGAGCTGTAGAAGAAATGGACTCAGGAAGTAAGTTACAGATGTAAAAGAAGGGCCCTTGGAGCTTAGGAGAAAGAGAGAGCCCAAGAAAACTTGCCTAGGAGGAGAGAGAGGGGAAGGAAGAGGGGGAAGGCCACCAGGCTGAGGGGTGGAGGAGGGGGAGAGAGAGCAGCTGGGTCCTCAGTCCTAAGGGCTTTTAAGGGTGGGGATTGCAGGGGAGGCCCCAGGGGAGGATCTCAATAGAATATTCATCAGCTTTGCAGGTGGGACCTTTCAGGATCCCAGTCTCCACTGATTGGTTGGTGCCAGGGCAGGGAGTCATCAGTCAATGCAGCTGGTTCAGAGGCAGCCATGGATCCCTTGTCTGGTTTTGCTGCTTTTCTGGGCCTGGAGCGGAAATGCAACTAGATTATTTGATGTGGGTCAGAACGGCACTGTCCTGGGGGCTTAATGCTTAGGGCCATTTTTCAGTCCCTTGTTTGTTGCCCCTCTAAGTGGGGAGGGGAGGGGGTGTCTAACCCATATGACTAGCAACATGCCAGGGGAAGAAAGGCCAGGGGAAAGTCTGAACCACCTGACCAGGCATATGAAAGGTCAGAGGGTCTAAAAGGCATGACCAGTGATGTGCTAGGGAGGAAAGGTCACCCTGGGAGAGATCCTTTTTACACCATGTCACCCGGGGCTTTCCCCCATGACCTTCTGTACCTGACCCATTGTCCTTGCTCTGCTCATGTCTGTCTAACTGCCAACCACATTTCTAGTTACTCAGCTTACCCCCATCTTCCAGGAGATTTTTTTGCTTCTCTAGAACAGAAATATTATCCTTAACTCCAGTTAGTACTGTGTGTTTTTGAAGCTCAAAAAATGGTGAAATTATATTACAAATTGAAAAATGTATCACCACACTTTACCTAGTAAGGAAAATCCTCATTTGAAATTTGTTACTAAAATCTTTTAGTTATTGCCTCTATATCAACATACACACAGAAATCATTCACATTTCTCTCTCACACACACACACATCCATTCATACACATTTACACACACACACACACACACACACACACACACACACACACACACAGACATACACATCTCTGGGTTCTTGGTCCCTGCCATGATTTACATAATGTTCAGTAAACCCCACTTATAGGAATCCTTGGAAATGCTCTAGCTGTATCTCCCAGTGGAAGCCACGATCTGTTGTATTCTGGATGTACAGAAATGAAATGGAATGAGAGAGAGAAAAAAAATACTAGTGATGTGAAATGTTAAGGGTAAACCTTTGGGAACAATAATGCATTCAGTGTAGTTCATGTGATGGTACAGTTTTGTGAAGACTGACAGAAAGTTCAAACCAATGCAGTTAGAAAAAAAGTTGGAATTCAAAATATGAAGGAAAGCAATCATGCAGATCTATAACACTACAGCTATCCTCAGCAGCCAATGTGTGGTTCATTTTAGAGTTCTATGAACCATAGCTTGAGATTTTTAATATTTCCTTATAGAGAGAGATAGGAAAAGAACATAGTGTAATAGTTTTAATAAAAATAAACCAGAAATAAAAATAGCTATATAATCTCTTATAAAAATAATCAAAAATAAAAGAAAATGCCTTTCACAGTTATAGTATTTCATCCTCAAATCTTTTCAAAAATGTTTCTAAGTAAATAGAGATGTTCAGTCCTTCCTGGCTCCTCACCACGGTCCCTGGCTTTCTCAGAAAACTTCAACACTTGTTTTCTCTGTCCTCTCTCTTCACCCTCTGTTGCCCTTTAGACTGTTCCCATCAGCATTTGTAAACATGTTCAATATTTCCCACTATAATCAAAACCCTTCCACTAACCCATTTGTCTTCTGTCTTCCAATTTCTCTCTCTTTCCCCACTTACCACAGAATTCTTACAAAATTCTTTATACTTGCTTTCTCCATTGTTCTGCCCTCTCACTCTTCCACCCTCTTTAACTTGAAAAACATTAACTTCTGTGTTTAGGGTGAATAATAATAATATTCTCCCCACAAGATGTTTAGTGTATGTCCTAATCCTGTAAGTCTGTGAACATGTTACCTTAGATGGCAAAAGGAACTTTTCAAATGTGATTTTATAAACTATTTTGAGATTAGAATAGTATGCTGGATATTCCAAGTGGGTGCAATCATATAATCACAAGTGCCTTTATAAGAGAACGGAAGTGGAAGAAACAACCACAGGAGAGCAGCAGGAAATAGGATGACATAAGCAAGAGGTAGGGGTGATTTGAGGAAGTGGCATGAGCTGGGAACTGTAGCTGCTTTCTAGATGTTAGAATTGGCAAGGACACAGAGCTCTCCCAGGATCTGCAGAGGAAATCAGGCCCACTAATACCTTAACTTTTACCCAGTGAAATTAATTTCTGACTCTGGACTCCAGAACTGTAAGAGAATAAATTTGTGTGGCAGTAAGCCACCAAGTTTGTGGAAATGTGTTACAGCAGTAGTAAGTAAATACTATAATACTGACCCATGCCCTAAGTCAAATAGCGGACAAGTTCCAGTGTTCTTCCCATTTGACTTATCAATAATAACATCGAAGCTACGTCTATACCACTAATTTTCTTATTAGACCTTTGGCTCATTTTTGTCAGATTGTTGTGCTTATTATCCATTCCTTTCTACCAAAATAGTAAATGTTAGAGTTGCTCAAGACTCAATCTAAAACCACACCACTCTAGCTCTTGAAAGCAAAAGCTCCAATTCACCTCTGCTTGGTTCCAAAATACGCACATGATCATTTGAAGCATTATACTTGATTATCATACAGACATTTCAAATTTTATAAATAAATTTATTTTCCCTTAAGTTTGATTTATTTCCAGTGTTAAAAATCTCAGGGAAAAAATCTAGAAAACTATACGTGTTTCTAATCTAAAATTTCAGTAATAATTGATTTATTTCTCTTTTTCCCCTACCATATGCAATCAATCACTAAGCCTGATCAAATCAGCCTCTTATATGTCTACTAGAGGCACAATGCACGAAATTCTGCAAGGGGCTTGGCCCTTGAAGCCCCGGCTTCGACCGGAAGGTAGTTCAGCTGTCTGGTCTAATTAGCATATTATGCTTTTATTATTATAGATTGTGGCCAATATCAATGATCCTACTCTAGTTCAAGTCACAACCTCAGACATGGAAAAATTAATGCAATAGTCTTATGCAACAGGCCCCCGCATAGTGTGCAATGTAGCAGCATTAGTTCAATTGTATTAAACTTCCACATATACAAGCCAATCTCCACATAACAGACACAGTGATATTTAAACACACACCCACACATACACACAAATCATAGATTATTACTTATTTGATTAACACTCTTTGCCCTTTAGAATATAATGTGATTTAAGAAATCCGTTCCTTTAGATGTTGGTCACTGCCTCATTCTCTACCTCATTTCTCACAATTCTATCTGTTCCTCTCTAATCATTGTCACGGTCTCCTTCTTTAAGCTCATTGGAGTTTTCATGGTTTTCTTTTACAGCTCAGGGCCATGAAATTTTCTATCCTCTTTGTCTGGAATTCTCCCCCACACCTCTTTGTTTTGCTCATCTTATTGCCTAATTCTCATTCATGTTTTAGTCACATCTCAAATATCAGGGAATTGTCTGATATCCTTTCCAAAAGTAAGTTAGAGACTTCTGTGATATTCTCCTATATTACCCACCTTTTGACTTTTAAATGCTCATAATATTTAAATGTACTTAGAGAAATTGTCTTCTCTCATTAGATTTGTTTGCTTTTTCCTTAGCTTTATAGAAATATAAATGAAATATCCTATCTCATAATAGAGTAACATGTAAATTACCATCACTCCGCTACGCCCACGATTGGGCGGCGGGAGGCTGGTGGGCGGGACTCGGGGTGGCCTATCCGGCCATTGAGAGGCACGGATCCACTGCCACTGAGGGGGGCTACCCTGCTGTTGAGAGGCACAGGGGGCGGGACGCCCGCCCCCTGTGCCTCTCAACGGCCAGATCCGCGGCCGCTGAGGGGGCCTGCCGCGGACACCCAGCTGCGCCTCTCAATGGCAGGGTAGCCAGGTGTCCGCGACAGTCCCCCTCAGCGGCCGTTGAGAGGCGCAGGGGGCGGGAGTCCTGCCCCCTGCACTTCTCAACAGCAGGGTAGCCCCCCTCAGCAGCCGCAGACCATCAAAAGTGGGGGAGCTGGGTGCCTGTCTGCTCCGGCACCAGGCCTTTTAGAAGCCTCCGTCGAGCCGGAGGCTTCTGAAAGGCCTGGTGCACCAGCGGACAGGCACCCAGCTCCACCGCGAAAAGCGAAAGCATGTAGGGGACCCTACACGTGCATGATTCAATCATGCACCGGGCCTCTAGTATATATATAAAAGCTAAGCGACTGAACAACTGAATGACTGAACAACCAGTCTACCGGTTGCTATGATGCACACTGACCATGAGGGTGTAGACACTCAATGCAGGAGCTGCCCCCTGGTGGTCAACCTCTCGCAATTCCTCCCTCTGGCTGGCTGGCCCTGATGGCCCCAATCAGAACCTCCTACAGCCCCTCCTCCCAGCCAGACAACCTCTCTCAGCCCCTCCCCCCACCCTGCCAACCTCCCATAGCCCTAATCAGCCCCGATTGCCGGCCAGGTCGAGGGGCCCCACACTGGGCCTCTAATATAATATATTACACATATTATACATTTAAAAGTGTAAAACTTGATAAGTGTTGATGCGCATACATACCCATGAAACCATCATCACATACATTACCCTGAGAGTGAACATATACATTACCCTGAAAGTTTCCTTTTGCCCCTTGGTTCTCACAAGGTCATACTACATTTGTCTTGTTCATGATGTTTCCTGGGCATGCATCCCAGATACATGCCTGGCACACAGTGGCACTCAAAAATATATTTGATGGATTAATTGACAAGCAAAGATATTTTCAAAAGCATTACATATAGAAGGAAACACTGGGAACAATCAATCTAGTTCTTATGATGGCAAATTTTATAAAATAATACAAAACTATGCACCACTGAAATTATTCTTTATAAGAACATTGAATTATATTTTATTATACTTAAGTAGAAAATCTAGGATTAAAAGGATCTATAAAATATTATCCTGATCTTATACATTTACATGCATTTTATGAGCAGCTAAGAAGAATAATAGGCATTGACACAAAAACTATAGCAGTGAAGAAAGGATGGGTGACTTTAACTTTCTTTTCTATGCTTTTCAGGAACTTTCAAAGACAGTGTGTCATAATATGCTTAATGGGACCTTTCCTGTGTCTTGGAATTTTGGCTAAGCCTCATACAGAGGAAAACAAGTAGTAAGTATTTCCATATTCTAAACAGAACAGCCAAAAAGCTGTCAGATACCCCATTCTTGAGTTTTCTATGAGATAATCAAATTTGTCTTTCTTCTGTCATCTCCACCATTTTAGCCAGACTATGAAACAGAAGATATAATTTTGTTGAAGAGGAAAGTTGGCAGAAAAGTACAGCATTCTAGAACATTCTCCACCCCATTCCATATCTAGGGGAAAGGCAGAGGATGCCATTCATTTAAGTGATTCTTATACTCCCCAAAACAATGCTCTTAGAAACTAAACATGATAGCAAGAAAGATAAAGGTGTATTGCTAACCTGAGCTGGATGCTTGCTGAGCTGCATTTGTTCACAGGCCTATCCATGCTGCTATATGAGTGAAGTATGGTAAGAATGGTCTTAGGAGCTTCAACTTGTTCCTTTGAAATTTGAGAGCTTCTGTCCTGGGATCTTCTCAAGCACAAGTTTTACTACAGAGGGGGCAGAAAGAGTCATCCTAACCTTTTGGGTGTGGTACAGAAAAAAAAATGTTCTAGCTTCTTAAGTAACTAGTGGATACTGAAAAAAGTAACCAGTTCAAGCCATCTTGATGGGTCCCTGACCAAGAGGGCTCCCTGCCACAGGAATGGGACACTACCATAAGCAGCTGTGAGATGAATTGATGAGGAAAGAAGCTGAGGTATCACCTAAACTCGAGAACTGTGCCCTCACAGCCTTGGCCGGCCCTCGCAGCCCATTGGAGCCTCAGCCAGCCCTCACAGCCCCGGCTTTGTCCAGAAGGTCATCCAGACAATCGTCCGGATGGTCGTATGGATGGTCATTCTGCTGTTCAGTCTAATTAGCATATTACCTCTCTATTATATAGGTTGGCTATTGCCACTATGAATTTACCTTGATTATTCCATTGTTTAGAAGGTTAAAGTGCATAAAAAGCACCAAAGTAATGGCTTTGGAAGTGACTGCATGGAAAGGTCGATGGATGTCTCAGCAGTAACCATAGTGAATGAAGATGAGGGGCTTTTCTAAAGTTTCCCAGGCTGCATAGCATTCGAAAAGATATGTATGACACAAGAGAGAAAAAGAAGCACCTCAAAATATGACTGAGGTAAGAGGATAGCATCTCAGGGAAAACTGTATTTGGTTTTTGTAAATAAAATGTGTGACAGTTATGCGCATTTTAAACACAAGGCTTTGAAACGCTCCTTTCTAAAATTTTATAAATTCACAGGAAAGCAAATATTTGCACATGAAATGTTCTGATTTTAAGATTATATTCTTAGGATAGAATCTAGAATTAAAAATACTATGTAAAATGATATAAATAACTAAGCACCTAAACTTCTATTGCTAGATTATTTTCTAAAATGTATAGAAAATTGTAATCTGTCAGCAAATGTTGAGTATTAATGTTTCAAAATTGTTAACTTATTTAAAAAGAGTATCTTATTAAAATTTGGTTCTACTGCAATCGATTGGTTTATTATTCTCATTGTCTATTTTTTGTAACATTTTTGTAATATATCTATAGACATCATTCACTGTCAGATTTTAGTGTCTTTTTTTTATAACTTGTTACTGATAAATTTAATGGTATCTAAGATGTCTGTAAGTATGGTTATATCACTTCTATCAAAAGATACTTCAGTGAATTATTTTAGCAATTGTCATACAAGTTCAATTGATAAAGAAGATTCATCCATTTATCTATTTATTCAATAAATATTCATTCAGCAAGTCATTGGCCAGCCCCAGTGCTGAAACAAACAAGAAGCCAGTCTCGAGATTCTGATCCGAGAGGTCTTTGATAATTGCAATAATAGCAAAGAGGTTACATGTAATAGTTTGTATTACATGTACTCAAGCCAAAATAACAAATACCATAGATTTGGTTGCTTAAAAAATTAAATCTATTTTCTCATAGTTCTGGGGACTATAAGTCTAAGATCAAGGGTTGTTGTCTGGTGAGACCTCTCCCCTTGGGTTGCAGATGGTCTCCCTATATGCTCACATAACCTTCCCAACATGCCTCTGTCCTGGGAGGTGAGAAGAGAGTGAGAGAGCCCACGAGTCACTCTGGGGTCTCTTTTTAAAAAGGCACTAGTCCTATTTAATCAGGATCCAACTCTTATGACCCTTCTTTAACCTTGATTTTTTCCTTATTCTAAATAAAGCCACACTTGGAATTTGTACTTCAAGACATGAATTTTGGGGCCACACAAACATTCAGTCCATAGCATAGTTTATTAGAGATATTCCATATTGGGGATGGTAAGAAAAACAGGAAACATGCTCATTTATTTGTAGAGTATACATTTATTGAGTGCTTAATATGTACTTGGCCTTATGCTAAATATTAGTGATAATAGCTGTTTTCCAGGAGACCCTAATAATCTTACGAAGCAAGAGACATAATAAATTGTAATGCAGTTAAATGATATAACGGAAACATTATAAAGCACTCTGAAAACACAAATGAGGGAGCAACTAGAGCTGTCTATAGGAGTTGGGAAAGAAATTACAGAAAAGTAAATATTTATTTGGGTCTTAAATGCTGATTAGTATTGTGTAATGCATAGAAAATAAATCATATATAATAGCAATGGGATATGGTTTCTCAGGTGATGGCTTTTGTTTGCTTCTCACTTCTCAGTGACAGATTTTTATAAAACTACTTTCTGAATGGTGCCATCATAGGCTGGAGTTATGCCTCACTCGATTCTCATCTTCTCCTCACTAAAATCCTCAGAGGAACAGAATGGAAAATAGGAAGAACCCCACTACTGTTCTTGTTTTCCAAAGTTGGTATTGTTGTAGTGGTCCCAAGAAAACCCTTCCAGTCTCATTCCATTAGATACTGGTCTCACAGATAGAGGTAAGCTTTTAAAGCCAACATAAAAGCTAAGTGTGCATATTATAGGACCACAAGAATCGTAACATGAGCCATATGACCTGTGTATATCAACCAACAATGTTTGTCCTGTACTTGGATAGCCTTCTTAAAGTGAATATCTACATTTAGCCAATCTAATCAGATCATTTCCATTGCTAATTATTAGAATATGCGTATAACTTCTAAATATGATCTCTAACACTCAGGTTTGTAGTAGTATCTTTTAGTGCACTAGGGCACATTATTAAGTATTATTTGGTCACTGTCAATTGACAAAGAGATAGCCACAGCATATGAATATTAACGAGATAAAGAACAAGAGACAAAAATCTAAGAATTAAATTTGAGTGCTAAGCACCAGATAGTATTTTTAGTGCCTTATCAGGCAGCATCTCATAGAATCCTCAAAACAACATCATGAGGTAAGTACTCTTATCATCTCCATTTTACTTATAAGGCACAAAGAAGTTAACTAACTTTCTCATGCTCGCACAATAGAATACAAAAACTGGGAGCATCTGGTCCTTATATGCTGCAATATATGGTCAAGAAAAAAAGGAAGACATGCTAATCAGTAAGGCAGAGAAAGAATGTGATTGAAGCAAAAATTGACCTGTGATAAAATAATTACTTCCTTTTTGTTTTCCACAGATTTACCTTCTAATTTCTCAAATTGCATCAAAAAATAAATTCTAAGTATTAGTAGACCAAATAAAAAATGCTATACTATACGTCTATGGTCTATTTAGAAATATAAAGAAAGAATAAATGTCTAACAGCAAAGGAGAAAGAAAAATTTACATATTTTTACATATTATTAAGAATCAGCCTTGCATTTCCCCTTATGAGTAGCGTCCCAAAGACCTGCAGTGTCTACTGTGTTAAGTGTTAGTTCAAGAGATTAAGGGCACTGATGGGCATCTAGTTCAATGTTATTTCCTTCGCCTTGCAACCTGGCATCACTATACATCTGTTTTGTTGATTCAGAAGAGCACTTGAGATGCTTTAGAGTTGATTTTGACAAGTGCTACAATTTGATAGAGGAAGATAATTCTTGCTGAGATGATTTTCAAAGTACAGAAATTATATTTTTGAGTAGATAGTACCTTTCTTTATGATCAGAATTTTCATTTAATATACAGCATACTTAAGCTTGGTAATCACATTTCCCTTTTGCTGAAAAAAGCGACAAATGTCTTTCATCTCATATATTAAAACGTCACCAATTAAACCTTATTCTTGATTCTGGTTATTTTCTTTGTTGTAGATAAAGCATGTCTGCCAAATTTAAAGATATCAGATTTATAAAATGCTATATGAATATGGAATGGGTTTATTAATTAAATGAGAGCCTCTTGATCATGTGACTAAGCTGATTGATGAGTTCTCGGGATACACATTTTCTACATGCTTCTAAATCCACAAAACTGAGAATTAATTAGTAGTGCCTTAAAGACTGCAGACTTCTCATTGATAGAATAATCACTTTTAAGGAGTAAAATATATGGGTGTAATTTTAATTTATATTTTATAGTATTCTTTTATTACATGGACCTTCCCATTAGTTTAATTATAAGAATATTTTAATATTTAATATTTGAGATTATTCTTGATGAAGAATTGTCATTGCTTTGCTTTAACTAATGCTATGCCAAAAGTTGACACATTTTTAAGGCTTTTCTAATGCCAGCTGAAGATTCTAACTTGGTTTAAAGAAAACTGAATGGTTCAGTCTTTGGTATCTCAGCCCTGTTTGCAAGCTTCATCTTAACATAATATCCTCATTAATTAAAGCCTTTATTATGATGTGATGAAAAGTAAAACCTGATCCAGGCCTCCATGTGAGAAAATCATTTCTTGGTATGTGATCCATCGTTGTGTAATTTTGTACATTCTGTGCAAAAATAAATGGAAATGCATGCTCAGTATGAGAGAGAGTTACAGTGAACACACTCTGCACTCTCTCCAGACACTGGTGTCAGTAGTTGAAATGGGAAACAGCACCTCAGAATTGTTACCCCACCACTGAAGTTTGCTGTTGTCAGTGTAGTTTCTCCTGATTCCCTAATTAGCACCCTAAATTCTAGTGCTAACAAATAGCCCTCACTACAATTTCTAACGTGGGTTTTCTCAGTCCAACATACATAATTAAATAATCATTGCTCTTGTTACATGGGCTAGAAAGAAAGCCTTCAGTTTGGAACTTTATTCTACCAATTTCTAACTAAAGAATGCTGAAAACATTTTTTCATAAATCTAAGTCATAGATTCCAAATGAACACACTGAATATCCTGGGCTTGTAAGTTTTGTAATGGAACCACAACGAAGATAAAATAGAATAATTAATGTAAAACGTTAACATGGTGCCTTGTACATAAGAAATTTGCAAAAACCGATCAGTGTTTAATGCTTTTTTTCATTACCAATGCCACTTTCTTGTTACTACTCCATGCTTGGTTTATTATAATAAAAAGAATATCTTCATGCTTCTTTCTTCCATTTTCCACCATCAGTTCTCTTATACAACAGTGTTTATCATAAAATACTGCTTTCATTTTATAAACTCCATATTAAAAACAGGCTACACTTCTTTTAAAACCACAGAATTCAAAGCTTTCTATTATTTGGCTCCAAAACATTCATAGTCTACTTTTTTGTTATTCCCCTATAGAAGCTTGTTCTCTTATTCTAACTGAATTACCTTTTGATGATTCCTTTCCTGTCACATTTTCACACTTGTGCAAATGTCATAAAGGTAAATACCATAGCACATGATAGAAACATTTTTACATAAAACAATTTTAGCTGATTCTTGTGCTCATTATGAATACACATACTGTTCAATCCCAAATATCTGAACAGAGATAAGAACTATCAGTATTAATTGAATTTGTCACTAACTGTGACTTGTACTTATAAACCCATTTGATTTCTACCCCTGTTATGGATATATATGTATGGGTATATATTTCTAAAAACCTGAGACTGTTTCCTTACTTTGGTGAAGAGCAACAATATTTTTAAATATTTTAATTGATTTTTTAGAGAGAGATAAATGAGGAGGGGAGGGAGAGAGAGAGAGAGAGAGAGAGAGAGAGAGAGAGAGAGAGAGAGAGAGATGACAGCATAACATCCATCAGTTGCCTCCTGCATGCCTTCTACCAGGATCAAGCCGCAACCTGGCATGTGCCCTGACCAGGAATTGAACTAACAGGACCCTGGTGTGAAGGACAATGGTCAGCCAACAGAACCACACTGACCAGGGCAAAGAAAACTATTTTTAACTTCATATCACCTTCTAATTGATGGTTAACAATAGTTCACCTTCTCAAGATCATCATTATTTATTCAGTAGTAAGAAATATAGATATATATAAAAACATTAGAAAGGTAGCTGATTATATACTGATCAAAAATTGCACTTTCCATCCCAGCTGTTTTGGCTCAGTGCATAGAGCACTGGCCTGTGGACTGAGGGGTCCCGGGTTCGATTCTGGTCAAGGGCACATGCTCTGGTTGCAGGCTCCATCCCCAATGGGAGGCATGCTGGAGGGAGCTGGTCAATGATTTTCTTTCATCATTGATGTTTCTATCTCTCTCTCCCACTCTGAAATCAATAAAAATATATATATTTTTTAAAAAAACTCACTTTTCAAATGTAATATCTGGGTAAGTCCATATTTTTATTGTGATCTACCCTTTGATTTTTAAAAAAAATTGGGATTAGAGAGAAAACAATAGTGACCCCTTCATGTTGCTCTACTACACAGAAACGCATCTGAGAGAATATCTCACCCAAGTCAGAGAGAAGACAAGAGAATGAAATGACATTAGTTAGAATTAGATAATCACTTACCAAAAGGTTTCTCTCTCTCTCTCTCTCTCTCTCTCTCTCTCGCTTAATAGCTTTCTTGAGGTATAATTAACATATTATAAAATGTATATTAAACTTACAGTTCAATAAATGTTAATAAATTTATAGAATCATCAGCCAAAACCACAATTTAGTTTTAGAATACTTCTATTGTTCAAAACATTCCCTCACATGACCAATAATAGTTAATACCTCCCCCCCCACACACACACTTGGAGCTCATACAACTTAACAAAAGGAAGATAACCCAATAAAAAAATGGGCAATGGACCTAAATAGATACTTTTCAAAAGAGGACATTTGAAAGGCCAAGAGACATATGAAAACCTGCTCAAAGTCACTAATCATCCAAGAGATGCAAATCAAAACAACAATGAGGTACCATCTCACACCTGTCAGAATGGCTATCATCAACAAATCAACAAACGACAAGTGCTGGCGAGGATGTGGAGAAAAGGGAACCTTCTTGCACTGCTGGTGGGAATGCAGACTGGTGCAGCCACTGCGGAGAACAGTATGGAGTTTCCTCAAAAAACTAAAAATGGAACTCCCATTTGACCCAGTGATCACACTCCTAGGAATATATCCCAATAAACTAGAAACACCAATCAGAAAGGATATATGCACCCCTATGTTCATAGCGGCACAATTTACAATAGCTAAGATTTGGAAACAGCCTAAGTGCCCATCAGCAGATAAGTGGATTAGAAAACTGTGGTATATCTACACAATGGAATACTATGCTGTTGTAAAAAAGAAGGAATTATTACCATTTGCAGCAGCATGGATGGAACTGGAGAGCATTATGCTAAGCGAAATAAGCCAGTCAGAAAAAGATAAATATCACATGATCTCACTCATTTGTAGAATATAATGAACAACATAAACTGATGAACAAAAACAGATCCAGAGTCAGAGAAGCATCGATCAGACCGTCAAAGCTCAGATGGAAGGTAGGGGAGGGTGGGGGTAAGAGGGAGAGATCAACCAAAGGACTTGTATGCATGCATATAAACCTAACCAATGGACACAGACACCAGGGGGGTAAGGTCATGAGTGGGGGAGTGAGGGGAAATGGGGGGATAAGGACACATATATAATACCTTAATCAAAAAAGGGAAAAAAAGAAACAGAGCTAGAACCATGAAAAAATATAGTTAATACCACCCAATAGCCCTATTCCCAGTAAACAACTAATCTTCATACTGAATCTGCAACTTTGTCTTTTCTAGAAATTTCATATAAATGCAATCATATAAATATGCATTCATTTAATTCTGGCTTTTTCCAAACTTAGCACAATATTATTGAGGAATCTAGTTGGATCCTTTTCATTGTATGGATATATATCACAAGTTATTTAGCCATTCATCAATTGATGATCATTTATATTGTCTCCATTTATAAAACTACTATGCATGGATAGACATGAAGAATATTATGCTAAGTGAAATAAGCCAGTCAGAGATAGACAAATACCATATGATTTCACTTATGTGTAGAATATAGTGAACAAAATAAATAAAATAGAAACAGACGCTTAGATACAAAAAGCAGACTGATAGCTGTTAGAGGGAAGGGCAGTTGGGGAGCTCGATGAAAAAAAGTGAAGGGATTAAACAAAAAAAGAAAGAAACGCATAGACAAATGCAGCAGTATGGTAGTTACCAGGGCCTATTGACAGTTGTTTCTTGGTGAATTAAGAAAGTAGATATGTTGTTTCCAAATCTTAGCTATTGTAAATTGAGCTACCAAGAACATAGGGGTTCATATATCCTTTCTGATTGGTGTTTCTGGTTTCTTGGGATATATTCCTAAAAGTGGGATCACTGGGTCAAATGGGAGTTCCATTTTTAACATTTTGAGGAAACTCCATACTGTTCTCCACAGTGGCTGCACCAGTCTGCATTCCCACCAGCAGGGCAGGAGAGTTCCTTTTTCTCCACATCCTCTCCAGCATTTTTGTTGATGATAGCCATTCTGACAGGTGTGAGATGGTACCTCATTGTTGTTTTGACTTACATCTCTCAGGATGATTAGTGACATTGAGCATGTTTTTATATGTCTCTGGGCCTTCTGTATGTCCTCTTTGAAAAGTGTCTGTAGGGAGCGGTTATAGGGTTAAGCTTCTGACTGACCTGTGGCAGGGTCACAAACAAGTTCGTTTGGAAGGCAGACCCCTCCCAGCATAATTAAGCCTGATCCTGTAACTGATCCCTAGATCCTTCCTGGGTAGCTAGTGGGCTGTGGAAGGGGCAGCAAGTGCTGCCAAAACAAGTGAAACTTACAAGAACATTGTTAATTGCCTTGTTTGTCCCTGATTATAAATAAAGCCTCAGCTTTGCAGTCTGGATCTGTTCTGTGGCCTCAGCCAGGCACAGAAAAATCCACCCAGCCCCAGCTTTCACATCTATCTCTGTGTCTCCTCTCTTTATTTCTAATATTTCTCAATCCCTGCCCGCCTCCACTTAGAACCGGTTCGTTCATCTCTCTTTCTGCGCGGGACGCGGAAAAGGGAGATCCCCGCCATGTCTGGCCCCCGCCGCATCAGGCCCCTGCAAGTGTCTATTTAGATCCTTTGCCCATCAGCAGCTGAGTGGATTAAAAAATTGTGGTACATCTACACAATGGAATACTATGCTGCTATACAAAACAAGAAACTTTTACCTTTTGCAACAGCATGGGTGGAACTGGAGAGCATTATGCTAAGCGAAATAAGCCAGTCGGAGAAAGATAAATATCACATGATCTCACTCCTATGTGGGATATAATGATCAACATAATTTGATGAACAAGAATAGATCCAGAGACAAATGGCAGGGGAGGGGGCATTAGAGCAACCAAAGGACTTGTATGCATGCATAATAGCATAACCAATGAACACAGACACTGGAGCGGTGGGGGCTTGCCCAGGGTGGGAATGGCTGAGGGGGGTGTCAACAAGGGAAAAATGAGACATATATAAAACTTTAGCCAATAAAAAAAAGGAAAGTAGTTATGTGAAAATGAGACTCACATAAATAGAGAAATGGAGATACTGAGAGCATGGGTGACAGTATAGAGCATGAGTGACAATATAGAATTTGAATTTGTGTCTGTGCCAGCTGAACAAAAATATTTCTTTATTAAATCCGTGAATAGTTCCTCATTATATATGATCCAATCAAAATCTTTTACAGGGCATGCAAAAGCCATCATTATTCGTCCTCAATTTACCTTTCTAAGCTCATCTTCCACCATTCTTTCTTATGCAGTTAAATGTGCAGTTTTTTCAAACATGCCCTAATGGATTTTTCTAGTAGATTCCTAACTGAATTCTTTGCTTTCACCTTTGTTTTTCTGCCATGTAGTCTTATTATAGAAGCCAAATATAGTATTTTTATTTTTTAAATATATTTTTATTGATTTCAGAGAGGAAGGGAGAGGGAGACAAAGAAACATTAATGATGAAAGAGAATCATTGATCGGCTGCCTCCTGCACACCCCCCTAGTAGGGAGTAAGGATCAAGCTCATAACCCAGGCATGTGCCCTTGACTGGAATCGAACCTGGGACCCTTCAGTCTGCAGGCCAATGCTCTATCCACTGAGCCAAATCATCTAGGGCCAAGAATATTCTTTTTAATCTTAAACTAAACTATGTCACTCTATGGCAAAATAGCTTTCCATTTCATTCAAAGTAAAAGAAAAAGTTTGAACAATATCCTATAAGGCCCTACATAATATGACTCATGTTGAACTTCTTTTTCTGTTTTTATTTTATATATTTTTATTGATTTCAGAGAGGAAGGGAGAGGGAGAGAGAGAGATAGAAACATCAATAATGAGAGAGAATCATTGATTGGCTGCCTCCTGCACGTCCCACACTGGAGATTGAGCCCACAATCTCGGCATGTGCCCTGACTTGGAATCGAACCATGACCTCCTGGTTCATAGGTCAACATTCAACCACTGAGCCAAACCTGCTGGGCTCATGTTCAACTTATTTACTCAATTTTTTCATTCTCTTCTTTGGTCATTCTACTTCAGCAACACTGTTATTTCTCAAATTTACCAGAAACCATTCCTGTCTCAGAGACTTTGTGTTGACACGCAGGTGTGCACACACAAACATACACACTGAAATTTGTTTAAAATAACTAAATTAATAACAAAACATAACCTATTAATTTCATTATAGGCAAATCTTGATTAAAAACATTTTAAAATTAACAGGGTGTTAATTTTTACATATGACATACAGACAAGAAATTTTGTCAATTAAAGCTGAAGTCCATTTAATCAAAGTCTGCAAAATTCAGGGTATGCTGTATACCTCCAGAGCACTAAGAGTTCATAATAGACATGCAATTAATATTTACCAAATTAATGAACTCTACTAGTATTTCTGCATTTAATGTTTCCAACTTAACACATATATTTCCCTGTGGATCAAATGTTTTCTTTGTGACTATTGGACAAGTTGGAACTCATTTTTTAAATTAAAATTAACCATATATTCTTCCTTGTAATATAAATTGCTCTGTTTAATAGAGTTTATTATTCTTTATTTTATATAGCCACCAGATCAGGCATATGGCTTATTATAACTACCCACCATCACAATTATTTATACAGAAAATTGTGTCTTTTTCATCTTTGTAATTCCAGTAACTCAGCACTGTGACTTAAAAATTGTTGATTAGTGAGTGAACAGAACTCATTATCTTTTCTCCCAAATCTGCTTTCACTGGAACCAAGATATTTTTCAGTCAAACTAATAAGAAATTTGAACATTTTTCTTTAGTCCAACTCTAAATCCTGTTTGGTAGCTCTCTTGTTGATAACTATATGTCAAGGCTTCATCAATATGTCAGTTTTGATGCACACTTTTTCTAAGTTGTGTGTAAACGATGATACCTGAACTCTAGTCAAATCATACTTGACAGTGAAGGTTTTCTTTAGAAAAGGTACTGTAAATTATTGGTGCTTATCAACACCTGACTGTTACTATGTTTTCTGATAACTAACATTTTTTGTCAACTAATTTTAAAGCTTTGCTTCAGAACATGGTTAAATTGCTTATTGCTGGGCTGGAGTGGCTCAGTTGGTTGAGCAACATCCTGTGCACCGAAAGGTTGCCAGTTCAGTTCCCAGTCATGGCACATACCTAAGACAACCAATCCATGTTTCGATGTTTCTCCTCCCTCTCTCTCTCTCTCTCTCTCTCTCTCTCTCTATATATATATATATATATATATATATATATATATATATATATATACTCCCTTCCTCTCTCTAAGCATGTCCTCTGGTGAAGATTAAAAAATAAAGTAAAATAAAAATTGCTTATTATATCTTTCCTGTTCCTAGATGTATTTAGATAAACATACGACAGCCATTAAACAGTTTGAAAGGAAATAAATCTTTACTGAAAATTAATATTTTATCCATATGACCTAGTTTAAGCCAATAGAATAGGATGGAAGTATTGTTTGCATCTCATTAAAGACAAATGCTTTTCCCCTTAACCTTCCCTTTCCCTTCTCTCTTCCTACTCACTACAAATAGAAATAGGAATCTGGAGGAACCAAAGCAGCAATGTGGTAAGGATAGCAAAGTGGCTCACCAGCTTGGGTCAATGGGCAGCTCTCTGGAAGAGAGACACCTATTTGCCCTGAAATATTATAGGTGAGAAAAACAAAAAAAAACTTCCATTTTATTTGAACCAGTGCATTAAATGTTTGTTGTTGTAACAGCAATATGGCTTATGCACTGACGTATCACATGAAAATGTAGTCAAGGTCTTCACTGGTCTTAGGATGCATTCTAAATCTTTTATATGTCCCATAAGGCCCTGTGTGATGTGGTTTCAGCCTATCTCTTAAGCCTTATCTTGAGACATTCTCCTTGTTTCGCACCTTGTCCTAGCCTTTGAAAACCTTCTATCAGTGGCCTCCTGCATATCACAGGGTCTTTCCATGTGCTTTTTTTCTATTCTGGGAAATTCCTCTCTTCCACCCAATAAATTTCCCCTTGTGAGTCCCCACTTACCATTCATATCTTAGCTCAAGCTTAATATCCTCATGGAAATGTTCCCTGACCTCACAGTCTAGGTCAGATTCCTTTGTTATATACTTTAATAGCATCCTGCTCCTGTCCTTCAGAGCTTTTATCTCTGCAATTTTGCGTTTGTTCCTGTGATCATTCAAATAATGACCCTCCATTTGGCTTTGAGCTACATGACAGCCAAGCCTATGCTTGCTTTAGCTCATCCCTATAATCCAAAATATAGCACAATATCTAGCTTCTAGCACGTGTGCAATAAATAAGTTAAATGAATGAACATGATCTCATTAATGATGCCTTTCTATGCATGAGGCTTTCCACTGTTAATTCACTACACATGGTCTCCATCATCACCAAACTTCCATTACCTATCTTTTAATCACTCCACCATAATACATTCTTATTAATGGTGAATGTTAATAATATAAGTTTTTGATATGCTGTTAGTGGCAAATCAGGAGGCTAGAAATTACCTTTTCAAAATTAATACACTAAATGAGAGTTAAAACAAACATGGAAAAGTCACTGAAAAACCTTGACCTAGTTGCCATATATCCATTGCAAAACACTTTAGCAGAAACTTATAAAATATTAACTTCTCTTATGTATATGTAAATACGTATTTTGTTGGTCCTTTGATATAATGAGGTTACTAGGCATTAACACTAAATAAATCACTAATTTACCCAATTAAGATTTTGTAAAACTATTTTCTTCTAGAAGATGCATTTAAAAGATAAAACATATTGTGCAGAGTAATTCCTAGATTTCTAAGACAGCTTTGACTTTGAAATGGAATGTGGTCTAAGAGAAAGGGGATGTCATTTGCGAAATGATCTAAAGGTCAGTATCCCAGGGGAGGGGGTATCAATTCAATTATTTGATCAGACCTAACATTCCAGCCTTTTTGTTTTATGGAATAGGGATGGAGGTCATTTCTTCCATAGTTATTTCCTGATGAGAAGGGATGTCGTGATCATAGGGGATAGCCTTTGATTGTAGTTGGCTAGAACACTATAGATTCCTCATGGTTGGAGCGAGGGGGTCAAGAGACAGTTGGTGAAGACTGGAAAGCGATCCTGAAGGAGAGATGAAAAATGATGCAGAATACATGGGCAAAAATCGAGGATGATGAATAGAAATGTTAACGGCCCTTTGAA
Organism: Cnephaeus nilssonii; assembly: GCF_951640355.1. Classification (NCBI taxonomy): domain Eukaryota; kingdom Metazoa; phylum Chordata; class Mammalia; order Chiroptera; family Vespertilionidae; genus Cnephaeus; species Cnephaeus nilssonii. The sequence continues at coordinate 73,303,065 of NC_137083.1, read as the reverse complement.
GGGAAGTAGATACCAATTTTTATCTTTTAGCCAGTAGTCTCATGAATTTGCAAACTATAATAGAGTATAGTTAATACCCCTATGCCAATCCCAAAACCTGTTGAGATACCGAGGGTTATTAGGAGAGAGATTATCTAGACTGCCTTTTTGTGTCAGATATGATGGTAATGAGGACAGGTAAAGACTGATTATTGGGGGACTATGTCTACGTTGAAGGGATGTAGAAAAAAAATCCCTAGTTCATGACAGTCAGTGTTCGATTAAGATGCTGGGTAGAGTTTGTATGTGATACCCAAGTCTGAGGTGACTTGGGAGGTAAAAACTGGTCCTGAGGCAGCCAAATGTCATTTGTCTGATTTTGCTGTTTTTCTGGGTTTGGAGCTGAAATACAACTGAGGCCTACGTGTTATCTTTAGGGAGGAAAGGTCAGGAGGTCTAAACTGCCTAACTAGTGATATGCTAGGGGAGAATAGGTTACTCTGGGGTTAAGGTTCTTGTTTTCCCAGTTTTGCCCCTTGCTAGCATCTGGAGTTTTCTGCCCTGTTCCTGGCCCATCGTCCTTGCTCTTGGGGTCGATAGTCCCCCCTCAAGGATTTTGGCAATGAATTCTTTCAGTGAAATTGAGCACAGGGTCTCTTTTCTGTAACTGCTTCCTTCTGAAAGGGGGTGACATTTGTCTTCAGGGCCAAAAATCCTTGCTCTCTGTCAGAGGGACAATGAGGCCTGGGTACATAAGGAGGTTAGGATGGTGTCTAAGCATGGTATTTCCTCAGTACAAGTAGGGCTTGTAACCTGGTGAAGACAAAGTGTTCTATAAATTTTAGTATTATTGTGGTTACAATTTGGCCTGATTATTTGCATGAAACACAATAAGGAATAGCAATTGATTATATAGGCTTTTTAAAAAATATATATTTTATTGATTTTAGAGAGGAAGGGAAAAGGAGAGAGAAATAAAAACATCAATGATGAGAGTGAATCATTGATCGGCTGCCTCCTGCACACCCCCAACTGGGGATGGAGCCCACAACCCAGGCATGTGCCCTTGGCTGGAATCAAACTTGGGACCCTTCAGTCAGCATGCTGACGCTCTATCCATTGAGCCAACCCAGCTAGGGCTGATTATATAGGCTTTTAAAAATCTGCTTTGCTGGAATCTTGTGATTGAGCATTAATTAGCCCTTAGGGCAAAGAAGCTGAGCCACCTAGTTGCCATCAGGTTTTCCTGCAGTGCTGGTATGCTTGGGTGAATCCCTCAAGTTCTTTTAAGAAGGCTAGAAAAGGGAAGAGAAGTCCCTTACTACCAAGCAGGAAGAGCCATTGAGACGTTCAATGATAGTGTCAAGGACTGTGAATGAATGGTGGATATAAAGAAAGTCTAGGCTCTGATCTAAGGACTTAAGCAACAGGAGAGAGCCTGGACAGGATTGCTTTGAGTCACTGAAAAGTCAGAAACCCCAGTGACATAAGATGTGACATGACAAGTGTGGGGTTGTAAGAAATACTAGGAGAGAAGGGGACCCTTCGGATGTTAAGGGTATGTCCTGACTCACTGGATCCCGTCGCCCAGGTGTCGACTGGGGATGGTCGTGTGTGTAGGTCACTCTGTGTCCAGAGGCTGGACAGGTAGGTTTTTCTCACCCCGACAAGGGCAAGAGAAAGTGTAATGAAAGCAACCCTAGGTCCACCAAAGAGAAATTAGATGGAGGAAGAGGACTGGGGCTTGGCTGGGGTTCCTTTAAACTTAAATTTTTCACAAACCTTTCTATGATGTTCACAAACCATTTTTCCCCCATTCAGAAATAACCATCATTAGAAAAACTCAATTTCAATTCTTGTCCTGCTAATTTTTATACTTTATGCCCTCTATTATTAAATCCATACCATTTTTCCAACTTAACCTGAACTTTTAACTCTTAGAAACCTTCAATGCCAATGGTAAACAACCAGCATTTCTTAGATTGACATTTATGAACACTCTCACTTTCAAGAAACACACCTTCAACAAAGTACAAGACATTACATTAACAGTTCCAAATCTATGTTATAGGTTTTCTGTAGCAAATACTAAAATCAGATGAACTTAAAAAAAAAATTGTTGAAATATTTATATATTTATCACTTAACCCAGCAATACTCCAAAGATCTTAAATTACCAAAGACTTTGAAAAATTATGGATAGGCATATGAGGCTGGAGAAAAGGCAGGGTGGGGGTGGGGTAGGGGGTGGGAGCAGACCCTGCAGCCTGTGCTAGGGTTATAGTTCCCAGCCCTCTAGCCGCTTGGATTTAAAACTGCTACATTGTTCCTTAGAGATAACATGCTAAGGTTTGGGTGATAATGAGGTCAGCTTCTGATAGTAGCAGGACTGTTAAGTAAGCTTTTGCAGTTATGCAATAAAGAAAGTTGTTTTGGGGGAAGGGGAAGGTGAGAAGGCACTGAAGTGAGAGCAATTTTCAGAGCATTAAAGTGTGTGAGAATGCTGGCCTTGGGATCGAAAGGCTCAGTGAGGGAGGGGACACATAAGGGAATGGATGTTGGTGATTTGACAGAACTGATGTCATATCATAGAGGGGCCTCTCGAGAAGACTAAAGTTGGGAACCCAGAGGCAAGAGTACCCAGGGAACCTGAGAAAGGAGAGGAGGGGATAGTCATGGGAGATAAGGCATTTACAGTCTATGGCAGTGATGGTGAACCTATGACATGCGTGTCAGCACTGACACGTGTAGCCATTTCTGATGACACGTGGCCGCTGAGGCGGCCGCATGCCGAGGATGAAACATTTGCTGCTCCTGAGGATGAAACATTTGTGAAATAATGTTTTGTCCTCAAAGTGACACACTTCCCGAGTTATGCTCAGTTTTTTGGCGAAGTTTGACACACCAAGCTCAAAAGGTTGCCCATCACTGGTCTATGGTAATGGCTTGGCCTTGTGGGGTACGAGTGAAACTGAGGTAGGTGACTGTGGTTTGGGACAACTGGGCTTTATGAGGGGATGCATGGTGGCACTGGTCGGGCACTGAGGTAGAACAAGAAAATAGTGGATAAAGGGCATGTCTAATAAGATGCAGTGTAGAGGAGAGGTGGCTGATGGCTATGAAACTAATACATCAACCCCCATAATAGAGACTGAGGAGGGGAACAGGTTCCATTGAATCCAAGATGGGCAGAATAAGTGGCCCCAGTATCAATTAAAAAGGAGATTGGCTTACCTGCCACCACAATCGTTACCTGAAGCTCTGCCCTGGCAATGTAAGTCTGTGGGGCCTTGTCAGGGCTTGGGCAGCTTCAGTCTTCAGTGGCCAGTCCCAGGAGGTCTTAGAGCTCTAAACCAGATCCAGAGGGTGGCCTTGCTGGACTGGCTGAGATCTGACCTGGAGGTCAGATTTCCAGTAGCTTTCCCTCCCGTAGCTTGGCACCTTGGGCAGGGCTCAGGCGGGGGTCTCAGGTTTAGGCAGGACTTGGCCCAGTGTCCTTCCTCGTTGCACTTGAAGCATGGGCCCAGATGAGGCTTAGCCACGGGGTCACTCTTGGTTGGAGGACCGGCACTTTGTTTGGGGTTCATGACAGCGGTGGCCAGGAGGTGAATGTCCTCCTCCTGGGCCTCAGCCTTGGCCTGACCTCGCTTTTGTTTTTGCATTTGGATCTCCTTGTTTCTTTTATTAAAGAACTTAAAAGCCAGGTTAACAAGGTCTTCTTGAGGGGTTTGTGGACCTGTGTCTATTTTTCAAAGTTTGCGGGCATATGTCAGGGGCTGATTGGGATATAAAGTGTGTGTTTAAAAGAAGGGTTCCCTTTGGGGAGGTGGGGGTCTAAGGTGGTAAATTTCTGTAAGGACCCCGTGAGGCAGGAGAGGAAGAGAGCTGGGTTTTCGTCAGGGCCCTTAGTGATTTTTATTAAGTTTGTCATAGTTGACCTCCTTATGGGCAGCCTTTTTGAGGCCAGCAATGAGACAGGTGATCATGTAGGTATGGAGCTGGCACCCTGGAGAATTAACCTGACAGTCACATCTTCGGTCAGTTCAGGGGACTATATGAGCACCAACCAGATTGGCAGCCGAGTCTTGTCTATGGGAGGCATTGGCATGGTCCTGAGCTGCTAGCCAGACATGCTCCTCCTCTGGGGTTAGAGAGGGGACAGGATGACTTAGATGTGGTGCCAGGTCAGGTCAGAGGACTGGGTCAGGTACTCAAATTCCTTAGTAAAGGTGGTCTGTCAGTAGAAAAAGATGCTAGTCTTTTTTCAATCTGGAAAAGGTTGGACATAGAGAATGGGACATGGGCTTGGACTATGCCCTCTGTTCCTGCTTCCTCACTTAGGGGTAGAATGGGCATGGGAATAGAAGCGGCTATTGAGGAAGGCAGTCTTTGGGCCTGTGAGTGAGTTTCAAGTGGGGAAAAGGCTACAGTGGAAGTGGTGTTCTGAGGATTTGAGCCCTAAGGGGCCGGGGAAGAAGGTGGTTGCTGGTTAGAAGGATCTGGGTTTTGAGAAGCTACTGCAGGTGAGGGAGGGGACACATAAGGGAATGGAGGTTGGTGGTCTGCTGGATCAAAACTAGATTCAGAATCAGAACTGTTAGGAGTATGATTTTTTGTGTGAAGGATCTGATTGGTAGGGCAGAACTGATGAGAGAGGGTCAAGACAGGGTGAAAGAAGGGTGAAAAGGCCTGGATCATTTTCCCTTGCTATGACAGCAATTACCTAATCGTGCAATGTGTTCAAGTTGAAAGTGCTGTTTTCAGGCCATTTCAGGCCATTATCTAGTTTATATTGTGGCCAAACAGTGTTACAAAAGAAAATGAGGCACTTAAGCCTGATCTCCTCCGTGAGTCTAAGGTAGTTGAGATTTTTAAGGAGAGAGCCAAGAGGGGTCATTGTAGGGTGCGCAGAGGGAGTGTTCCCCATGAAGGAGAATAAGCATGGCCTATGAGAGAGGAAGTGTGAGTGACAGACCACAAGTCCACAGGTGATTGTTTAGAGCAGGTGTCCCCACCACTAAACAAACCACCACAAGAAATGAGGGGTGAACCTCCAGACTGGGCATCCCCAGTCCAGAAGGACCTGAAGCCAAACAGACAAGGAGTATTCTAGCCTAACACTAGGATTTTTGAGAAAAGAGGACTTTCCAGAAGTCAGTGAGAATAAGTGGACAGAGGAGGGAAATTGTGGAATGTCACTCACCTAGAGACGATTGGCCAATGGGATGGAGACTCAGCAATGGAGAAGGAGAGGTTCCTATTCTCGTGTCCTCTTTGATTGGTTCCGGAGGGCCCGGAAGGAAGGGAGGCCTAATCAAGGCCTGTGATCATGTTACCCAAGTAGGATTCAGAGGTAAGCCCAGCACAAGCTGCTGCTGCCTACTGCTCTCTGAGTAGCAGACTTGGGGTAACTAAAGCTGGAGTGATGGCACCCCTTCTCTGTGGAATCCACCTGAGTTTCAGTACTAAATGTTAGGGTCACCAAAGGAGGTACCCATAAGGGCAAATGTGGTAAAGAATGATAAATGTATGGATCATCTGGAAACCAGATGGGCTGAGCCCCAGGAATGGAGAGTCAGAGATGTTAAAGGACTCTAGGTGAGCTTTTTTGGCAGGGAATTCTTTGGGCTGGTCTGGATCCTAGGCAAGTTTGGAGGGGAAAGTTATTTGTCTTAGCAAATGGTATGTGATCTCTGGAAAGGGAATGTCATTTGCAAAATGATCAGTTCCCAGGGGAGAAGGTATCAATTCGAAGCTTTGATCAGACCTAACAGGTGTTTATTTTCTAATGAACACATATAAGTCTATTTGATCTTTTTAAAAATTGTAAAATTGGCCCTGGCCGGTTTGGCTCAGTGGATAGAGCGTCGGCCTGGGGACTCAAGGGTCCCAGGTTCGATTCCGCTCAAGGGCATGTAACTTGGTTGCGGGCACATACCCAGTAGGGAGTGTGCAGGAGGCAGCTGATCGATGTTTCTCTCTCATCGATGTTTCTAACTCTCTATCCTTCTCCCTTCCTCTCTGTAAAAAATCAATAAAATATATTTTTAAAAAAATTGTAAAATTGGAGAAAAAGTTTTCTAATTGCTTATTTTACTAAGTTAAATGCATTGGCAACTTACTCTACTCTTAGCTAACCTAGCCCTCAGCTAATAAGCCTAAGCTAATTCCCTGCACATACTAGGACAATTAAAATGAAGAACCAGGATGACCAGCAATGTGAAAGGTTGGGGGGTGTGGTGGGGTGGGGTGGGGTGGAATCTAAAACACATGATCAGAGATATACTAGGGGAAAAAGGTTACCCTGGGGCAAGGTCCATGTTTACCCAGTTGCTAGGCACCTGGAGCTTTTTGCCCTGGTGACCTTCTATACCTGGTTCATCATCCTTACTCTGCTCATGTCTGTCTAACTGCCTATCACACCTCCTCACTAATTTAGTTGAACTCAAATCATAAATAATGTGTAGGGAGTGCATGTTTCCTGAAAATGTCAAAATGCTCTAATTCTGAAGTAGAACCTTTACTATTTAGGGGCAAGCTATCTAATTCGGAGCATGTTAAAGTTTTAAGCTGTGTATGTGTACTAAGGCACTCAGGAATTTATCATTACTGTTAAATTCATTCCACAAGTGTCTTAAGTTGCATTTTTAATGTGGGACTCAGAGATTAAAAAAAAAAGGCTAGTTCATTAATCCATTGCATGCTGTAGTCATTTCTCTCACAAGAATATGGGTTTTTTAAAATTAATTTTATATAGTGAGGGGAAGGGACACAGAGAGAGAAAAAAGCATTGATGTGAGAGAGAAACATCGATTGGCTCCCTCCAGTATGCACCCCAACTGGGGATCGAACCTGCAACCTAGGTATGTGCCCTGACCAGGAAACAAATGTGCAAACTTTTTGTGCACAGGATGATGCTCTAACTAACTGAGCCACCTGGTCAGGGCAAAGGCAAACTTATTATTTTTTTATTTTTAATATGTTTTTATTTATTTTAAAGAGAGAAGAAGGGAAAAGGATAGAAAGACAGATACATCACATCGATGAGAGAGAACCATCGATTGGCTGCCTCCTGCACCCCCCTAGTGTGGATCAAGCCAGCAAACACAGCATGTGTCCTGACTGGAAATCAAATTGCTGACCTCTTGGTTCATGGGTCAACGCTCAACCACTGAGCCACACTAGCCTGGAGGCAAACTTATTTTAAATACAAAGTCTTATTCTTATCATTACATGTGATAGTGATAGTTAATATATCCCTACATATAATGCAAACAAATATTTCTGCATTACCTTGAACATACAAATTGAGTTTAAAAAACCTAGGCATAATACTTGTTTTAGTTTATGTTGTATCTCTCCCGCATGCAGGCACCAGCTCAAAATCATAAACTATAATTTTTAATAAGAGCAGCCATAAAATCTGATTAGTTCTAAAGATCCTGTGAGTGAATTTTTGCTAAGAGACAAAAATCATGTTAGATCAACTGTACTTTTATGAAATTAAAACTTATAATAGTACAATAATCAGGAGGCATTTCAGGCCCCACAGACCAGTGTTTATAGCGCGTACATCGAGGTTGGCAGATATAGGCGTTGTCACAAGGGTCTCTCAGCCTGTCTCATCTACTTTCCCTTGGACATTACATTTCTATTTTCCTTTGGCACTTCAAAATGTTCAATTACTTAATTTAATGAATTCAGTATTAGGAATGGAATATGTATATTGAAAAAATGTAAAGAAACTCTCCTTGCCTTTTCCAATATGATTAATATTTTATTTTTAAGAAAAGCAAATTAAAGAAAAATTTCCAACCTAAGGTCAACAGTGCCTGTTTAAGGAAACTATCTTATTCTATTCTCTTCAATGCACTGTCTTTTTCAGAATATTAATGGGGAAAAGAGTGACAAGAATGACTTAGACGTACATGTCAGGAGAAAGGGTCAGCTCTTGGCAGTATGATGTTAATTCACATCTATTAATGAAATTCATCCTCCTTACTGTCTCTCTCCCTCCCTCTCTATCTCTCTTCCATGCTTGTGCACTCTCTCTTTCTCCCACTTTTAAATTTAAAAAGTCTTCATTTATTTATTTTTGAGAGGTGGGGGAGAGAGAGAGAGAGAGAGGGATCGAGAGAGAGAGAGAGAGAGAGAGAGAGAGAGAGAGAATATTATGGACTTTTTACAGGAGCTGTGAAGGGCCACAGGGGCAGACCAAGGTAAGAGACTGACAACCTTCAGGTGATTAAGGAGACTCAAAGGCTATGTAGACCTACAAAATGAATAACTATGGGCCCAGAACCATACCATAAGGCTAGATGGCTTGTGATTTGCAAGTTGATAAGACAAGAAGATTAATAATGCTGCATGATAATGGCTGCTCCCTCTCAGCTGGGGAGATGGTAATGATCTGATATTGCTGTCGGAGCAGTTCAGCATGCTGAAGAGAGGAGGGTACAAATTCACTCATCCCAATTGGCCCTAAGGATATAGGGATTTTGAAAAATGGGAATGCAGTTACAGTTTTAATTAGATATAAAGTTTTTAATAATTTTGCTGAAATGAGGACTTCAAAGAACATATTTTGCAGCATTCAGGCCCATAACTCCTGAGTGACAGTTTTGGTTAATTTGCAAGTTTTCAGATCAAACTTTGCCCCTGGCTCCATGCTGAGGGTAAAGTAAAATGTCAATTTCTTTCCTCAGTAATCTCAAGCATCTTATTTAGGCAGGTGTACTGAATTCTATTCTGTAGACGTTAGCTGAACAAAACTACTCATTAAAATATATGCTTAGGAAAAAAATTAGCAACATAAATAAAATCAGCAGTAATAAAGAGAATCGATCAGCAAGAAAAATGTACAGCAATATACAACATAAAATTTTAAAAAAGAATAAGGGTAATATTATATGTAAAAGGTGATTAAATGTTAGCATATGATTATACTGTCATTGCATATTATTATCAAAGAAAGTTTAATTTATACCCTGTTTAAAATTAGAGGAAGCTGTGCAAAAAGATTTGTTTCCCCGTCTCCAGACCATATTTTGTTTCTTCCTGTTGAATCCATATATAGACTTGTGATTCAGATTTGTGATCCTGAATTAATTACGTTAGATGTCTGAAGTATGCTAGTTCTGTGGCAGTCTACAAGGTAGCAATAATAGGAAATGATGTTATCAGTCAATTTAAAGGCATCATTTAATTTCTGACATCTCCATTTTACTTCCCATTTCCCCCCCCTAGTTTTGGGGAACAGCCTGCCAAAAGATTCCTTTAACAAGAATCTCCTTGAAAAGCTCTTTAAAACAAAAAGTTAATTTTTAAAAAAAGCAAACAAAGTAAATTGATTGAAATAAATTGCATGTCATCTTATATTAAATGTATTACTGAGTTTTCTGAGGCCTCAACTTATGAAATACTTACTCTTAAAAAAATGTGTGTGTATGTTTTAGCTGTATTGCATTAGAACACTTCTCAAGATTTTTTTTAAAATTAAAATCTGATGTCTATGAACTCTGTGCAAGGTTAGATTCAGGAGGCTTGGGACCCTGAAATCATGTAAGTTGACTGACCAACCTTGCCAGAACATTTATAAGCAGAAGTTTGATGAGTTCCTACCATTTAAATGGATTATTTTTAAAAAACAACCTGAAATTAACATGGCAACTTTGCTTCCCATGAGATTTAAGTCCTCTGGGCTCAAAGTAAAAAAAAAAAAAAAGTGCCCACATGTAAAGGATTGAAAACAAAACAAAACCAAAAAAGCAAGAATCACTGTTGTCTTCCACCCTAATTGATACAGAACATTGTGATTCTATCCCTTTATAGAAATTCTACTTTCTCAGAAAAAAGCATCTCAGCACAGCAATACAGTGCTGCCAGTTCTTTCACAAAAGATTTTTTTCTAGTGTTAGATATGCTACTCTGTGAAGCAACTCAGCGCCTTCTCAAACTTGTCCCTAGGGATTCCTCTTACAAAGAGATTGTCTACACTGGTGTGCAACAGGACAATCGGCAAACTACAGATTAGCAAATTGACCAAATCCTGCCACTACAGTAGATCTGTGACCTTCAGATGGCTTTAATAAACTTTAAGGAGGTAAATATTGATGACCACCAATCAAATAGCTGTTGTTATTTTTGAAAACAGCAAATGCCATAAGAACAAGTCACATGTGAGTACTCAGTTGTTTGTAATATGCAACTTATTATTAAAAGCAAAGTAAAAAGTCTTTACTTGAATTCTTGTGGGCTTAAAAAAATACAGACAACTCTAGTAAGATTACCAGAAAAACACATATAAAGGATAAAAGTGTTGACAGCAGAGAGAACGACATAAGGTTTTACCCCACTTGAGGCAGACTGGGCCTTGGTTTAGCAGACTCGGTACCTGGCTAGGAAAGAATTCAGAGCCCAGGCTCAAACTATAAGAGAAAGTTTATTTAAAAATTGACAGAGGTAGAAAAAGTGAGTGGTAGAAGAAATGGGCTTAGGAAATAAGTTACAGAGGCAAATTAAGGAACATTTGGAGCTTAGGAGAAATAAGGGCAAAGTTAACTCACTGGAGGGAAGACAAATAGGAGAGGTAAGGCATGGCCATGCTCCTGGGAGGAATTGCAAAGTACACTGGGTCTATGGAGATTTTAAGGGAGGTCCCAGGATAGGATCAATAGAATATTCATCAGCTTTCCAGGTGGTACCTTTCAGGGTCATGCTCTCCACTAATTGATCAGCACCAGACCAGGGGGTCATTAGTCAATGCGGCTAGTTCTGAGGCAGCCATGGCATTGCTTGTCTGGTTTTGACACTTTTCTGAGCCTGGAACTGAAACACAACTGAAGCCTAGATGTTATCCCAACAGGTTAATACTTAAGGACTATTCTCTTGCCTTCTTGTTCCTCCCACATTCTAAGGGGGTCTAACTCACATGACTAGGAACACGCCAGGGGAGGAAAGGTCATGATAGGGTCCCAAACTGAATGATGAGGAATATGAAAGGTCAGGAGGTCTAAAGCCCATGGCTAGCACCATGCTAGGGGAGAAAAGGTAACCTTGGCGCCTAAGTACTTGTTTTACCAGTTTTGCCCGTTGCTAGACACCAGGGGTTTTCATCCTGACAACCTTCTGTACCTGGCTATTTTCCTTGCTCTGCTCATGTCTGCATAGCTGCCTACCACAATCCCCCCTCAAAGATCTTGGCTATGAATTATTTTAGGAAAAAGGGACCAGTGTCTCTTCTGTAGCTGCTTCCTCCTAAAGAGGGCCAGCATTTTCCTTCAGAGCCAAGAGATCTTTGCTCTCTGTCAGAGGGATGGTAAGGCCTGGGCACAAAAGAAGGTAGCAATGGTGTATAGAGTTAGTATTCCCTGAGTAGGAGTAAAGCTTGTGACCTAGTATAGAAAAACTGTGTTATAAATCTCAATATTATTCTGGCAAAAGCTAGAATGCAGAGAATTATGATGAATGCTTGATGTAAGGAAAAAAGTTTTAGTTCTCAATAATTTCAAGTCAAAGGATGAAAGTAAAATGAAACATTGGTGTGGAATATTGTAGCCCAATATTTAAGAAAACTAGAAATATTCAGCATCCAGTTCAGTTCATAAGTGAAAAATAAAACTTTGAAGACAATGCACTGAATTAGAGTCTAATATCCACAACTGTGTATTATAGAGTTACGTATTTCCCCCTAAAATTACCCTCACTTTTTGTTGTTGTTAATCCTCACTCGAGGATATTTTTCCATTGATTTTTTTAAGAGAAAGTGGAAGAGAAGAGGAGAGACACAGAGAGAGAAAGAAACATTGTTGTGATAGAGACACATTGATTAGCTGCTTCCCACATGCACCCTGACCAGGGCTGAGATAGACCCTGCAACCAAGGTACCTGCCTTTGACCAGAATCAAAGCTGTAACCCTTCAGTCCATAGGCCAATGCTCTAACCACTGAGAAATGGGCCAGGGCAAAATTAACCTCACATTTACCAAAGGACCAAATTAAGACCAATGTATTTACTGCATTAAGTCAGGTTTCAGTCTGGCATCATTATTTGCATAAAAACAATAAGAACTGCAATTGATCATATAGGCTCTTGTAAATCTGCTTTGCAACACTTTCATAAGGAATCTCTAGATTAAGCCTTAATTAGGCCTTTAGGACAAAGAAACCAAACCATATCAGGCTTTGCTTGCAATACTTAATAAGTTTGTGTAAATTTTTTAAGTTTTCAAGGTCCCCAAGCATGTCTTAAGGTCCTTCCTTTGCCATCTACCAGGAAAGTAACCTTTGTTCCTTACCTGAAAGACTGGCACGAACCATGTGAATAAGCAAGTTACCAGGCCCTTTCTCCAAGGGGCTCTGATCAGCTTCAAAATCAACCTTAATCCCTTAAAGCTTTCTGGTGACATCCAGAGTCTAGGCATGTCTTTCTCAAACAAGACATTTCAAAATTTTGGTTTATAAAAACCACAATTGGAAACTGGTTATATGTGTCTTATTATAAGGAGGATAAATTACTTTTGACATATGCAAACAAACATATTGCCATCCTACCTAATAAAATAATAATATGCAAATTGACCACACCTTTGCTATGCCCAAGCCACGCCCACCAGCCAATCAGGGCGAGTATGCAAATTACCCAACAAAGATGGTGGTTAATTTGCATATGCTGAGGGTGGGAGGAGTGAAGACTGAAGACAACTTAGAAGGAAGAGGGGGGAAAAGCAGAAAGCAAGGCGGCTGCCAGAGGGAAAGCCCAGGCGGGGCGGAGCAGGGGCGGAGCGGGGCGGGCGGCAGCGCACGCAGCCACAGCGGCTGCTTGCAGGATTCTTCCTGCAAATGGGCTACTAGTGAAAATAATAATACTCACTCATTAACAGTTTCCAAATTTTGGAGGGAATAGAGAGAAAAATATATAACTTACCAAATTGCATTAAAAAATAAGTCTCCTGCCCTAGCCAGTTTGGCTCAGTGGATAGAGCATCGGCATGCTAACTGAAAGGTCCCAGGTTTGATTCTGGTCAAGGGCACATGCCCAGGTTGTGGGCTCGATCCCCAGTGGGGGACTTGCAGGAGGCAGCCGATCCATGATTCTCTCTCATCATGTATGTTTCTATCTCTCTCTCACTCTTCCTTCCTCTCTGAAATCAATAAAAATATATTTTTAAAAAATATGTCTCCTTGTACCTAGAATACAAGAGGAAAATCCTTGTCCTTTAAACAAAGTGAAAAGAACCAAACTCAAATTCTGTATTAGCTTACTTTTGATATTTAAATTTATTTACTTTCCTCTTAAGATTTCTCCTCACAAACCTTCGCCACCTTTCACAAACATTTCTACATTTTACAACCTTCCTAGACCTTCTACAATTTTCACAAACATTTCTACAATTTTCCTAGTCTTTTTTAGTTTTCTTTTCTATATCCATTCAGAAATAACCAGCTTTGGAACAATGAATTTTATTACTTTTCTTTCAATGAATATTTTCATACTTTATACCTTTTATTACCAAACTATAGAATTTCTTTCCAATTAATTAGAATTCTTAACTCTTAGAAACTTTTTTTTTAGTGACAAATAAAAAGTAAGCAATTAGCATTCTTTAGATTGGCAAATACAGTTCAAAACATCTAGAAACATAGGCTCTTCCATTGGCCAACACACACTTTTAGGAGACATATGTTGCTTCTAATAATTCACAAGACGTTCACAAACAGCTCCACATTTATTTTCTAACTTCTCTGAAATAAAAAGAGAAAAGTAGGTGATCAATAGTTAACAGATGAAATAAGTAAATTGACCTGCTCAGATAGCTAAGGTCCTTTTTCTTTGTCCTTTCAATGAAGATTACCTCACAGAAATTTGAATTTTTTAAAAATTTTAAATGGATTTTATACAGAAGAAGAGAGAGAGGAAGAGAGGGGGAGAGGGAGAGAGAGAAAGAAAGAGATGTGAGAGAGAAACATTAATTGGTCACCTCCTGCATGCACCCTGACCAAGGATCAAACTCACAACCTTTTTTGACATATGAGATGATGCTTCACCAACTGAGCCACAACAGCCAAGGCCAGAAACTTGCATTTAAAGAGATGGCCCAGATAATATTTGTTGAGCTTTTGAAATGTTTATGGAGCCATATTTCTGGCCCTGTATAGACTTCACTTGTAAAACAAGACAGTTGCTTTTAATACCTCAAGGTTTGGGTTACCACCCAAATGTTGGCAAAAGACAAACAAATTCACCTATTTTTGAAATTATTTTTCCATCTGTGTACATTTTTCTAGGTTACAGGCAAAACATAGCCTAGGGTCATCTCAGAGCCACAAAAGCTTGGGTGTATGGAACTTCCATCCACTTCCCTTGGGAAAGGTAAAACAAGTCTAGTTATAAGATAGTATTAAAATTATTGGTGTCATTGACTGGCCAAACCTCTCCATTGCCCAACTTGTGTTGGGGCCAGATTGTGTTGCAGGAGAAAATGTGCCTCTTTTCCTGAGGGACTCAGGATCAAATGTCTCCCATTTGTCAAGTATGCACCCCAAAAGTGGTATCTTGAGGCAGTATGGACTGGTTCCCCATCTATGTAGAGACTGGGAGATAGAGGCATTTCTGCTAACCTCTGGGTTGTATTGGCCTGCCCGATAGCCTGAGAGCCACAGTAGGGTGGGTTTCCTGTTGTCTGGGAACTACCCGGGATATGAATTGCACACCTGAAGCCCTGAGGGTAGACTTACCAGTGACCACCATGATTGACAGACATGGGAAGATGGATTTACTTTGCTCAGTTAGGTGAATTCCACTCCACAGGGATACCCTGCCATCCAGGTGCACCCAGGTGTAGAGTACTACCCAGTGCTCGGAAGGCAGACTTACCAATGGTCACAGTGAATGCTGAGCACTGAAATGATGGACTTATTCTGCTCACACAAGTGGACACCACTCTACCCAAAGCCCATCTCAAGCAAGGCATCCCTGATTGTTGACCTCCAGACTTAACTAGACTTACTGGAGGTCCCCTATCATGTCTGTCCATACAAGGGGTGACTAATATCTCTGTCACCTCAGATGAAAAACTCATCCTATAACTCTGGTCTCCAGAGTGACCTGTTTCCCCGTCTTTCACGTTCCAAGAGCCTTAGTAGCTTCCCTTTTTATAATAATCCCAACCTCTTCCAAACTATCAGTGAAGAAAAGGGAGAATACTCAGGACCCTATGTTTGCTTCTATTTCTTTTCTCTTTGTAAATCTTATTTTGGTTTTCTACAACACTTCTTAAGCTGACCTGCATTTCTACAATAAAGACAGACTCCTCCACAGGAGTCTTCCATCATGTTGTATTTAGTCATTCTGTTGTTTTGCTCCCAGAAACCAGTTCTAGAGAAAGTCAGAAAAATCCTTAGGTAGATTTCTTAATTATCTTTTAGTCCAAGGCATGTATACAACCACTGGTTTCCCTCTGCCTGAGACCTGCCTTTCTGGTTTTCTATTCTGGATACAATTTATCTGTACTTCAATTATAAGCCCCTAACTTGTAATCAAGATAAGCTTCCCACCCTGGTTGAGTGACTCAGTTGGTTGGAGCATCATATATGCACCAAAAGGTGATAGGTTTGATTCCCAGTCAGGGCACATACCTAGGTTGCCGGTTTGATCCCTAGTTGGGACACATGCCGAAAGCAGCTGATTGATGTTTTCCTCTCACATATTTATCTCTCTCTCTCTCTCTCTCTCTCTCCCTCTTTCTCCCCCTCTCCCTCTTTCTCTCAGATCAATAAACACACACACACACACACACACACACACACATACACACATGTGATATACACTGAGTGGCCAGATTATTATGATCTCTGAACGCATAATAATCTGGCCACTCAGTGTATATATATTAGAGGCCCGGTGCATGAATTCGTGCATGGGTGGGGTCCAGCCAGCCTGGCCAGGGGGAGGGGGCATGGGCGGTTGGCCGGCCGGCCTGCTGGTCATACTCCTGGTTGAGGGAAAAATTTGCATATTAGCCTTTTATTATATAGGATATACACTGAGTGGCCAGATTATTATGCATTCAGAGATCATAAAAATCTGGCCACTCAGTGTGTGTGTGTGTGTGTGTGTGTGTGTGTGTGTATTTTTAGATATTATCCTATCTAAAAAAGAGAGAAACATGCAAATTGACCGTACCTCCACTATGCCCACAAGCCACTCCCACTAGCCAATCAGGAGTGAGTATGCAAATTAACCCAACCAAAATGGTGGTTAATTTGCATACCCGTGTGCAGAGCGAAGACTGAAGACAGCATAGAAGGAAGCCAAGTGCTGCAGAAGGGAGCGAAGCTGCGGAGAAGCAAGCGGGGCAGCGAAGGGAGGGAAGCAGTCCAGGCTGTGGAGATGAGAGGGAAGCAGGTGGGGCCGCGGAGATGGGAGGGAAGCAGGCAGGGCAGTGGAGATGGCCACAAACCCTATTCTTGCAGGAATCTTCCTGCAATGGGCCTCTAATATATATATATATGGAGAGAGAGAGAGAGGATAAGCTTCCCATTCATTCAGTTTAGTATAGAATCAGACTTTTCTAATTTTGCATGCAAAAATTAATTTAAGCATCCAAAAGAGCTACATTTTGGCCTTCTTAAATTGATATCACTTCTTATCTAATCTTCCCATTTCTGTAAGTACTTGTAAGTAAAGGATTCTCTCCAGTAATATTGATGAGGGCTGGAAGCTGGGATTTTCTGCCTGGGAGGCAGGATTTTCCACATTAATTTTAGTTGTATTTTGGGATCCGTAGAATCTAAAGAGATTTCTAGGGATATCATGTAGTGGATTTACGGGTGCTATTTGTGAGTTGTGTTCCAAAGCACTGTCACCTCCCAAGTCATCTCAAATCCCCTTGCGTGTATCCGTGTTTCTCCTTCGCTCTCTAATACAGCTGTGCGGAATCAATGACTCAACACTAGGAAACTAAACTTTATGTGTATGTCCCAAAGCAAGTCAATTATTTGGGTTTCCCTATTGGGCTCTTGCACATTGTGGGGAATGCCCCTTGATACCTCCACAGAAATTCTTAGTTTCCTAAGAATACCCAAGATTTGAACTGGGGGAAGAAAATCCTCCTTATTTTCTGAGCCAAATTAGTTCAGGCTCTCATTTATCCAGCAAAAAGGTTTGTTCATGCTCTCAGAAAGCAATTCTGATTGAAAAGCCAAAGGTAAAACCAGCCATTCATTTTTTTCTTCTGTTCTTGGTTATCTAGACCTTTATCTAAAGCCTATATTCTCTCAACATTTAACTTTTAGCTTCAACTCAAGGATTTAAAAATAAAACAGCTCAAAGAAAGTCAGCCTCATACTTTAAAATAGGGAGGTCCAGAATCCCAAGGAAAACTCATTCAAGTCCACCCAACGCAAAGTGAGGAGCCAGTGAAGCACAATGAGCCCCTGAGGGTGCCGAGCACAGGTCCAGGTCTGCAAAGTCATTCTGGGTGGGCTTCTTTGGAATCCTGCTGCACTATACAGGACGACACAACTCAAATCAGTCAGAGGATCCAAGTAATGGCTCCGTAATGTTGGTGGTTGAGTGGACCTTGGTTCAGCAACCTCGGTACTTGAGTTCTGCCTAAGAAATAATTCAGAGCCAAGACTCAAACTATAAAAGAAAGTTTATTTAGAAAGTCACAGAGATAGAAGAAATGGGCTGAGGAAACAAGTTGCAGAGACCAAAGAAGGGGCCCTTAGAGCTTAGGAGAAAGAAAGGTAAAGTACCTGGGAGGAAGAAGTGGGGGAGGAGAAAGGTGTGGGCACCTTTCCAGGTGGGAGAGCACAGTGGGTCCTCTGTCCCAAGGTTTTTAAGGGCGGAGATTTTACAAGACATCGCATGGGAGAATCTCAATTAAATATTCAGTAGATTTCCAGATGTGTCCTTTTAAAGTCCTGGTTTCCACTGATTGATGTTTCCCTCACATGATATTTCTCTCTCTCTCTCTCTCTCTCTCTCTCTCTCTCTCTCTCTCTCTCTCTCTCTCTCCCTCTCCTTATCTCCCTCTCCCTCTATCTCTTCCTCTTTCTCTCAGATCAGGCGGTCATTATTCAATGCAATTGGTCCAGAGGTCAGCCATGGTGTTGGGTGTTGTTTATTTGGGTTTGCTGTTTTCTTCTGGGCCTGGAGCTGAAATACAACTGAGGCTTAGATTACTCCTAGGAGAAAGTGCTTAAGGGCTATTCTCCAGCCCTCTTGTTCACTCCCTGATCTAAGTTGGTCTAACATGTATGACCAGCAACATGCCAAGGGAGGAAAGATGAACCACATGACCAGCAATATAAAAGGTCAGGGGGTGTAAACTGTATTGGCCATTGCTAGGCACCTTGGGCTTATCACCCTAGGGCAGTGGTAGGCAAACTGCGGCTCGCGAGCCACATGCGGCTCTTTGGCCCCTTGAGTGTGGCTCTTCCACAAAATACCACGTACCCTAATTAAGTTAATAACAATGTACCTACCTATATAGTTTAAGTTTAAAAAAATTGGCTCTCAAAAGAAATTTCAATCGTTGTACTGTTGACATTTGGCTCTGTTGACTAATGAGTTTGCCGACCACTGCCCTAGGACCTTCTGTACCTGGCCTGCTGTCCTTGCTCTACTTGTGTCTGTCTAACTGTTTACTACAGAAGGTTCAGGAAATCTGTGTGTGATAAAATGCAGACTAACCTGGAATTAGCAAATAGCACAAACAGTGTCTAGTCAGTAAGTGGTGCTGTACAAAAGTCTGCCAAAGGAAAATTATCATGGCACTGGAAATAATAGTGACACACACTAAATTCTTCAAATGCCTTTATAACTTAGTGGTGCTAATTACTGCCCCAATAGGCAAAATTTACAGACTATAACAACAAAAGGTTTTTGTCTAACCCAGTCACAAATGCCTTGGAATTTATAGAAAAAAATACAGAGAAAAAATATATTTAAATGTCTGTTTGAAAAAGCTGTTAATACATTTTGCCCTGTGTTCTTTCATTTCTGGCCAAATCTATGTCTGAGCTGGGAAAAGTGTTAGAGTGTAGGCTTCTGGAGATAATCTTATAAAAAGAGGAATTGAAAGGTTGCATTTTTGGATTTTCTAGTTCCTGCTTTATTAGTTTTTATTTATGATTAAGATAGTCTGAGGTTTTTGTTAAAAGTTGCTGTTAGATAACTTATTTTCTTTAAATTGTGCTCAAAAGTATTTATTTGCAAAGTAATTTGAAAAGGACATGGGATTATATTGAGGACAATAAAATGAAATAAAAGTAACAATTTCAGTGTAAGTTGCATTCTGCTGAATTTGAGTTGTTTAATATTAAGATTCAGATCTCTGTGTATTAGAATAACAGTTAACCATGCTGCCTTACTTGGATTTTTGTCCAGTTGTCAAAAGGTGAAATTCAAATAAGAAAGTCAGTTTTCATAAATTGTGTTCAAATAGGACCAAATATATATCCAGAATATGATTAAAAGGGGCCTTTTCTGAGGGTACATAGGCAGAGGAAAAATTAATCCTGCATGTGTATGTGTTTTATGGGGTGAAATTCTGTAAGGTGAGTTTTATAAAACAAATTTCCAGCCTGTTTGTTCAGCTGGTTTGCCCATCACAGTTAACATTTCTTATTGCACTAGCACTTATTATAACTTTACTTTGGGTTCAAATACTAAGACAATACACCGTATTTTCCATCTATCTAGGCATTCCTAAAGTGGCATAAGAAAAATTGGATTCAGATTAAATTTTTATCAGTTATTCATTTTTTGTTAGGACATGATTTTAAAATTGTGCTCATTAATAAGCTACATAATTATATCTACACTAGAGCCCTGGTGCACGAAAATTCATGCCCGGGGGTGTAGGGGGTCCCTCAGCCCAGCCTGCCCCCTTTCACAGTCCGGCAGCCCTCAGGGGGTGTTCTACGGACCACAGTCTGGTTTCCCTCTGTGGGAGGCAACCTGACCAATCAGGGGAAGGCGCCGCCCCCATCACCCCGCTGCTGCTGCCCCTGCCGGCCACCGGCCGTTCTCGGCCGTCGCAGCCACTGCAGCTTTGTCTGGAAGGACATCCGGAAGATGTCCAGTCTATCCAGTTTAATTAGCCTAGTACCCTTTTATTCGTATAGATAAACCTAGATCCTAAAGAATGTCAAGTTATACATAGAAAAAAAATTATAAGAAAGAGAAATGGAGTATTTAGTATCCATACCTTAAAGCCCAACTTTATTTATTATTATTCTTATTATTTTTAATCCTCACCTGTGGATATTTTTCCATTGAGTTTAGAGAGAGGGGAAGAGAGAGGGAAAGACAAAGAGAAAATATCGATGTGAGAGAAACACATTGATTGATGGCCTTCTGTACATGCCCCGACCAGGGCCCGGGCTGGGAAGGATCCTACAACCAAGGTACATGCCCTTGACCAGAATGGAGCCCGGGACCCTGCAGTCTGCAGGCCAATGCTCTATCCACTGAGCCAAACTGGCTAGGGCAAAGCCCAACTTTATTTCAACTTTTCTGATAAAGACTTAATCCTTCTCAAAAGAAGTGACTTGTTTTCCACTGATGTTTAATAGCCTTTGTTAAAATTTTAATGAGTCAGTTCTTGATGACAGATTCCTTAGAGTTAGGGACTCTGATTTGTCTTCATATTCCTCATAGTGCTTCATAAGAGACTTGCTCAATAAATAGGTACTTATTAAATATTATTTAGTGAGTAAATAAAGACAAACTTTGTTTTGTTTTTATGTTAAATGGGTTTTTATGATTTCAGAGAGAGGAAGGGAGAGGGAGAGAGAGATAGAAACATCAAACATGAGAGAGAATCGTTGTTGATTGGCTGCCTCCTGCATGCCCTGGTCTGGGGATTAAGCCTACAACACGAGCATGTGACCTGACTGGGAATTGAACTGAGACCTTTTGGTTCAAAGGTCAATGCTCAACCACTGACTGAGCCAAACTGGCCAGGGCAAGACAAAATTGTTTTAGTGAAATTTCTGTTTAGCAATAAATATTAATTCCATGGGCCAATGTATGATTTAACTCCAACTAATATCATGCCACAAAAGATAGACTTTGGTTGATGAATTAAACTTTTATACATTAGTTCTAATTCCTGGAACATAAGTAACTGACAGACATACAATATTTGCCTATAAAAGTTTGTTTCAGTTATTAACAAATAAGTTCCTGTTGGTCATACAGAGGTGAGGCAGCACACTGGTAGCTCAGGAGTACTAATCAACTTACAGACATGTTTTGTTTAAGCCTGCATTGTTCTGAGAACATCATGTGACTTACTGCCAACATTTTAAAAATCAGGGGGTTCTACATATAAATTTGCATTTGCAGGTTCTCTTGAAAAAGTGGAAGTCCCACCCTGGGCTCACCTCTCTGCACGGCACGTTTGGTTGGAGCTAGAAAACTGCTGACCCCTTAGTTGGAGTCCATGCTCTTCTGTGCTGTTGTAGTCATTTGACTACTTAATAACACCTTTACTAAGACATTTAAAAATTAGTCCAAAAACATTATTTATCAGACACCGGCACTAATTGTTAGCTGTGATGGGCTAAATATTAAGGCCCCAAAATGTCCAAATCCTAATCTCCAGAAGCTATGAATATGTTACCTTATAGGGCAAAAGGACTTTGTAGACGTGTTAAAATTAAGGACATGAGGATGGGAAGATTATCCAGGTGGGCTCAATCTCATCATATGACACTTTAAAAAAAATAGAAGAGGAAACCAGAAGACTGAACAGGGAAATGTTACATGAGAAAGACTAAACTTGCCATCGCTGGCTTTGAATATGGAGGAAGGAGGTCAGGAGCTAAGGCATGCAGGCCGCTTCTAGAAGCTAGAAAAAGCAAGGAAACAGAGTCTCCCCTAGAACATCAAGGAAGGAACACAGTCCTGCCAAAACCTTAATTTTAGCCCATCGAGATACGTTTCAGACTTCTGACCCCTAGACTTTAAAATAATAAATGTGTTAATTTAAGTCACTATAGTTGTGGCAATTTGTTACAGCAGGAAAAATAAACGCTAATACAACATCTTACATATATGTAAAGCATTGTTTAATTCAAGGTTTCTGAAGCAGTAGTTATGGAGTTTATAGAGACATAATGGCCATAAATTAAGTAGTAAAGACTCAAATAGGCAAATATATACCTGAATTTAATTTCTAATTATTATAAGCCCTGGTTTTACTTTATATGAGAAATTTAATGTAATAACTTAAGGTTATAATCAGTTACTTTTTTATTTATTCTATAAATTTAGGCCATAAAAGAGTGAAGTCCAGAACGATTCACCCCAAGATGTGCCTCTGTGGTATACAGACCATTTTGAGCTAGCTCTGGAGAAACTTCTGCCACCCCCACCCTTAATGGCCTAGAAGAATTTGAATTAGAGGCTTTACCCATGAGAGATAATCAGCCATAAGCTTTTCAACCCACCTATATGGCAGGGCAAACTTTTATTTCTAAACATTTGCTATTCTTATCATCCTACAATGACCCTTTGAACCCCCCAAGGTTCATTACCTCATCTCCAGCTGAGAATGTCTTATATACCTTAATCCTTTCTGTCTCAGAACCTCTCCTTCATGTGGGGTCTTTGACTAATATATGTGGGGTTCCTATACATAAGTATGTATTAAACTTGCTTATTTCCTCCTGCTAATCTGTCTAATTTTTATTTGATTATTAGACCAACCAGGGTAGAGGAAACTTTGTTCCTACTGTACAGGGTATAGAAAATAAATATATAAACAAATACATTATTAATGAAAATGCTGTGATAACTATAAGGAGGAAAAACTGAGCTCAGGAGAAAAAAAAAATAATGCAAGTTTATTATTTTAGATAAATGTAGTGTAATTCAAAAATATATTTAGTCTCTGTCCCCAGTTCTTGGCACAGAGCTGTTACAATTCTTGGAATTTCTTGAGTAATAGGAGTGTCTTTTATTATTCACCCTGAGCAGTTTTTATTCACACTTGAATTCATGCTAATGAGGTGACTTAGGGTGGGGCCCCTAAGTAGCCTCAAATAGGGTTACTCATTCACCAGAAAGACCAAGTAATAAGAGATTTGGAACTTTATGCCCCACCCACCAACCTTTGGGAAGGGAATATGGAGCTGAATATTGAGCTCTATAAAAATTATTGACGAAAGAAGTTCAGAGAGTGTATACATGAATGAAAATTTCCACATGTAGGATATTACCAAACCAAAGTCAGTGTGACTGACTCTTCACAAGGCCAAAACTCAAAATGTCAGAATGTGAAGTCAAGAAAGGTTTATTTATTGAGAAATTGCCAACTGAGAAGATGAAAGACCTAATGGTGCCTCAAATCCATCTTTCTTGCTGGACCAGGTTAAAGGTTTTCAATGGGTTATGGGGAACACTTATGTGGAAGTGCTGGTTGGGTAAGGACCTTGGAACTTGTCAATTTATAGTAAAAGGGCATCTTCCTGGACAATGACCCTTTGCTTCTGATAGGGTTTCATTGTTGGTGTTTCAGTTATGTCCCAGTCCTTTGGTTCCATGTGTGTGAGTGTCTAAGTGGAGACTTCGGTTTCGGGTGCAGCTGGAGGTCAAAGCTCTCTCCACTGTGCATGCTCAGCTGCATGACTTGGGGTTTTGGTCTGTTGTCTCTGAAAATCAAGTCAGTATGTTGTTAAACAAGATAGAATCATTTTAATTGGTTCTGCAAATACATGGGATGGGAAAACACACCCCAATTTCATGGAGACAGAAGTTCTTGTGCTTGGAATTCTTCTAGACCTGTGGTTGGCAAACTGCGGCTCGCGAGCCACATGCAGCTCTTTTGCCCCTTGAGTGTGGCTCTTCCACAAAATACCACAACCTGGGCGAGTCTATTTAGAAGAAGTGGCATTAGAAGAAGTTTAAATTTAAGAAATTTGGCTCTCAAAAGAAATTTCAATCATTGTACTGTTGATATTTGGCTCTGTTGGTTAATGAGTTTGCCGACCACTGTTCTAGACCTTTCTCTATGCACTTCTTCATGTGGCTATTCATTTGCATCCTTATAATAAACCAGTAAACACAAGTGAAATATTGGTCTGTGAAATATTCTAGCAAATTATCAAATCTGAGAAATGGGTCATGGAACCCCCAATTTAGAGTCAATTTATCAGAAGTGCAGTGTAGCCTCGCAATAGGATAGTCAGAGAACATCTTTCTAAGGAGGTGACATCTGAGAAAACAATATCTGGGAAGAATGTTTCAAGGTTATAGAAGATAAATTATAAAAAAAATCTCAATTTCAAGGAATATAAGATAAGATGAGAGATAGGCAGGGATCAAATATTGTAAGTACTTTAAAAACCATGAAAAAACTTTATTTTTAAGTGTGATATGAAGTCATTGGAAGATTTTGAGAAGAAAAGTAAAATGACCTGCTCAATATTTTTAAAAGATTACCAGGTTGTTTGTGGAGGACAAATCTAGGTGAACAAGAATGAAAGCAAGAGAAACTGTTAAAAACTTATTGTGATAATAATCCAAGAAGTGGTTGGAAGGAATTTTTTTATTTTAGACACAGTTCCTTCATATAATAGATTAGGGGCCTGGTGCATGAAATTTGTTCACTGGGGGGCGGGGATCCCTCAGCCCAACCTGCCCCCTCTCACAGACTGGGAGCCCTCAGGGGATGTCCTACTGATGGCTGAGGCCCTCTCCCCTTGGGGAGGGGGCCTTAGCGGCAGTCTGGCCTCCCTCTGCGGGAAGCAACCGGGCTGATCAGGGGAAGGCGCTAGCCCCATCACCCTGCAGCTGCAGCCACTGCCAGCCACCACAGCTGCCAAGGTGTTTTCATCAACACAGACTCCAGTCCCTTCACCATGAAAAAATGACAACTTTCTTTAGGCATTTTCAAGATGTGTCTTTCATAGGATATGCATTTCTTTCTTTCTTTTTTTTTTTTTATCCTTACCTGAGGATATGTTTCCATTGATTTTTAGAGAGTGTGGAAGAGAGAGGGAGAGACAGAGAGAAACATCAATGTGAAAGGGACAACTTTGATTGCTTGCCTCCTGCATGAGCCCTAACCTAGGCCCTGGCCAGTGAGAAGCCTGTAACCTAGCTACATGCCCTTGCTCAGAATCGAACCCAGACCCTGCGGTTGGCAGGCTGAGGTTCTATCCACTGAGCCAAACCGGCTAGGGCAGGATATGACATTTCTTAGCCCCTCCAGCAGAGGACCTTAGTTTTTTCCTCTAGGAGTAAGGTGGAAAAACCCTAGATCACCTTCTTGGATTCTTATAACCCAAGTTACCAAGAACACTACAAGTGGCAGCGTACAGGGAGCTTAGCCAGTGAGCGGTCAGAAAGGTATTTACACTCGAACTGGTTTGGCTCAGTGGATAGAGCATCAGCCTGCAGACTGAAGGGTCCCAGGTTTGATTCCTGTTAAGGGCATGTACCTTGGTTAGGGGCACATCCCCAGTGGGGAGTGTGCAGGAGGCAGCTGATTGATGTTTCCCTCTCATCAATATTTCCGACTATCTATCCCTCTCCCCCTTTCTCTGTAAAAAATCAATAAAATATATTTTTTTTAAAAGAAAAAAAAGGTGTTTCCTCTGCAGCTCATGTGCAGAGGATCCCCTACGTTGTGTCCACTAGGCTAGCGGCGTGTCCCCATGGCCCGTGGGGGGGGGGCAATGACCCCAAGGCCGGCAGCCCCGCATTGTGGGCGCCGGGCTGGGGGCGTGGACCCAGGCTGCCGCTTGGCGCACGCGCCCATAGGTCCGGAGTGGCCGGGGGCGTTCTGGGACCCTGGCCGCTCAGGTCCTAAGCGCGGGCCTACAGGCTAGGAGTGGCCTGGGTCCCGAGGATGTTCCCAGGCCGCTTGGCGCCTGAGTATGCAAATTAACCTGCAATCTTTGTTGGGTTAATTTGCATACTCACTCCTGCTTGGCTGGTGGGTGTCGTGGATGTATGGTCAATTTGCATCTTTCTCTTTTATTAGTGTAGATTGTTAGTAAAGAAGTTAAGGATGACAATTGGATATAAAAACTGAATAACTGGAAAGTTGTGATGTTATTTATTGATTTAAGGGAGATTAAGGGAGTAGCTGGGTTGAGAATGGATTCAGGGCCAGCTCCACTGGTATAAGTCCAATGTAGTTGCACAGTTTACCATACCCAGAAGGGCCTCACACTGGGGCTTAATGCTTTGTGCTGGCCATCTTTAAATTTTAATAATTTTATCTTTGATTTTGTGTTTTGTAAGTGAAGTCCAGTGTGAGACACAGGGTGAGACGCTAGAGGTTCAACTCATGCATGGTTATCCCTCCTGCTGATGCCCTGCTTCCATAGAATGGGTTCTTAGCAGGTACTTAAGGTCTTTCCCGGCTTTCCCTGTTCACCCAACCTGTGACCCCTGAGGTCTTCTACCGCAGTGCACATGCCCATCCCATGTTTTCTCTAGGCCACCTCACATCCAGGGAAGAGGAGATCCCTGATGACACTCTTGTCCGCAGCTCAGGCACTACCTGTAGGTTTAGCTGTTGCTATCTCTTCTGGCCCTGTGATGGTTTATGCTTGCCCAGGATTCTTTTCTCATTTTTGGAGGATCACAATGCTAAACAAAAAATTAAAAATAAGGTCATGACAATTGAGAGGGAGCATAGAAGAAAATAAAAAGCTTTATGTTTTAATATCTAAATGACATTGCTAATACTTTTTGAACTGGGCCCTATAAATTATGCAGCTAATTCTGTTTAAAGTTGGAAAATATTGCTGCTTTGAAAATGTTAAATTTGAGATTCCTGGATATGCAATTCTCAAGATCCAGAGAAATTCTATGGTAGAGTCTTAAATGAGGGAGTCCTCAGTGTGTTGATGGTATTTTTAAATCATTCAGATTTATTTTGCTTATTCATCTGCCCATTGGAGATAGGCATGCTAAATTCCACAAGGCATTAATATGTATGGAGAAGAACTTTATTTTTTGGCCAATTCTTTGCCAGTTCTGTTTTGGTATATCATGAAGTGTTGTTCCTCATGTTAACTGATCTTTCAAGTGAGACTTATTTCCATTCCAAAACTTATGAGGGTTGACAGATTTCTCAGTATAGGTTTTGCTATGAGAATCTGTCCACTATGAATTTACTAATTTATCCAAGGTTCTATAGGTTAAGCAAATAACTACCTTCGTTCTTCTTGTCCTAATCACTCTCATTTGAATTCACTGGCCCTCATCAGACACAGAATCTGCCACTGTTTTGATCTTGAACTTCTTACCCTTTAGAGCTGTGAGAAATAAATGTTCACTCTTTAAAAAAAAAAAAAAAATATATATATATATATATATATATATATATATATATATTTGTATTGATTTCAGAGAGGGAGGGAGAGGGAGAGAGAGATAGAAACATCAATGATTAGAGAGAATCATTGATTGGCTGCCTCCCATACAGATTGAGTCCGCATCCCGGGCATGTGCCCTTGACCGAAATCAAACCCAGGACCCGTCAGTCCGCAGGCTGACGCTCTATCCACTGAGAAAAACCAGCCAGGGCTAAATATTCACTCTTTAAGCCACCTAGTCTCTGTGTTTTTGTTACAGAAGCCTGAGTGGATTAAGACAAGGTTCATTCCATTATTAGCAGATTTGCAGAAACATATTTTATGAATTGATTTCAAAAAGTATTATGTCAGTATTCTGAGTGATGACATCTCTTGCTATATTCTCCAAACTTGAGTCATGAAAAAAAAATGTTGCTACCACTTGAACTTTAGAGCACCTGTCCAATAACTATTTGTTGAATGAATGAGTGAAAAATGTCCTTTGGAATCAATTAGGGTTGGTTCAGTCAACTAAGAGCCAACTATGAACTAAGTGCAGTCCTTCTAATCTTAGAATTTAATTACTCTATTCATTTTTCTGAAAACTGCTATCCTCCACTACTGATAATGGCAAAATATCAAAATCTATTTCATACATAAAATTCCCACCACCACGAAATACATCATCACCAACACTCTCCATCCACATATACCTACAATCACTTAAACCTGCTTTCTCTGCTTATGCCCCTACTTTATCACTTCCTCAGTAACTCAAGCTTAAAAATCTCAGAATCTTTTTTTAATATATTTTATTGATTTTTTACAGATAGGAAGGGAGAGGGATAGAGAGTTAGAAACATTGATGAGAGATAAACATTGATCAGCTGCCACCTGCACACCCTATACTGGGGATGTTCCCGCAACCAAGGTACATGCCCTTGACTGGAATCAAACCAGGGACTCTTCAGTCTGCAGGCCTATGCTCTATCACTGAGCCAAACCGGTCAGGGCTCAGAATCTTTTTATAACAGTTTCCTCAGATCTCATTAGTCACTAAGCCCCATAGATTGTACCCATGAAAGATATCTTGAATTCATCCTTTTCTTTCCAGTCCTACTGATACTCTTATAGCTCAGGTTCTCATTACCTGTCACCTAATCTAATTCAATAGCTCCCCAGGGTGTCTCTTCACTTTTATTCTCTCCCTCTTCCAATCTACTTTACACATTGCAGCCAGAGTAATTGACCCAAAGTCAATTTACTCCCCTACTCAGAAACCTTCAATGACTCCCCATTTTTAACCAAAAAGAGCAGCAAATCTTCAGCCTGGCATTCAAAGACCTATATGATTTGGCCCCAATTTATCTTATATTTTCCAGTCTTATTTTATAGCACTCCTCCTCATTGTAGCCAAACTGGTTTTATTTTCATTTCTGGAACTTACCTTGCACTTTCTCACTTTTATCCTTTAGTCATGTTTTTTTTTTTTTTTCTGCTAAGTTTGATCTGCCTTTCTTCCTAAAATCCTGCTGTCTTCTCTTACCATTATTTAAAAGGAGCTTCAAGTCATATCATGGGGATGTTTCACAAATGGAATGAATAGAATTCTATAGTTAAGTAATCCACTTCTGAATTTCTTGGTTATACTGGTCCCCAATTATTGCTTTTGCTTTTTAAAATTCCTCTCCTTTCTCTGGCCACATTCAACATATATATTTTTATTGATTTCAGAGAGGAAGGGAGAGGGAGAGAGGAGCTATAAACATCAATGATGAGAGAGAATCATTGATCGGCTGCCTCCTGCACGCCTCCTCCTGGGGATGGAGCCCGCAACCCAGGCGTATGCCCTTGACCAGAATTGAATCTGTGATCCTTCAGTCTGCAGGCTGACGCTCTATCCACTGAGCCACGCCAGCTAGGGCTCGACATATATTTTACTATTTTTATAATCTTATTCAGGAGCTATTATGTCTTCTCTTTGTATTTCTCTTTGCTCATATTTTTTGGTTATTTTCTTTATTAAATTTGTCATACTATAAAGAGCTGGATTGCTATATTATAAATAGTCCATTAACGGTTTTCTTCAATAAAAATGTTTATTTCAATTTTAATAGAGTATTATACTCTGCTTTTTGATTAGTTGATGATTTGGGAGACTCAAGAGACTAATTTTAAATTCAGTGATTTATATTTATTGAGGATAATGTTACCTCCATGCAGGAGACAGCACCAATGCTTATGATATAGAATAGCTGCTAAAGTCATCTCATACATCATGTACTATAATCCTTTTTGTTTTTTTCCAAATGCAATTGTTTAGGTTTCATCAAAAGAGATTATTGTAAAATATAACTATAAATTAATATTCTGCATAACTTAGGTTTATTAAACTAAAAAATTTGGTAAACATATTGAAATTAAATTGAACTTATATTTATCACCATCAGGACATAAGTAGATCAGACATGACTTCCTATTTGAAACAACTAGAAAATTCAACAAAATATATGAAATAATTGTCCTCAGACATTATACCACTGAGAGTCCAGGACTATGATTACTGAAATAAGAAAATTGGGCTGCATTCTATAATTTTCCTGACTCTCTGTTTAAAAGCATAATCTGGGAGGGAGAACTCAAACAAATTATGGTAGTCTTGTAAAGTTAAAGAGACAAAAATCAGAGTTCAGTGAAACTGTACTGGTTGGAATGTGTAGGGCAAAATATCAGGGAGGAGAGAACTATACAAATAAGAGGTTGGATAAAGCTTCCTAGAAATCCCAGATTTTTTTGTTGAATTCTAAGATGCACATTGTTACTGTGAGATGCCTTGAGACTGGGCAAAAACTATTAGAAAAATAACTACCATCGGGTATTATAAATTGAACAGTTCTAACAGCTTCTAGGGATGGAATAGTTTGAACCAGTCAATGTGGAGACACCTCAATGAACAATCAGGATTTTGGTAAATACCTCAGATGGGCAATACCTAGTGAGTAAGGCTAAACTAGAACTAGAAAACAGTTAAAAACTACACTATACCTGGCATAAGAAAACAAAAATAAGCATAACAAAGATCAAACTGATTGAAAAGATAACTTATTTTT
This sequence comes from Cnephaeus nilssonii, assembly GCF_951640355.1. Classification (NCBI taxonomy): domain Eukaryota; kingdom Metazoa; phylum Chordata; class Mammalia; order Chiroptera; family Vespertilionidae; genus Cnephaeus; species Cnephaeus nilssonii. The sequence goes on along the minus strand of NC_137083.1, from coordinate 73,272,646 downwards.
TTAATATAATACCTAATATAGTTCAAGAAAACAAGAAACCCCAGAAACTCCATAGTATAATATTTATAATGTCTAGCATCCAATAAAAAATTACTAGACATGTGAAGAAGCATGAAAACATGATCAATATCAAAGTAAAAACCTTTATTAATAAGACCCTGAATTGGCATAGATGATGGAATTTAAATGAGCTACTCTAAATATATTCAAGAATTTAAGGAAAAATATGAATATTCAGAGCAGAGGGATGAAAGATATGAAAAATGTAACTTAAAACAAACAAAAAAAAAATATCTGAAATTAAATATGCAGTAGATGAGCCTGTTCAGAGACTATTGGATGTGAAGCGATAGCAAGAGAAACTATGCAAAATGAAGCACACAACATAAAAGCTAAAACACAGACAGTCTCAGTGAACTTGGGACAATATTAAGCAACAATTGAAAAAATGTTGAATACATAATGTCCAAGTATTTAATAATTTGATAAAATCAACAAATTAGCACATATAAGAAACTAAACACATACCAAATTAAACATAAAAAATATCTAATGCAAGGTACATGATAATCAAAATGCTAAAACACAGTAATGAAGAAACACTCCTCGGAGTATATATATATAAAAAAAAGACACATTACAGACATGGAAGCAAAGATATTAACTACTACAGATATCTCTTACAAAACAATGAAAGAAGATAATACAATACGACATCATTAATGTGCTAAAATGAAAAGAAATCTAGCAAACTAGAATTTTAGGGCTAGTGAATATGTACTTCAAAGTAAAGTAGAATAAAGACATTTTTCAGCCAGACAAAGCCAAGAGAAATAAATCCAACAGATATCCACTACTCAACAAGATAAAGGAAGTTCTTTAGTTGAAGGAAAATAACCCAAATGCAAACTTGAGTCCATAAATGATCTAAATGGAAATTTAGATTTTCACTAAGGGAATGAAGTTTTCCAGAAATAATAAATATCTTGGAAAATATAAAATGTTATTTTTCTCTCATTTAAATTACTTTAAATATAATTGACTTTTATAGAAAAATGCAATGTACCTGAGGCTAATAATATACAGAAATGTAAAACATATAACAGCAAAAGCACAAAAGAGAGGTGGATGCAATAGAAAGATTTCTACATTATATGTGTGTGTTTTTAAGTACTACAATCTTTATTATAAAGCTTTATTTTTATAGTTATAATGCTGTATCAAAAACAGAAAAACTAATTTAACAATTTTTAAAATGTACATTCAATATGTATACATGCTGACATCACAAAAATGTATAGACTTAAAGACAGATAAGTAACGGTGGTGTTTCCCTGTGTATTTGACTAGTTGAACTGAAATCAACTTACAGAATCCATTAAAGATAAAATGAACTCTAGGGAATAATATAGGGCAAGTGGATGGGGGAAAAATACACAGGGCTTGGCTATAGTAGGTTTTCATATGGAAAAATACAAATTAATAAACATTAATACAAGAATAGACTCTGTCTTTGTTTTGTTTTTTGGTATTTATTATTTATTTATTTATTTATTTATTTATTTATTTATTTATTTATTTATTTTTCATTCTTTTATTAAGGTACTAGAGGCCCGGTGCATGAAATTCATGCACGGAGGGGGGGTGTCCCTCAGCCCAGCCTGTACCCTCTCCAATCTGGGACCCCTCGAGAGATGTCTGACTGCCCATTTAGGCCTGACCCCAGGCCTAAACGGGCAGTCGGACATCCCTCTCAGAATCCAGGACTGCTGGCTCCCAACTGCTCGCCTGCCTGCCTTCCTGATTGCCCCTAACCACTTCTGCCTGCCAGCCTGATCACCCCCTAACCACTCCGCTGCCAGCCTGATTGATGCCTAACTGCTCCCCTGCCAGCCTGTTTGCCCCCAACTTCCCTCCTCTGCTGGCCTGGTCACCCCTAACTGCCCTCCCCTGCAGGGTTGATCGCCTCCAACTGCCCTCCCTTGCAGGCCTGGTCCCTCTCAACTGCCCTCCCTTGCAGGCCTGGTGCCTCCCAACTGCCCTCCCCTGCTGGCCATCTTGTGGTGGCCATCTTGTGTCCACATGGGGGCAGGATCTTTGACCACATGGGCGCAGCTATATTGTGTGTTGGAGTGATGGTCAATCTGCATATTACTCTTTTATTAGATAGGATAGAGGCCTGGTGCAGGGGTGGGGACCAGCTGGTTTGCCCTGAAGGGTGTCCCAGATCAGGATGGGGGTTACCTTGGAGCGTGGGGCAGCTGAGCAAAGGGCCTGTGGTGGTTTTCAGGCCAGCAACGCCCCCTGGCAACCCAAGCAGAGGCCCTGGTATCTGGAATTTATTTACCTTCTACAATTGAAACTTTGTAGCCTGGAGTGGAGCCAAGCCTCCTGCTCGCTCCGTGGCCAGCAGCCATTTCTGTTGGGGTTAATTCTCCTTCTATAATTGAAACTTTGTAGCCTGGAGTGGAGGCCTAGGCCAGCCAGGGCAGGTGGAAAGCTTGGCTTCCTCCATTGCCAGGGGCAACCCTGGCCTGCTCTCTCCAACTCTGTGGCTGCTGCCATTTCTGTTTCGATTTGTTTACCTTCTATAATTGAAACTTTGTAGCCTTGAGTGGAGGCTTAGGCCTTCAGGGGCCGGCGGAAAGCTTGGCTTTCTCCGTTGCCTGGGAAACCTTGCTCTCTGTGGCTGTAGCCATCTTGGTTGGGTTTATTTGCATATCTGTTCCTGATTGGCTGGTGGGTGAGGCTGGTGGGTGTGGCTTGTAGGTGTAGCAGAGTTAGGGTCAATTTGCATATTACTCTTTTATTAGGTAGGATTATATGTGTACATACCTTACTATTGCCCCACCACCCCACTCCCATACATGCCCTCAACCCCCAGAGTTTTGCGTCCATTGGTTAGGCTTATATGCATGCATACAAGTCCTTCGGTTGATCTCTTATCTCCCCCACCTCTCCCTATCCTTCCTGTTGTAATTTGACAGTCTGTTTGATGCTTTACTGTCTCTGTATCTATCTTTTTGTTCATCAGTTTATAATGTTCTTTATTATCCATAAATGAGTGAGATCATGTGGAATTTTTCTTTCATTGACTGGCTTATTTCACTTAGCATAATGTTCTCCAATTCCATCCAGGTTGCTACAAATGGTAAGAATTCCTTATTTTTTATGCCAGCCTAGTATTCCATTGTGTAGATGTACCATAGTTTTCTTATCCAGTCATCTGCTGACGGGCACTTGGGCTGTTTCCAAATCTTAGCTATTGTAAATTGTGCTGCTATGAACATAGGGGTGCATATATCCATTCTGATTGGTGTTTCTAGTTTCTTAAGATATATTCCTAGAAGTAGGATTACTGGGTCAAATGGGAGTTCCATTTTCAGTTTTTTTGAGGAAACTCCATACTGTTCTCCACAGTGGCTGCACCAGTCTGCATTCCCAACAGCAGTGCACGAGTGTTCCTATTTCTCCGCATCCTCGCCAACACTTGTCCTTTGTTGATTTGTTGATGATAACCATTCTGACAGGTGTGAGATGGTACCGCATTGTCGTTTTGATTTGCATCTCTCAGATAATTAGTGACTTTGAGCATATTTTCATGTGTCTCTTGGCCTTCCTCTGTCTTTTGAAAAGATTCTATTTAGGTCCATTGCCCAGTTTTTTATTGGATCATTTATCTTCCTTTTATTAAGTTGTATAAGCTGCCTGTAGATGTCAGAGATTAAAACTTTATCAGTGATGCCATTTGCAAATATGTTCTCCCATACAGTGGGCTTTCTTGTTGTTTTGTTGATGGTTTCTTCTGCTGTAAAAAAGCTTTTTATTTTGATATAGTCCCATTTGTTAATTTTCTCTTTAGCTTCCATTGCTCTAGGGGCAGTATCAGTGAAGAAGTTCTTTTGGCATATGTCTGAGATTTTGCTGCCTGTGGGTTTCTCTAGTATTTTTATGGATTCCGGTCTTATGTTTAAGTCCTGTATCCGTTTTGAGTTTATTTTTGTGTATGGTGTAAGTTGGTGATCTAGTTTCATTTTTTTGCATGTATATGTCCAATTTTCCCAACACCATTTATTGAAGAGACTGTCTTGACTCCATTGTAAGTTCATGTCTCCTTTGTCAAATATTAATTCAACATAGTGGTTTGGGTCAATATCTGGATTCTCTATTCTATTCCATTGATCTATATGTCTGTTCTTGTGCCAGTACCATGCTGTTTTGAGAACAGTGGCTTTGTAATGCAGCTTGAAATCTGGTATTGAGATTCCTCCTACTTTATTCCTCTTTCTCAGGATTGCTGTGGCTATTCAGGGTCTTTTTTTATTCCAGATGAATTTTTGGAGAGTTTTTTCTAGGTCTGTGAAATATGCCATTGGTATTTTAATGGGGAGTGCATTGAATCTATAGATTGCTTTGGATAGTATGGACATTTTAATGATGTTGATTCTACCAGTCCATGAACATGGTATGTTCTTCCATCTGTTTACATCTTCCTCTATCTATTTTTTCAGTGTCCTGTAGTTTTCCGCGTATAAGTCTTTTACCTCCTTAGTTAAGTTTAATCCTAGGTATCTTAATTTTTTTGGTGTGATGGTAAATGCGATTGCTTTTTTAGTCTCTCTTTCTGTAAGATCAATATTGGTGTATAGAAAAGCCATAGATTTCTTGGCGTTAATTTTGTATCCTGCTACATTGGCAAATTCATTTATTAAGTCTATTAGATTTTGGTTTTTTTTTTAAAATATATTTTATTGATTTTTTACAGAGAGGAAGGGAGAGGGACAGAGAGACAGAAACATCGATGAGAGAGAAACATCGACCAGCTGCCTCCTGCACACCCCCCACTGGGGATGTGCCCGCAACCAATGTATATGCCCTTGACCGGAATCGAACCCAGTACCCCTCAGTCTGCAGACTGACACTCTATCCACTGAGCCAAACTGGTTTTGGCAAGTCTATTAGTTTTTTGATGGAGTATTTCAGGGTTTTTATGTACAATATCATGTCATCTGCAAATAAGGACAGCTTTACTTCTTCTTTTCCAATTTGGTTGCATTTTATTTCTTCTTCTTGTCTAATTGCAGTGGCTAATACTTCCAGTACTATGTCAAACAGGAATGGTGAGAGTGGGCATCCCTGTCTTGTTCCTGTTCTTAGGGGAAATGGTTTTAGTTTTTACCCATTGAGTATGATGTTTGCTGTGGGTTTATCAAATATAGCTTTTATTATGTTGAGGTATGATCCTTCTATTCCCACCTTGTTGAGAGTTTTTATCAAGAAAGGGTGTTGGATTTTGTCAAATGCTTTTTCTGTATCAATTGATATGACTATGTGATTTTTATCTCTCAATTTGTTTATGTGATGTATCATGTTTATTGATTTGCGGATATTGTACCATCCTTGCATTCCTGGGATAAATTCCACTTGGTCATGGTGTATGATCTTTCTGAGGTACTGCTGGAGCTAATTTGCTAGAATTTTGTTGAGGATTTTGGCATCTATGTTCATGAGGGATATTGGCCTGTAATTCTCTTTCATTGTGTTGTCTTTGTCTGGTTTTGGTATTAGGGTGATGCTGGCTTCATAGAAGGAGCCTGGAAGTGTTCCTTCCTCTTGAATTTTTTGGAATAGTCTTAGGAGAATAGGTTTCAGTTCTTCCTTGAATGTTTGGTAAAACTCTCCTGTGAAGCCATCAGGCCCCGGGCTTTTGTTTGCCGGAAGCTTTTTGATGACTGCTTCAATTTCTTCCACAGTTACTGGCCTATTGAGCTGTTTAGATTCTTCCTGATTGAGTTTTGGAAGGTTATATTTTTCTAGGAATATGTCCATTTCCTCCAGGTTGTTCAGTTTGTTGGAATAGAGTTGTTTGTAGTATTTTTTAACAATCCTTTGTATTTCAGCGGGGTCTGTTGTTATTTTACCTCTTTCATTTCTGATTTTGTTTATTTGGGTCCTCTCTCTGCTTCTTGGTGAGCCTGGCTAGAGGTTCATCAATCTTATTTATCCTTTCAAAGAACCAGCTCTTGGTTTTGTTGATCTTTTGTATTATTTCTTTGGTCTCTATGTCGTTTATCTCCATTCTGAACTTTATTATTTCCTTCCTTCTGCTTACACTGGGCTTTTCTTGTTGCTCTTTTTCTAACTCTTTGAGTTGTAGGGTTAGGTAATTTATTACCATTGTTTCTTGTTTTTTTGCAATAGTCTTGTAGAGCTATGAACTTCCCTCTCAAGACTGCTTTTACTGTGTCCCATAGATTTTGGATTGTTGTGTTTTCATTGTCATTTGTTGCCACGATGATTTGTATTTCTTCCTTGATATCTCTGGTAACCCAGTCATTGTTTAATAGCATGCTGTTTAGTCGCCATGTGTTTGATTTCTTTGGGTTGTTTTTATTGTAGTTGATTTCCAGTTTTATGCCACTGTGATCTGAGAAGATGCTTGATATGATTCCTATCTTCTTGAATTTGAAGAGACTTTGCCTATGTCCCAACATATGGTCTATCTTTGAAAATGACCCATGTGCACTTGAGAAGAATGTATATTTTGTGGCTTTGGGGTGAAATGTTCTGAAGATGTCAATTAATTCCATCTGGTCTAGTGAGTCATTTAGGATTGATGTTTCTTTGCTGATTTTTTGTTTAGAGGATTTGTCCAATGGTCATAGTGGGGTATTAAAGTTTCCTACTATGATTGTATTGCTGTGAATCTCTCCCTTGATATCCTCCAGGAGTTTTCTTATGTATTTGAGTGCTCCTGTATTGGGTGAGTATATGTTTACCAGAGTTATTTCTTCTTGTTGGATTGCTCCCTTTAGTATTATGAAGTGGCCTTCCTTATCTTTTGTTATGTCCTTCACTTTGAGATCTAATTTGTTATATATAAGTATTGCTACCCCAGCTTTTTTTTTTTATTTCCATTCACCTGGAAAACCTTTTTCCATCCCTTTACCCTCAGTCTGTGTGTGTCTTTTTTTCTGAGGATGGTTTCTTGTAGACAGCAGATATATGGGTCTTGTTTTCTTATCCAATCTGTTACCCTATGTCTTTTAATTGGGGCATTTAATCCATTTACATTTAAAGTTATTATTGATAGGTACTTATTTGTCGCCATTTTTATTCTATACCCCTGTGTTCCTTCTTCGCTTCCTATTTCATTTTTTTTTCTTTTTTTTATAGCAGACCCTTTAGCATTTCTTGCATTGCTGGTTTGGTGGTGATAAATTCCCTTAGTCCTTTTTTGTCTGTGAAGCTCCTGATTTCACCTTCAATTTTGATTGATAGCCTTGCTGGGTACAGTATTCTTGGATTCAGTCCCTTCCTTTGCATGACTTTGTATATTTCATTTCATTCTCTTCTGGCCTGATGAGTTTTTGTTGAGAAATCAGTTGCTAGTCTGATTTGGGGTTTCTTTGTATGTAACTTTCTGTATCTCTCTGGCCGCTTTTAAGATTCTTACTTTGTCATTGGTGTTTGCCAATCCTATCTAATAAAACAGTAATATGCAAATTGACCGCACCTTCGCTACACCCATAAGCCACGCCCACCAGCCACGCCCACCAGCCAATCAGGAGCAAATATACACGTTAAACCAGCAAAGATGGCGGGGAAAGGGCAGCACCCATGCCAGTGAGATCCAAGCCATGATGGTGGACTGGGGCAGGCGGTTAGCGCAGGCAGCCGGCTGACCAGGTCCGCCATCACCGATCATGGACCAGGGCAGTTGGCATGGGTTAGTGCCTGCAGCCGCCTGACCAGGTCCCGGATAAGGGCTTTGAGTCAGCCGCCGCTGGCAGCGGCTGACTCGAAGCCCCTATCAGGGATCATGGACCAGGGCAGGCGGCGTGGATTAACGCCCGCAGCCGGCTGCCCAGGTCCGCGATCACCGATCTCGGAGCAGGGCAGGCGGCGTGGGTTAGCGCCCGCAGCCGGCTGCCCAGGTCCGCCATCACCGATCTCGGAGCAGGGCAGGCGGCGTGGGTTAGCGCCCGCAGCCGGCTGCCCAGGTCCGCCATCACCGATCTCGGAGCAGGGCAGGCGGCGTGGGTTAGCGCCCGCAGCCGGCTGCCCAGGTCCACGATCACAGATCACGGACCAGGGCAGCTGCCTGCCCAGGTCCATCACCGATCGCAGACCAGGGCAGGCGGTGTGGGTTAATGCCCACAGCCGGCTGCCCAGGTCTGCCATCACCGATCATGGACCAGGGCAGGCGGTGTGGGTTAAGGCCTGCAGCCGCCTGCCCAGGTCCACGATCAGGGATCACGGACCAGGGAAGGCGGCATGGGTTAACGCCCGTAGCTGCCTGCCCAGGTCCGCCATCACCGATCTCGGACGAGGGCAGGCAGCGTGGGTTAGCGCCCACAGCCGCCTGACCAGGTCCCGGATAAGGGCTTCGAGTCAGCCATTGCCAGTGGCAGCTGACTCAAAGCCCCTATCAGGGATCATGGACCAGGGCAGGCAGCGTGGGTTAATGCCTGCAGCAGGCTGCCCAGGTCCACGATCATGGATCACGGACCATGGCAGGCGGAATGGGTTAGCACCCGCAGCCGCCTGCCCAGGTCCCAGATCACGGATCCAGGTGGCGTGGGTTAGCACCCACAGCCGCCTGACCAAGTCCCCGATAGGGACTTGGAGTCTAGCATAACGAAAAGAATAGTCAGCAAAAGCAGGAGACAAGGTTTCATAAGTTCTCCCCCAGGTCACCACTGTTCTCTTATACATTTTAAGTATCCCAGACTTTGCATGATGGGATTTGATTTGAATTATGCCTGATAGAGATTACATGACATGAATTGTAGGCTCATTCTTTCTTTTTGTGGTTGCCTGACTGAGAAAGGCCTTGGAATGAGAGAAGGCACTTTTATTTTCCTTTTTCATTCTTTAGAGGCTGAGGAATTACAGTTATATGAAGAAGTTAGTGAGAGAATGAAAGTCTCATGCTGTATTATTCTGTAAGTTTTATCATGTGGACTATCAAAAACTTGGTGGGATCCTTTTCAAGAGGTGTTACAAAAATTATGTTGAAATTAACATTCGAGAGTAAAAGGAGAGAAGTGAGTGGTGGGTAAAGGAAAGAACTTTGTCCTAGAAACCAAATAGAAGCCACATAAACCTTCAGATTCTTACTCATTGTGCTTTGGAGGTATTAAAGGATAATTTTTTAAAAAGTTAAAATCATGACTTATAATCTGTATAGATAAAAGGCTAAGTGACCGACATTTGTCCATCCATCTGACCAACCGGTACATATGACGCACTGGAAATATAAAAATAAACTTTGACTCGCACAAGTGCCATACATATAAAGCTCTCGCTGGCACTAATTTGAATGTTGCATTTGGTGGGAAAGTTCTTTTCAGAGGGGATTTTTGTGTTGCCATGCTATACGATTGGCCATAGTACAAATAAGTTTTAAAGTACTGTAGTGTTTGGGGATGTTTCAGACAGTTGTCTCTTAAAACAAATATGAGATCAGAGGATTCTGCTTATAGTGAATGGTTAGTAAAACTTGGAGATGGCAAACTTGATAGCAGTTTTCATTTAGGAATGGATATTATTGAAATTCCCCATGAAATGATTTTTAATGGATCTATTATTAAAGCCACCTTTGGAAATAGTATATCTATAGATAATATTAAAATACTAGTGGCCCGGTGCACGAAATTCATGCACGGGGGTGGGCGGGAGGTGTCCCTCAGCCCAGCTGAACCCTCTCCAATCTGGGACCCCTTGGAGGATGTCCAAAAGCCGTCAGATATCCCTTTTGCAATCCGGGACTGCTGGCTCCTAACCGCTCACCTACCTGCCTGCCAGATCTCCCCTAACCATTCTGCATGCTGGCCTGATCACCCCCAACAGCCCCCCCTTCTGGACTGCTCACCCCCAACTCCCCCCCCCACCAGCCTTCTTGCCTCCAACTGCCCCCCCCCCACCAGCCTGATCACCCCCAACTGCCCTCCCCTCCTGGCCTGATCGCCCCTACCCACCTCTGCCTCAGCCCCACCACCATAGCTTTGTCTGGAAGGACATCCAGAAGGTTTGCCAGTCTAATTAGCATATTACCCTTTTATTAGTATAGATATATAAACATGCAATTCTTTGTTCAAAAAATGAGCACGTTCAAAAATTAAATGAAGAAATTTTGGATATACTTGATGGAGATTTTCACGCCTATTTGAGTGATGATTCCATTGACTCAACAGATGATGCTGAAAAGGAAAATTTTCCCATCAAATTTCTTAATAGTATTACTCCTTCTGGAATGCCGTGTCATAAATTAAAATTGAAAGTGGGTGCAATCATCATGCTATTGAGAAATCTTAATAGTAAATGGGGTCTTTGTAATGGTACCAGATTTATTATCAAAAGATTGCGCCCTAACATTATCAAAGCTGAAATATTAACAGGATCTGCAGAGGGAGAGATTTCTCTGATTCCAAGAATTGATTTGTCCCCATCTGACACTGGCCACCCATTTAAATTAATTCGAAGATATTTTCCTGTTATGCCAGCATTTGTGATGACTATTAATAAATAACAAGGACGAACTCTAGACAGAGTAGGAATATTCCTACCTGAACTCATTTTTGGCATTGGTCAGTTATATGTTGCTTTCTCTCTCTCTTTTTTTTAAAAGTATTTTAAAAAAATATTTTATTGATTTTTTTTTTACAGAGAAGAAGGGAGTGGGATAGATAGTTAGGAACATCGTTGAGAGAGAAATATCGATCAGCTGCCTCCTGCACACCTCCTACGGGGGATGTGCCTGCAATCAAGGTACATGCCCTTGACCGGAATCGAATGTGGAATCTTTCAGTCCACAGGGCGACGCTCTATCCACTGAGCCAAACCAGTTACGGCTGTTGCTTTCTCTTGAGTTCAAAGAGCATGTTACGTTAAAGTTAAAGTTGTAAATACTTTATCTCAAGGGAAATTAGTCAAGCACTCTGAAAGTGTTTTTACTCTTAATGTGGTATACAGGGAGATATTAGAATAAGTTTAATCACTTTATCAGTTATTATTTGCATCAATGTTGTTTTTATATTACGAGTTTGTTATTGTTATATCAGTTTGTTATTGTTATATCATTTTGTTATTGTTTACTTATTAATAAATTTATGTATTATTTTCATATACATTGTACTCATTTCCTTTTATCTCTCACACTTTTATTATAGAGAAAGGGCAAATAGCAATATTAAAATATTTCATCTAATTAATTCCCTTTCAATGTGCACGAATTTCATGCACCGGGCTACTAGTTTAATTATAATGTGCCTTGGCATCGGTCTTTTGGGGTTCATTTTGCTTGGGACTCTGTGAGCTTCTTGGATTTGTGTGGCTTTTTTCTTCTTTATATCAGGAAAGTTTTTTGTCATTATTTCTTCAGACAGGTTTTCTATTCCTTGCTCAGTTTCCTCCCCTTCTGGAAGCCTTATTATGCGGATGTTGTTTTGTTCCGTGTTGTCCCAACGTTCCCTTAGGCTCTCCTCCTGCTTTTTAATTTTTTTTTCTAGAAGCTGCTCTACTTGGTTATTTTTTTCCAATCTTGTCTTCTAGCTCACTGATGCGGTCCTCTGCTTCTTCTAGTCTACTCTTGATGCTTTCTATTGAGTTCTTTACAGCAGCAATGTCATTTTTCATTTCTTCTTGGTTCTTCTTATTTCCTCTTGGTTCTTACTCATGTTGTCGAATTTGTCTTCCATTCTTTTCAGTCACCTTATGACCATTTCTTTGAATTCTTTCTCTGATAGGTTGCTTGCCTCTAATTCGTTTACTTCCTTTTCTGGTGATTCCTGCTTTTCTTTCATATGCTGGCTGTTTCTTTGTCTCCCCATGGTCTCTCTTCTCCAGATGTCTGGTTATGTAGTTCTCTCTCCTTATCCCCGGTGAAATCTGACCTTTCCATGGTGGAGTGAAGAGCTCCTTTGAATTAGTGTGTTTGCATCAATTGGGGACAGGTGTTCTGGGGCTCCCACCTGTTCAGTGGTTGCTGCAGATGTGGATTTTCAGGCTTCTGATAAGATCCACTTTCCCTTTCAAGATGGCGTGGTTTCCCCGTGTGAGCCTGTAGCTCCAGGATGGGACCCAGCTGCAGTGGGGTCTGCCAGGTCAGGGAACCCTGTCTAGCAGTCCCCCACCTTCTCCTGGAGTTTAGATGTCCCTTAGCTTGCTAACAAACACTCCCCGTGCAAACCTCAGCTGTTCTTTCTTTCTGCTCAGGGACACGGCTCAGAATACATCTGTCTATTCTGCAGCAATTTTCTCACTCCCTCCTACATTATATGTTAAGTGATATAATATTTTTAAAGATAGATTGTAGGTGAAGGAAAATAATTAAAATAAATAGAATATTAAAAGTAGTCAATGGATTAAAATACATGAAAGGATGAAAAATAAGCAAAGAACAGAAAGACCTATAGAAAACAAATAACATTGTAGCTTTAAGTTCAGGCTAAGTACATTGATAATTACATTATTTGTCAATGGTCTAAAATATCTGAATTACAAATCAAGACCTAATTTGGCAATGTCCATGAGAAACTCAATTTAAATACAAAGACAGTTTAAATAGAAAGTATAAAAAAATCATAAAATATCAAAACACCAATCATCAGAGAACTTGAGTATGTTAATATCAAAGTGCAATCAGTTCAAAAAATATTTTCAGACATAAAGAAATTATGTAATAACAAAGGGTCAGTTCATCCAGAAGACATAATGCAGAGTATGTCTGCATATGTGGTAGACGTTCTCGAAGATAGCCATGCCCCTGGAATATCTACTTCCTAAAATCAAAAACATCAGATGACATGCTGTCAATTTTGATATCCTATCTAATAATAGAGTAACATGTAAATTACCATCACTCCGCTACGCCTACGATTGGGCGGCGGGAGGCTGGGGGGCGGGACTCTGGGTGGCCTATCCGGCCATTGAGAGGCACGGATCTGCTGCCACTGAGGGGGCTACCCTGCTGTTGAGAGGCGCAGGGGGCGGGACGCCCACCCCCTGTGCCTCTCAACGGCCAGATCCGCGGCCACTGAGGGGGCCTGCTGTGGACACCCAGCTGCGCCTCTCAATGGCAGGGTAGCCAGGTGTCCGCGGCAGCCCCCCTCAGCGGCCGTGGACCATCAAAAGCGTGGGAGCTGAGTGCCTGTCTGCTCCGGCACCAGGCCTTTCAGAAGCCTCCACCAAGCCAGAGGCTTCTGAAAGGTCTGGTGCACCAGCGGACAGGCACCCAGCTCCACTGAGAAAAGCGAAAGCATGTAGGGGACCCTACACGTGCATGATTCAATCATGCACTGGGCCTCTAGTTAGGTTATAAAAAGATTTATGAAAATATCCAAATATGATTGAAATAAAACCCCAGGGAAAAATTTAAAAGTAATATAAACTGAATAAAAAGAGAAATAAAAATATTACTTGTGGTATTCAGATAAAGTAATGCTTATAGAAAAATTTATACATTTAAATGCTTACTTTAATAAAGATGTTAAAATTAATGAGTTAAGCCTCCATATTAAGAAGCAAAAGGGGGGCAGTGTTAAATTTAACTCAAGGTAAATACAATAAAGTAAAAATAAAAATGAGAGTGGAAACCAATGAAATTAAAAAAATAGATAACATTGATGAAACTAATGTTGTGTTTTTAAAACAGCCCATAAAATTTATATACATATAGGTAGACTCTCCATGAAGTAAGATAAAAATACAAATGATTCATATTAAGAATGTAATAGAAGATACCAAGTGGGGTTTATTCCAGGCATGTGACTTGGTTTATCCTTCAAAAATATGTCAATAGAATTCACCATATTAACAGAGTAAAGGAGAAAAGCCATAATCATAATAGTTGTAATAGTTGTAGAAAATTCATTTGATGATATTTAACATCCATCTTTTACAAATTGATTAGGAAGAGAAAGTAATTCATTTAAATTGATACAGTATCTACTAAAAACCTCCACTGAACACTCTTAATGAATTGTAAATTCCAGAATGAGTTTGCCTTAAGATCAAGAATTAAGTAAAGATACTTGCTCTTACCTCAACTTAGTTTGAGGGATGGTTGCCATTGAAATAAGGTGAGGAAAAGATACAAAGGCATAAATATTGGAGGGGGAAAAAAACAAAAGTGTCTTTATTTACATATTACATTGTAATTTATTTTCCATAAATAAAGAATCTAGTAATAAACCATAATATCTAATAGGCAAATTTATCAAAGTTGTAGCATATAAAATCTTCTCTAATAAAATGGTAATATGCAAATTAACCATCACTCCGCTACATAAGCCACACCCACCAGCCTAGCACGGCCACCAGCCAATCAGGGTGAGTATGCAAATTAACCCAAACCAAGATGGCTACAGCCACAGAGAGCAAGGTTTCCCAGGTAACAGAGCAAGCCAAGCTTTCCATAGCCGTTGCAGGCCTAAGCCTCCACTCAAGCTACAAAGTTTCAATTATAGAAGGTAAACAAATTCAAACAAATGGCAACAGAATGGAGCTTGAGAGAGCAGGCCAGGGTTGCCGGCGGCAACAGGGGAAGCAAAGCTTTCCACACACCCTGGCTGGACCCACATGCTTAAGCTTCAAAGTTTCAATTGTAGAAGGTGAATTAACTGCCACAGAGATGGCTGCCGCCCGGGAGGGAACAGCAGGCTTGGCTCTGCTCCAGGCTACAAAGTTTCAATTGTAGAAGGAAAATAAATCCCAGATACCAGGGCCTCCGCTTGGGTTGCCAGGGAGCGTGGCCCGCCTGCAAACCAGCACAGGCCCCTCGCTCAGGCCACCCCACGCCCCAAGAGAACCCCACCCTGATCCGGGACACCCTTCAGGGCAAACCAGCTGGCCCCCACCCATGCACCAGGCCTCTATTTTATCTAATGAAAGAGTAATATACAGATTGATCATCACTGCAACACATAATATAGCTGCCCCCATGTGGTCAAAGATCCTGCCCCCATGTGGACACAAGATGGCCACTACAAGATGGCCAGCAGGGGAGGGCAGTTGGGAGGCACCCGGCCTGCAAGGGAGGGCAGTTGTGAGGGACCAGGCTTGCAAGGGAGGGCAGTTGGAGGTGATCAACCCTGCAGGAGAGGGCAGTTAGGGGTGACCAGGCTGGCAGAGGAGGGAAGTTGGGGGCAAACAGGCTGGCAGGGGAGCAGTTAAGCATCAACCAGGCTGGCAACGGAGTGGTTAGGGGGTGATCAGGCTGGAAGGCAGAAGCGGTTAGGGGCAATCAGGAAGGCAGGCAGGCAAGCAGTTGGGAGCCAGCAGTCCTGGATTGTGAGAGGGACGTCCGACTGCCCATTTAGGCTCGATCCCACCAGGATCGGGCCTAAACGGGCAGTCGGACATCCCTCCAGGAGTCCCAGATTGGAGAGGGTACAGGCTGGGTTGAGGGACAACCCCCCGCAGTGCACGATTTCGTGCACCGGGCTTCTAGTCAATATATAATAGTTTATAACTCTTTATACTAAAAGTAAATGATTGGAAAATAAATATCAAAAATACCATTTATAATAACATTGACAACAAGATATTAAATCATAAAATTTTCAAAATACTTACAAGATCTTTATATTGATAGTTATAAAGCATTATTGAGATAAAAATCTTAATATATAGTTATATCATTTGAAAGACTGAATACAATTAGATTGTAATTCTCCAATTATTCTATAAATTTAACTTAATCTTAGTCATAGTCCCAGTAAGCATTATTTAGTAGTATTTGGTAAGTTGATTTCAAATTTATTAAGAAAAGTAAAGAACCTCAAAGAGCAAAGAGCTCTTTTTAAAGTAGAGCAACTGTAATTGAAACAGTGTGATAAGGATAAGGATAAACACATATTCAATTAAAAGGAATAGATAGCTTAGAAATAAACACACAGATATCTGGGCAATTGGTGGTTGAAAAAGTTGCCAAATTAATACAATGAGTATTTTCAATAAATGTTGATAAAGCAAATGAACATTTGTACAGAAATACAAATATCTTGACCTTTATACTAAATAAAGAATTAATTTGATATGAAAATATAATTAAACACAAAATCTAAAACTATTAGACTCTAAGATAAACATAAAAGAAAAATCATTTGATATTTGGATAGACAAATGCATCTTATATAGGGAAAACTTTAACATAAAAAGACTGATACGTTAGAATTCACAAAATTATTAATATCTGTTTTTCACAAGAAACTCCTATGAAAATGAAAGGCAAGAAGAGTATATTGCTAATACATATATCTGACAAAGAGTTTGTGTTCAGAATATGCCTTTTTTAAAAATTCCTTACAACCCAAGACAAAAATTCCAATAAAATTAAAAATAGGCAAAATATTTTAACAGTCACTGCACAATAAGCACTTAGGAAGTTGCTCATCATCATTAGTCATCTGATAAATGCAAATCACAGCACATTTAGATACCCGTACACACTCATAAATTAACATGACTTGATGACCTAAAGTACTAGCAAGATGAAGAGCAATGAGAACTCTCAGAAATAGCTTGTGTCAGTATAAAACAAAACAACCACTCTGGAAAAGTCTTTGACACTTTCTTATAAAGTTAAATATATGTGTACTACATATATCAGCAATTCTATTCCTAAATATTTACCCTAAAAAACTAAATAAATATGCCTATAAAAAGACTTGTACATAAATATTGATAGCACATTTATTCAAATTACCCCATACTGAAAAACAACAACAACAACAAAAAAAAACACACAAATCAAAACTTCCATAAAAAGATGGATGGATAGATGAGTAAATCTTCACATATTTATACAACTCATACAATGGAATGCTATTCAGTGATTTTAAAAATACAGATATTAACCACTGGTTAACACCAGTTTGAAGGAATCTAAAAAAACATTATGATGGCCAGAAGAAGCTAAATACAAAATAATGCATACACTATAATTTCACTTATATGAAATCCTACAACAAGCAAAATAATGTATACTAGAGGCCCGGTGCACAGATTTGTGCACATTGAAAGTAAATTAATTAGAAGGTGGCTGACAGGGCAGGACTGAATGAAATGGGCTGGACACACTCTGGAACCAACCTTCCATGGTCCCTCCCCAGCTGGTCACACCTGGGGCAGTGCCAGGGCTCAAAGAGCATCTGCAGAGTGAGTGGGGTCCCTCCGGCAGGTGGAGTCCCTCGGCGTGGCCTGCGGGAATCGGGCTGAAACTGACAGTCTGATATTCCCCAAGGGGTCCCAGAAGGCAAGAGGGCACTCTACAAAGATGTTGTCACTCAGCAGCTCCTGCATTGAGCGTCTTCCCCCTGGTGTCATTGCATGTCATAGCTACTGGCCGGTCAGCTGGTTGGCTGGTCGTTTAGGCATATATATATATACTAGAGGCCCGGTGCACGAAATTCGTCCATGGAGGGGCGTTGTCCCTCAGCCCAGCCTGTATCCTCTCCAATCTGGGACCCCTCGAGGGATGTCCAACTGCCCGTTTAGGCCCGATCCCGGAAACGGGCAGTCGGACATCCCTCTCAGAATCCAGGACTGCTGGCTCCCAACTGCTTGCCTGCCTGCCTTCCTGATTGCCCCTAACCAGTTCTGCCTGCCAGCCTGATCACCCCCTAACCAATCTGCTGCCAGCCTGTTTGCCCCCAACTTTCCTCCTCTGCCTGGCCACCCCTAACTGCCCTCTCCTGCAGGGTTGATCACCTCCAACTGCCCTCCCTTGCAGGCCTGGTCCTTCTCAAATGTCCTCCCTTGCAGGCCGGGTGCCTCCCAACTGCCCTCTCCTGCTGGCCATCTTGTGGTGGCCATCCTGTGTCCACATGGGGGCAGGATCTTTGACCACATGGGGGCAGCTATATTGTGTGTTGCAGTGATGATCAATCTGCATATTACTCTTTTATTAGATAGGATAGAGGCCTGGTGCAGGGGTGGGGGCCAGCTGGTTTGCCCTGAAGGGTGCCCTGGATCAGGTGGGGGTTCCCTTGGGGCGTGGGGTGGCCTGAGCCCAAGCCTCCTGCTTGGTCCGTGGCGGCAGCCATCTTGGTTTGTTTAATATGCATACTCGCTCCTGATTGGCTGGTGGGTGTGGCTTGTGGGTGTAGCAGAGTGATGGTTAATTTGCATACTACTCTTTTATTAGATAGTATATATATATGTGCGTGTGTGTGTGTGTGTGTGTGTGTGTGTGTGTGTATGTATTATCCTACTTTATTGTAGTCACCTATAAAGAGAAAGCATCTGTAATGATAAAAGCATAATATGCAAATAGACCGAATGGCCGAATAGTGGAATGACCTTTCTGACAACCACGCTATAACACTCACTGGCGCCAGGCCAGTCAAGGCAGTGTGATGTGATTGGTCGGGGGGCCCGATCATTGCCACATGATTGCCCCGCAGAGGGAGGCCCAGGCCACCGGTCGGCAGTCATTAATTGGGTGGCTCCACGATTGCCCCATAGAGGGAGGCCCAGGCCACTGACTGGAAGGCTGCAGCAGGTGGGCGGTGCCTCCCTCTGTGGGGGTAATCCATCGCGGAGCCCTGGCCAGATGGGCAGGGCCTCCCTCGTTGGGGCGATCAATTGTGGAACCCCACAATCAATAGCCCCAAAGAGGGAGGCCCAGGCTACCCGGCCGTGGCACTGTGGTGGGTGGGCGGGGCTTTCCTCTCTGGGGTGATTGATCATGGGGCTCCCAGACTGTGAGAGGGCGCAAGCCAGGCTGAGGGATACCCGCCCCCCGAGTGCATGAATTTCATGCACCAGACCTCTAGTATATATATATATATAAAGCAGATATGCAAAGTGTCCCCTCAGGAGTTTGACCAGAAGACCAGGAGTTCGATCACTTGCTATGACATGCGCTGACCACCAGGGGGTGGCATGGAACAAAGGCAGGCTTCGGCCAGTAGCCAGAAGGAAGGCCCTGGCCAACAGCTGGAAGGCCTTGATTGGCCCTGATCACCGACCAGGCCTTGGGACCCTACCTGTGCACTAATTTCATGCACCGGGCCACTAGTAATAAATATTTGATAACAATTTGTCATAACATTTTGGAATGTAAGCATATTTTTTCTGTTAAATACTTAAAGTAATTCTCTGTGCCCTTCCTTAACAGCAGCATGACTCAATCAGAAAAATTCCCACACATCTGTGAACCTTCTAATATGATTGTGGTGATATGTACCAAAAATAGTTTTTCGTTTTTTTTTTATTTAATTTTTTCCATCATCTGGTATCTCTTCTATACCCTCTACAACCTTGACCGATTCCTCTCCACTCCCACAGTCACCACACTGTTGTCCATGTCCATGAGTGCTCTTTTTTTTTTCCCCTCAATTCCACCCCACCAACCTCCCACCCCAAGCTGTTCTGCCTACTCTCTATCTATGAGCCTGTCTCTATTTTGCTTGGTACAGTGGTTGGCAAACTCATTAGTCAACAGAGCCAAATATCAACAGTACAACGATTGAAATTTCTTTTGAGAGCCAAATTTTTTAAACTTAAACTTCTTCTAAAGCCACTTCTTCAAAATACTGTATTTTCTGGCGTGTAAGATGACTGGGCATATAAGATTTTCCTGGGTTAAAAAGATGTCTTATATGCCAGAAAATACGATACACACACACACACACACACACACACACACACACACACACACACACATATATATATACCGTATTTTCCTGTGTATAAGACAACCTTTTAACCCAGGAAAATCTTATACGCCCAGTCGTCTTATACGCTGGAAAATATGGTAAACTCGTCCAGGCAGTGGTATTTTGTGGAAGAGCCACACTCAAGGGGCCAAAGAGCCACATGCGGCTCGCAAGCCGTGGTTTGCCGACCACGGGCTTGGTAGTTCAGTTTGTTCATTAAATTCCTCATATGAGTGAAATCACATGGTATTGACTTTATCTGACTGGCTTACTTTATTTAGCATAATGTTCTCCAGGTCTATCCATACTGTCTCAAAGAAATTGCATTGAATCTGTAGATTGCTTTGAGCAGTGTGGACATTATAATGATGTTAATTCTTCCTATCCATGAATATGCTATATGTTTCCACTTATTTGTATCTTCTTCAACATTTTTCTTCAGCATCTTATAATTTTCTGAGTACACATCTTTTACATCCTTGGTTAAATTTATTCCTAAGTATTTTATTATTTTTGAAGCCATAGTGAATGGAATAGTATTGTTTTGGTCTTTTTGTTTGTTTGTTTTCCTTTCTGATAATTCATTATTTGTTTATTAAAAAAGCAACTGATTTGGGGATATTTAGTTGTATCCTGTTACTTTACTGAATTCATTTATCAGTTCTAATATTTTTTGGTAGAATCTTTTGGGTTCTCTTTATACAGTATCATGTCATCTGCAAACAGTGACTTTTTTACTTCTTTCTTTTCAGTATTGATGCTTTATATTTATTTTACTCATCTGATTGCTGTAGCTAGGATTTCCAGTATTGTGTTGAATAAAAGTGGTGAAAGTGGACATCCCTGTTTTGTTCCCAATATTATGGAAAATGACTTTTGTTTTTGCCTATTGAGTATGATATTGCTTGTAGGTTTGTCACATATGGCCTTCATTATGGTGAGGGAGTTTCACTCTATTCACATTTTGCTGAGAGTTTTTATCATAAATTACAGCTGGATTTTATCAAATGCTTTTTCTGCATCTATTGTTATGATCATGTGATTTTTATCCTTCAATTTTTATATGTGGTATATCATATTCATTACTTTGCAGATGTTGAACCAACCTTGCATCCCTAGAATAAATCCCACTTGATCATAATGCATGATATTTCTAATGTATTGCTGGATCCGGTTAACTAATATTTTATTGAGGATTTTATCATATATGTTCATCAAGGATATCGACCCATAATTTTCTTTATTTGGCATGTATTTATCTGGTTTTGGAATTAGAATAATGTTTTCCTGGTAAAATAAGCTTGGGTGTTTTCCCAACTCTTGAATTTTTTGAATACTTTTAGATGGATAGATGTTCATTCTTGTTTCAATGTTTGCTAACTTTCACCTGTAAATCCTTCAGGTCCAGGACTTTTGTTTTTTGGGAAGTTTTTTGTTTGTTTGTTTTTACTGCTTCAATTTCACTAGTTGTAATCTGTCTATTCAGATTTTCTGATTCTCTTTGATTTAGTTTTGGAATATTGTAAGTTTCTAGGAACTTATTCATTTCTTCTAGATTGTCCAATTTATTGGTATATTAGTTCATAATATTTTCTTACAATCCTTTGAATTTTTTTGGTATCAGTTGTTACTTCTCCTTTTTCACTTCTTAATGCATTTATTTCAGTCCTTCCTCATTTTTTCTTGATGAATCTGGTTAAAGGTTTGTCAATCTTATTTGTCTTTTCAAAGAACCAGTTCTTGATTCATAGGTCTTTTGTATTTATGTTATACTATATTTTATTTATTTCTGCTCTGATCTTTATTATTTCCTTTATTCTATTCACTCTGTGCTTTGTTTGTTGTTATTTTTCTAGTTCCTTTAAGTGTAAAGTTAGAATTGTTATTTTAGCTTTTTCATGTTTCTTGAGATAGCATATTAGGGCTGCTTTCCCTGTGTCCCACCGATTTGGGATTGTGTTCTCATTTTCACTTGTTTCAGTGTATCTTTTGATTTCTTACTTGATCTCATTGGTAACCCATTCATTGTTTAGTAACATGTTAATCAGCATCCCTGTCTTTGTGTATTTTTCAGTTTTCTTCTTGTGGCTGATTTCAAGTTTCATAACATTATGGTCAGAGAAGATGCCTGATATTATTTCAATATTTTTAAAGATATTGTGACTTGTTCTGTGTCTTAACATGTGCTCTATCCCAGAAAACGTTCCATGTGCATTTGGAAAGAATATACATTTTGCTGCCTTGAAGTGGAATGCTCTGAAGATCAAATAAATTTATTTGATTTAGTGTGTCATTTAGGGCTGCCATCTCCTTATTGATCTTCTGTTTGAAAGATCTATCTATTCACGTCAATGTGCGTTAAAATCCCCTACTGTAACTATATTGCTGTCAATCTTTCCCTTTAGGTTCATCAAGTTTTGCATATTCGGGTGCCCCTATGTTAGGTGCATAAATGTTTACAAGGGTTATATCCTTTTATTTTATTGATCCCTTTATCATTTTGTGGTGTCTTTCTCTCCCTTTTACTATATCCTTGGTTTTTAAGTCGATTTTTTCATATATAAAGGATTACTCCCCCAGCGTTGTTTTTTTTTTTTTCCTTTCCAGTTGCATGAAATATCTTTTTCCATCCCTTTGTTTTTAGTCTGTGTGTATCTTTCATTCTGAGTTGAGTCTCTTGAAGGTAGCATATATCTGGGTCTAGTGTTTTTATTCATTCAGCTACCTTATGTATTTTTATTAGAACATTTAAGTCATTTACATTAAAATCGGTTATATCAGATATGTATTTATTGCCATTTTATTTTTTAACTATATTCCTCCATTTTTTTCTTTGTCTTCTGCTTCCTAAAGCAAGCCCTTTAACATTTCTTGTAATGCTGACTTGGTTGTAGAAAACTTCCTTAGCTTTTTATTGTATGGGATGTTCTTTATTTCTCCTTCAATTAAAAATGATAGTTTTGTTGGGTATTGTAGCCTTGGTTGCAGGTCTTCTTTTTCATCACTTTGAATATTTCATGTCAATTTCTTCTAGTATGAAATATTTCTGTTATGAAATCACCTGACAGTTTTATATGAGCTCCTTTATATGTAACTGACTGCCTTTATCTTGTGGCTTTTAAGATTCTCTCTTTGTTTTTAACTTTTTTTCAGTTTAATAATTATCTGTCTTGGGTCTATCTTGTTTGAGACTCACTGTGCTTTCTGAACTTGTATTGTTATGGCAGAAATCAGGCCAGCAGGAAGCGACAAACCAGACGCACTCGGAGGTTCAGAAAAGGACTGTTTATTTGCACTGGTGTTGGCTCAGAGGAGTCAACTCCCAAGGCTGAGCTCCAAACAAAGTGGGGTTTGACCTTATATATCTCCCTAGGCTCTTTGTCTCCCTTATTTGGCATATATATACACATTCTAGACATTCTTTCTATGTTACATGCTGAGCTTCCAGTTATCTGTTGCAAGTTGGGGAGGAGGGGACACAACCTGAGACAGCAGAAACTTGACCCGCAGTGGACCCTGCTATAGCAGAAGCAGAAGAAGAAAGTGAGATTACAGAAGCTGAGGCGTGGTTATGGAGACGGCAAGCAGGGAGGGGCTTGCCATCTCAGTATGTCTTTTTCCTTCACCAGTTTAGGGAAGTTTTTAGACATTTATTCAACTAAGTTCTTGATCCCTTGCTCTTTCTCTCTCCTTCTGGTATCCCTATCACATGGATGTAGTCACGCTTCATGTTGTCTTTAAAGTTATCATAAAACACTTGGGGTTCCTAACTCAGGTTTTCTCTCGAATGTCCTTACGTGAGTAAGGACCTCGCAGAGGTGTCTTGGGTTGAACACTAAGATGTGCAGGGGCCTCATAGGGACTCCAGCATGCAGCTGTAATCAAACTTTGACCTGTCCAGGGAGTGCACATAGGGTTGGTCACCCAGTGCTCCTGGTCCTCATGGCTGTTTTAGACAATCAGGGAGAGAAACTGAGGCACATAAGAGGAGGGAAATGACCAGAGGCATCACTTCCTCTGGGAGCTCCCTCCATAAGTAACACACTTTGCCCCACAACACTGGACCCCCTCCTAGCTTGTGTCCCCGGTAGGTTATTTAGTTGGAGACTCATCCACTGCCCTTGCTACCACTGTTGTTCTCCTTGAGTGGACACTCCAATGGCTTCAATGGGAACCCCCTTTTGTTTGAGCCACCCCTCCCAAACGAGGATCACCAAATGAGGATCTCCTAAATCAACCTTCATGGTCCCCATTTGTTGGTCCCTGTTTACACCACTGGGGACTGAACTCCTCAGATGGTTCTTAGAGCCACCTCCCCTGCTGTGTCCCTGCTGCCCATGGAGCATGGTTCATGGCTCTCCAGTTCAATGGTGACCTAGTTTTTTCTTCCCACTCCTGGCATGAGACTCCAACAACCCTAAGTCCTTCTGGTGAGCTAATCAGGTGGTGGTGGTAACCCTCCACTATTTCTCCACCTACCAGGAATGGTTGACTTTGTGCCCCCCTCCCAGGAGAGGGCATATTTCCACACTATCTTATTCACTATGGTGCTAGGGGTCTTGACCCTGCACAGGGGACAAAATCTTAAAGTGAGGGTCATTCTCATACACTGGCCCTGATTGAGCCCCATTTTTCAGGAAGCCACTGTTCACAGCCTCCTTTTGGGAGGGCCCTGGTGAATACAAGTATAGGGTCCAAAGGGCTATTCGGATCCTCTGGGGGACAAGACATGGAATTCTACCCTTACAGACCATCTGTTTGCAGACCATCTTAATTCTTCTCCTACAGGAAGGGATCTGGGCCGTACAAAAATATGCATATCACTGTGTGTATTTTAGGGAGCAAACAAGGGTTACAATAGGCTTCTCCAAATCAGAAGGATGGACACCCAGCAGCAGGTTTGGGTACCCCAGGTCTCACTGGTAAGAGCGACTAGTCCAGCAGACCCTCGTTTGTGGTTGCACACAATGAGGCAATTGTTCATTTTTAGGAGAATGAGCTAAAAGTGTGCTTTCTTCACATCCCTTTGGGAAAGGAATGCCCCAAATAGAGAAGGGAGGGTCACAGGACATGATGGGCATCCTTTTGTGTGCTACAGACGGGAATCGCGTCCTCTTCACCCTGTGCAGACAGCTCCGTGGGCTCCATTCTTAAACTCTGGGATACATTTGACCCACAGACTCCAAAGAAGAACATCTGATCTTTTTTGCACCCAGACCTGGCCTCAGTATCAGCTAGCATATGGGGAGAGCTGACCCCCAGAAGGAAGCCTCAATTATAACACCATTTTACAACTAGACCTCTTTTGTAGAAGGAAGGTAAATGGTTGGAAGTCCCGTATGTCCAGGCTTTCTTTACCATAAGAGAGAAACCAGGTTACATAAGGACTGTAAGATCAATCCCTCGCTCTTGGCCATGGTAACACAGGATCCACTGAAAAAGGAAGTGGAGGCTACACCGTCACCAGTGCCCCCATTTGAACCCTCTTATTCACCATACCCAGGGCCACCGGAGAAAACATCTCCTCCAGCAATGAGACCCACACTTAAACCGGACTTGGTCTCAGCATAACCCAAGGGTCTGCATCTCTTAGTTGAACAGGCAGATGGAGAGTTTGGCCCTACCCTGGTACAGGTCCCTTTTCACTCCGGGATTTAAGTCAAATTAAGAGTGATCTAGGAAAATTCTTGGATGACCTAGTCAAGTATATTGAGGTCTTTCAAGGCGTCATACAGATGTTTGATCACTCTTATAGAGACATTATGCTTTTATTGTGCCTAATTCACCCACTGAGAAACAAGCTGTACTAGAGAAGGCGAAGGAGTTTGGGGACCAACATTATATTACCTATGCTTGAGGTGTAGAGGACCCCAAGGAAAGGAAAAAAAAAATTCTTAACAGGACATGAGACAGTTCCCCCAGTGGACCCCCAATTGGGAGGCTGACTGAGAAATGTGGGAAATAAGACATTGCCAGGTTTGAATAATTGAGGGCCTTTGGTGTAGTAAAACCAAACCCTTCAGTTACTCTGAGCTGGCCACTATTACACAGGGGGGCAGATGGGACCCTTCAGTCTTTTTGGAGAGACTCAGGGAGGCACTGGTTAAGCACACTAACATGGCCCCCAATCCTACGGGCGGACAACTGATTTTGAAGGGTAAATTTATGACCCAGTCAACTCTAGACATCAGGAGAAAGTTACAGAAATTGGCTATCGGTCCTGAGAGTACCTTAGAGAACCTCCTGAAAGTTGTCGCCTGTATTTTATAATAGAGATCAGGAGGAGAAAGAGAGGAAAAACAAGAGAGACCAGGCCAAGGCTAGAAAATGGAGAGATCTTAGTGTCCGCGCTCCAAGAAGCCAATAAGGCTCTCCACGCAGAGTGTGGAGTTGGGCAGTTAGTCCCAGTCACTTGTTACAACTGCAGCCAAACTGGACATACGCACCAGATTTGCCCCAAGGGGCGAGGGAAACTGCCCCCTAAGCCCTGTTATATCTGTAAAGGAGACCACTGAAGGTTGGACTGCCCTCAGAGATGAAG
The DNA here is from genome assembly GCF_951640355.1 of Cnephaeus nilssonii. NCBI lineage: Eukaryota > Metazoa > Chordata > Mammalia > Chiroptera > Vespertilionidae > Cnephaeus > Cnephaeus nilssonii. The sequence continues at coordinate 73,246,438 of NC_137083.1, read as the reverse complement.
GTCCCATGTAGCAGAATCGATAACTCAGCTGGTCCAACAGGATCGATGGGCCCCGGGGCCCCCTTACCCAGCTCCCCATAGGACTGTCATCTCCTCCCAGGATCACCAGGTAATCCTATTGAGCACAAGGAAATTAATTTCATCCTCAATACTGGAGCCATTTTCTCTGTACTCTTTTTGAACTGTGGTAAATATTCTTCAGAGACTGTGGCCATCACAGGAGTGTCTGGGAAACTGCTAAAGAGATATTTTCCCCAATCTTTAGGGTGCAGTTGGGATGAGTTGTTCTTTTCCCATGTCTTCCTGATCATGCCAGAAAGCCCTGTGCCCCTTTTAGGGTGGTATAGCTTAGTCCACCTGGGAACAATTATTCATAGGTGTCTAGAACAAGTACCGTGTCTTCCACTGATAGAGGCTGAGATCAACCCTGACATTTGGTCCACGCAGAACCCAAGGTCCTTTATTGTTCTGGGTTAGTGGGAAATAAGATTCTGAGGCTAATGTCCCAGTCCCTCCTTTGGGGAGCACTCATTTATATACTTTAGGGGTTGTTTTTGTTTCTGTTTTGAAATAGGATAAGATCTCCTTATATGCAAGATTTCATGCTGTTACAGTCTACTCAAGAAAGACAATTATGGGAAACAAATCTTCCAAACCCCCCAAGTTTTTCTCCTAGAAGGGCCAGCGCTTCACAAGAGCCCTGGGGCAGGGCCAAATCCCACTTTGTAAAAAAAAAAAAAAGTTCAAGTCTTTGGTAACTTAAAATATTGGAGTTCTGCTGGGTTAAATAGTAAAAATTATTAAATATCTAGGTATTTAAAAATAACAGGATACTGAAATATTAATTCTAACTAATTGGAAAGAAATTATATGGCTTTGGTGTAATCAAAGGCATGAGGCATGGGGATGCATTTTGAAGGGAAAAAGAAAGTGGGTTCTAAAGCTGGTTATACCTGAAAGTTGTAAGTTTTGTGAAGAAAGGTTTATGAAAGTTTCAGAAAGGTTTGTGAAAGTTATAGAATGTTTGTAAAGAGAAATGTTGAAAGGAAGTTATATACATGGCACAAGCCAGTAAGCCAGGACAAGTGGAATAGGGAAACTGAGATGGTTAAACAGCAGTTTGGAGCCATCTAGTAAATCCTATCTTTCCTAAACCAAGGACTCTTAAGGGTAAATGATTTGCATTTTTCCTCCCTAACCAGAGGGTAAATTGTTCATATCAACCGACTCAGGGAGACAGGTAGCTGAGAGGAAACTGCCCAAAGAATTGCTGCAGTGCAGGATCAAATAGATTCGCTGGCAGCAGTAACCCTCCAAAATAAGAGAGTGACCTCCTCACAGCCGAGAAAGGGGGCTATGCCCATTCCCAGAGGAAGAATGCTGTTTCTATACCAATCAGTCTGGCATAGTAATGGATAGGGCCAAGAATCCAGTTGGTAGGGCCTCAAAAGTCTGACAACAACTTTTGGAATCTTGGGGCATCTGGCTACAGAATCTTAACTGGGTCTCCGGCTTTAACTTCTAATTGGACACCTCTTAATGCTTGTGCTGGCACTTATCTTTGGCCTTTGCTTGTTAAACCTCCTAATTCATTTTATTTCTTCTTGAGGCTATAAAACTCCAGATGGTCCTACAGATGGAACTACAAATGCAAGCAACCTTCTTCCCTGGACCCCTACCTAGATAGGCAACCTCCGATGGACCCTGACAGCTTCTTCCGGTCAACACCCCCACTCAGCAGGAAGCAGCTAAAGTGGTTGTCACCCCTGTTCCCAACAGCAATTGGGGTTTCCTAATTGGAGGGGAGACTGAGAGGAGTTAGAAACAGTAGTAGGCAGACAGAGTAAGGAGTGGAAGAAGGAAGACGCATGGACATGACAGTTGGAGCTAGCTGAAACCACAAAATGTTTGTCTTACAGAAAAACAGATGTCAGAAACGAAAAACGGGATGTCATGAGAAAAGGATGTTTTTCTTCAAGTGCAAAATAAAATGTTGCAAAAGAAATGGAGGAAGAGGGGAGGAGGAGAAGGAGTGAATGGTAGACTTTGAAATTGTTGCTAAGCTAATCAGAGGGTGACACAGATAAACAAGGGGTGGGTTTTTAGCAGATATAAGGGAGAAGAGCAAAATGCTTCAAAGGAAATCTATTTGGGTCCCTTCCTGGCTTATTTGAGTCCCCTCCCCAAGCCAGGAGTCTGTGTTTTCTTACAACAAACTTCTGCCTTGCTTGAACTCCTTTAGTCCACTGCTTCATTCTTCTATTCCATGAGACATGACCCCAGAAAGAATTCTTGCTCACCGGTTCTGGTATCGCTATCATCCTATGGAAATGTGTACTCTAGCTACTGCTATCGCTGTGAGTTAAAAAGTGTCCTTTTTCTGTGGATCATATTCTGAGAAAATTGTTTGAAAAATCATTGACTCCTTCATAGCCAGAATGGATTCCTGAATCCTTGCTGTTACTGCAGTGCCTTCAGCATGACGAAATTCAGATGCTATTGTGGTGGTGAAAGATAAACCCAGACCAGAACTGGTGCAGGGATATTTCTGCCTTATAAAGTTGAAATGCCCATGGGCAAGGTCCTGGTGAATAGCAATAAATGGCTTCCTTATTTCCCCTCCAGAGAACTGCACTCTAAATTTGGAGTCAGATTTGGGTTAGAGCCTTATTGGCTTTCCATTCTTGACCAGCTTTCAGCCATTGTTATTTTGTGTCCCCCAGCAAAGGGGGTGCAAATTTAGTAGCCCTAGTAGGATTACACAAAGGCTTGACATTTGGTAAATATCACATGTTGTGGCAATGCCACTTTTGCTTCAGTTGGCAGTCATTGGCTGCAAGGGTGCTCACATAGTGAACATATCCTTTGAATGTTGCCAGAGCAGAGATGGTAAGCATGTTTGAATTCCAGATCAGATTTGCCTAGAAGGGGTAGGAGGGAAGTGGGCAAGCTCACTTATGCAATATCAGTGGAGGGACAGGTGGTAGAAAATATAAATGCAAAGAACAATTGAATAAGCAATGAATATCAGGAGTGTAGTTTGTGGAGCTATAGAAGATGTATCAACCAAGAGGAAATTGTTACCCAGATTAACTTATTTAGATATTATCTATAATTAATTCCCTCCTTATTCTCAAGAAAAAGTTCTAAAGTAGAGGATTCTCTTAAAGGATGAGTTCTCTGTTGTGAGTTCATTTGTTTTATTGTGGAGAATTTATGTGGGAAAATTATTTTAAAGTGGGGGGGGGGTTGAGCTGGGCAATGATCTAGTGAGAACTTTGAGATTAGAGAGGTTTCTGAGAGCATCACTCCATATGTGTTCAGTAAATAGGGATAGTTACAAGAATAATTCTATAGATTTTGACATGCAAAGCATTTGCTTTTTCCTTTGCAATACGGAGAGACTTGAGCAAATATTTTAATATTTTATTTGTAGGTTTTTGGTTATTTGATTCTCTGAATATAACATTATGCTAAGATTTGAACTTCCATCAAGTTAGATATGTTTAAGGTATTTTTTCTTTAGTTCTTTTTTTATTATTTCAAAATGTGTTTTTATTAATTTCAGAGAGAGAGGAAAGGAAAGGAAAGAGAGGGAAACAGCAATGTGAGAGTGATACATCAATTGGTTGCCTCCTGTTGAACTCCAAGGTGGGCATGTGCCCTGACAGGGAATTAAACTGGTGATGTTTCTGTGCATGGGAGGACTCTCAACCACTAAGCAACACTGGTCAGGGCTTTTTCTTTATTTCTTAACTAGAGGCCCAGTGCATGAAATTCATGCACTGAGGGGGTGGGGGGAAGTGTCCCTCAGCCCAGCCTGCACCCTTTCCAATCTGGGACCCCTCAGGGGATGTCTGACTGCCAGTTTAGGCCTGATCCTGCAACCAGCAGTCGGGCATCCCTCTCACAATCCAGGACTGCTGGCTCCTAACCACTCACCTGCCTGCCTGCCTGATTGCCCCTAACTGCTTCTGCCTATCAGCCTGATTGCCCCCTAACAGCTCCCCTGCCAGCCTGATTGATGCCTATCTTCTCCCCTGCTGGCCCAATTGCCCCCAACTGCCCTCCCCTGCAGGCCTTGTCCCTCCCAACTGCCCTCCCATACAGGCCTGGTCACCCCCAACTGCCCTCCCCTGCAGGCCTGGTCCCCCCCAACTACCCTCCCCTGCAGGCCTGGTCACCCCCAACAGCCCTCCCCTGATGGCCTGGTTGCCCCTAACTGCCCTCCCCTCCAGGCCCGGTCACCCCCAACTGTTCTCCCCTGCCAGCCCGATTGCCCCCAATTGCCCTTCCCTGCTGGCCTGATTACCCACAACTGCCCTCCTCTGCTGTCCATCTTGTGACGGTCATCTTGTGGTGTCCATCTTGTGATGACATGGGGGAAGCCATCTTGTGATGATGTGGGAGAGGCCATCTTGTGATGACATGGGAGGTGGCCATTTGTGGCAGCCATCTTGTGACGATGTGGGGCGACCATCTTGTGATGACATGGGGCAGCCATCTTGTGTTGACGCGAGGGTGAGATGCCACCTAGGCTTTTATTAGTATAGATGGGAAACTGGAATTAAAAAAAAAAAAACCTGAAGTAAAAAGTTTTTTGCCTCTTCATCCATACATATATATTTTCTATAGTAATACATTCATTAAAAGCAATACCTTCATTAACATTTGAATAGAGAATCATTACAAGACAGTCAGTCACAATAAAAAATAGTCTCCCTATTCATTAATTTGTCTTTTTTCCCATTTTATAGTCAAATCAGTTACAACAGAGTTTAGGTAAATGAAGTATTCTCCTATCATCAATTACAAGTTAATATAGTCTATTCTGCAATTTATCTTGAAGGCAGGCTTTAATCTTCCCACACATATTAGAATAAGTGAAACTGATTTCAGTCCATTTTACCACTGCATAAACTGAGGTTTTTAAAAAGTAGAATAAATCATATGGGTGATATTAGTGTAAATCTCAGAATTTGAAATTTGACATTGTCTCTGAACTCATAGAAAATTTAACCTCCTACTGATAAAATTTAATTGACAACTCTATAGCACTATTATGAGAATGCACTTGTAATTATATGTAATCTACTATTAAATTCTAATTAAAGACTATAGAAGTAACCCTGTTTGAAACATTAATAATGTTGTTTGTGATATAATATTATATGTATGATTCTGGAAAGTAAAATTATGTGTCATTCAAGATGTCACACATAAATGTAGAATGAAATCTAAATGAATGGTGATTTTTAAAATCACCAAATAAATTATAAATGCATTAAAGACAGATCTGTAAAAATGATCTTCTAGAATAAAAAGTGAATATATAACCTGTTTGCTATTGTTCCAAGTATATGAATTAATAGCTATAAGAAATATAATACCTGGTTACTCATACTATGTATCTGAAAGCTGTCATACTAATTGTTTCTTTTAGAAATACAGATAATTGTAATCCAGTGATTGCCTTTGTTCCAAGCAATATATTTTAATTATATTTGAAAAATGTAATTAATAATAATTATATTATTACAACTGCACAATATTAATTACAATTACATTTTAATTAAGAGCTCTAATTCCATTTAAAAAAATAGAAGTAATTTTCAAGCTCAAGATATTCTTTCAAATCCTAAATGTTATTTTTTTAAATTATTGCTATTCTCTTTAGAATAAGTATTTTCTCTTTTTACCTAATTGACCTCATGATGTCCTGAATATATTGTATTTTTTATTCAATATTCATCTTTAACCAATAAAAGAAGAACCAAGTCAATCAGAAAACTAGTTGGATAAGTTATTTCTATTTGTTTGTTAAAATGTAAGGAGGGTTTATTGTTGTTAAAAATTGTTGAGTTGATGTATTTTATTGAATTGACCAATTATAATAGTCTAGATGGCAGACTATTGGTCTCCAAGTTTTGTAGAGAGTAGTCAATTTATTTGACAATAATATATAAATTCTTAGGACACTACATCAGTGAATCAATTTTATTTTTTAAATATATTTTTATTGATTTCAGAGAGGAAGGGAAAGGAAGAGAGAGAGATAGAAACATCATGATGAGAGAGACCCAGGCATGTACCCTTGACCTGAATCAAACCCAGGACCCTCCAGTCCGCAGGTTGACCCTCTATCCACTGAGCCACACCAGCTAGGGCTCAATTTTATTTTTGGATGTATTTGAGGTTATCTCCAGCTATATAGCTTTGGATCTTAAAAATAAATCAATAACAAAATATTTGGGAATGAATTATAAAAACACTTCATATAGGGATATGCTAATTTTGACCCAGTCTCTGGATTGTTTACTCAATTCTGGAGCATTCTTAGTTCTTACAACTGTCTCACAGTATATCAAAATATTAGATGACCATTTTCTAGATAAAATAATAGTTTTTTTACAATTCTCCAAACTGTAACCTCTAACCATTGGAAATATCATTAGAATTCCAGGATGGAGTAGATTACACTAATATTGAATTTGCAGAGGAAAGAGGATTTTAATATATTTTGATTGATTTCAGAGAGGAAGGGAGAGGGAGAGAAAGATGGAAACATCATGATGAGAATCATTGATCGGCTGCCTCTTGCACGGCCCCAACTGGGGATGGAGCCTGCAACCCAGGCATGTACCCTTGACTGAAATCGAACCCAGGGCCCGTCAGTTTGCAGGCTGACACTTTAGCCACTGAGCCAAACCAGCTAGGGCAGGAAAGAGGATTTTAAATTTATTCTGATCAATTCCTGTCTTGGAGTTTTGAAAAGCCTTTCTTATGACACAAAAGACAGATGTACATGCTAAATATTCCACCAGGTTATGTAACAGTATGCCAAAAAAATAAAAAATCATTTCTATGTGTCTTGCAAGGGAATCCTAAATTACAGAATAACATATGAAAAAGCCAAAGACTTAAACTTCTGATTCAATAGGGATTTGCATTTTTAACTAGTACCCTAGTTGATCATGATACATGAAGTTTCTTGATTGCACTTCTAGGATTACCAATCAAAGTGCTAAACATATCAGGATCAATTAGAATAAATAAAGATGTAATAAAAGAGAGAAATATAATACCAAAACCATACTATCATGGAGTAGAGCATTTCATCCATAAATAAAAATCCAGACTTTGATTCAAGAATAACCAAATGTTGAGGTCACCGGAGTTCATCTTTATTAAATAAATGGATTTAAAACTACCCAGGCATCATACTAGAAACTTAGAGGGTAAAGGATATTCCAGAATTTGGAGATATGTATTGGCTGGAAATGAATATTTCTTAACATGTTCTTAACTTAAGCATATTTCAAATACTCCTTTGACTTTAACACCATTGTTATATGCTTTCTCTGTTTTGAGAAGAAATTAATAACTAAAACCAATATATTACTGAGATATGAAAATGATAATTAAAACACAGTCTATCTACTAGGAAATGATCTGGCTGCGATTATTTAGGCTCCATTGATTGCCAAGGTTGTTGGCTAATTTAACTGGATAGGTAGATATCCTCCTTATCCACACTGCCCCCATGGGACAATTTCCTGAAGTTGCATGTTAGGGAGAGTTCGTTCCTAAAAATCAGATAAATGATGAGTAAAATGTTAAATATTTGGCCAAAAGTGAACAAGTTATTACATTTCCGTGCGAAATCCTTCAAGCAGGACTAGCTACACAATTTGAAGGGTTCAGCATAAAATAAAAATGTATGGCAAATTGTTAAAAAATCTTAAAAATTTCAAAACAGCAATAGCAGAACACTAAACCAAGTGTGGGCCTCTACTGAGTATGGAGGCTCTGTGCTATTGTATAGGCTGCATGCTCAGAAAGCCAGCCCTGCCACCCTGTGTATAGGAATCTTGAATGTAGAAAATTCTTGGGATTTTGGGAAGATGGCTCAGTTGTTATGTTAAAAAATATAAGTGATATTGATGAAGATGATACATCCAAGAACCAGTTGGGAAAGTTGTGATAATTATGTGATTAAAATACATACTCTGATGGCTAGTGACATGTTACATATATTTACTGTGAAAGGGAATGTTGGGTGGCTTAATAGATATGGCTAATTGAAATGATTCTGAGTAGCATGTAGCATGCACTTGGACTAGTTTCTACCACTAATTTGGAATTCAGCAGAATAATGTGAAGTCTTTTACTACTTAATTAAACTTTTGTAATGCCTGTTTAACCAAGATGAATAAAATACATAAATTGTATGAGGTGACATCTCATACACACAATAAAAGAGAAATGTAAAAATCAGAACAGTGGGTACATTAAACTGAGTCTTAATAATTGAAACCAATTTAATCATTTGAGATTTTATCCTAGCTGACGTAATACTGTAGCAGTTATATTCTAATTGTAACCTGTTTCATTTTACTCTGCCTTTGTAGTTAATTATTACAGTCAATTTGTAAAATGACATGGTTCCACATTTGCATAGGTCACTATTAAATAAATGAATAGCTGAAATTACTCTAGCATTGAAGTGTCAACTTTGGTAGAAGTCAAGAGGACTTCAAATGTTCTTGTAAAATCCCTTAATGTGTTAATGACCACTATTAAACTGCAATTAAAAGGCCAGAAAAATGCCTAAAACAGTTAATAGAAAAATAGCACAGACACAATTAAAATTATTCTGGAATTTTTTGACTGATAGAAAATAAAGTGGTAATCTGTAAAAGATGTAGTGTGAATCTATTTCCAACTGAAGGCAGATTTGACAGTTTAATGATAACAAATCACAGGCTGCCTTTTGGGGAAGCATTGAATGTCAGCTTGAAATTAACATCAGTAGTAAACAAGACAATGTGGTGACTTTACCTTGTATTTAAATTACTACTTATTATGTTACTAAATAATAGCTTTAAATACTTTGGTGTCCAGATTACTGATATATGGTCTATCTGTGTGAGATAAAGAGAGAAAGTACTGAAAGAGGATATGTTTAAATTTTTGTCATCTTAAATAAAGGATAACTGTTACGTCTTCACTGTGTAGTCTTGTGAGAGTTGCCTGGAAACCTTTCACTGACTCTGCTGTTCATCAAAACCCTAACATTGTCATTAGAGCACTTCACTCAGCATAGACATATTTCCAAGTATCAGGGATTTTAACTTGGAAATATACCAGGAAAAGACTTACTGAAGATTATACATAAATACTCAACTCGAGAGAAACATCTTAAACCGGAATAGATTGGACACTTCAACAAAAGATACTTATGCAAATTATAATCTGGGTAAAGGTTTTTATTTTTTGTTATAATCTACCCAGATTATTTCTTCTTGACCCAGCTTTCACAAAATGTGAAAATCACCTACATTTTTTTCTTTACTAAGTATAAGACACGGATGTACCAAAATGTTTGTGCTAAAATATACTTTACTACATTTGCCTATGGGCATGATGGCTAACTATAGTTGTAAATACAAATGAAAAAAACCACCAGTATAGTCATTAGGGTAACTTAAGTATGAATCCATCCATATACATATCCTTTTTCCATATTTATTTTAATATTTCAGCCATAACTATTTTTTGCCTTGAGTCATTTATATGATCCTAGTTCTACATTTAAATTCCTATATAAATTTCATTATTATTTTAAGCAGACATATGTCCAGGATAAATTTATGGATAACACTAAATCCTTAATAATGGCAACTTATTCATCTCTGATCACTGATCTTAATGATTGGTAGAATATAACATTAGTGGTGTGCTTCAATGGTGCATAATATTTATGTACTTTTAATGTCAACTCCAGCAAAAATCACTTGACCCATATCTAAAATGTAACCAGTGGGGAAAGTTGCATTAAATACTCACTACCATAGAAATGTTTTATAGTAGCCTAAGAGAGAAACAAAATACCTATTTTACTGGGGCAACCAAAAATTAGAAATTCTTTAGGGGCGTCAATGTGAGGTTCCATACTGGAAGCACAAGTTGATACACCGTTTTGTAGATTCCTTAAAGGCCTAATGGCCAAAAGTAGTTAGGAGAACATTCATAAACAATATAGCACTAAGTATATGAACTGAACAGTTGAGAGTGAATATTTCAAAAGTGGTATGGCCCCTCTTTAAAAGGTCATGGGAAAATAGTTTGGGGCAATTATTAATTCCTCCCAAAGGGCATTTAAAATTTCTATATTACATTGCTATTCAAATAGTACCATATACATTTTCTAAAATAAAATTATATTTTATTGGCAATTCTTTTTACAAAAATTCATTTTCTTACATTATAAGTTATCTTTAACAGCAAAACATTTTTCTTATAATTTTTGTCCTAAAAGAAAAATGAAAGAAGAAAAAAAAGTCTAGTAGTTACTTCCATGTTTATAACGTGGCACATTTGAATCAGTGAAACAAAAGTACCTATTTGAATGACACTTACCCAGTGTACATAAAATGGCAATTGAAATAAGGTTATGCTGTTTTCTGTGTCTCAACCTCAGAAGCTTTCTGAAAAGCTGTTTAACTGACTGAAAGGCCTTCAGTCCCATGTATCATATTGCAAATCCATAAGGTAGAATACGAGTAACTGTTATCAATATAACTTTTTTTTTGTAATGGTTGCACTTTATTATGACAAAAAAAAGGATATGTATATATATATATATCCTTTTTTGTATATGTATATGTATATATATATATATATATATATATATATATATATCCTTTTTTTGTCATATATATATACTAGAGGCCCAGTGCATGATTTAATCATGCACCTGGTGCACCAGCGGGCTGGCTGTCCGCCGGTGCACCAGGCCTTCCGAAAGCCTCCTGCGCGGCGGAGGCTTTCGAAAGGCCTTGTGCCGGAGTAGACAGCCGGCCAGCTCCCCCGCTTTGGCTTTTGATCGCGGGGGAGCTGGCCGGCTGTCCGCCGGTGCACCAGGCCTTCCGAAAGCCTCCGGCGCAGCCATGGCACAGACGCTGAGCTCGCGGCGCCAGTGGCGCCGCGAGCTCAGCGTCCTGCTGGCCCAATCAGCTACCCTGGCCACCCTGAGTCCCGCCCCCTGCGCCTCCTGCTGGCCCAATCGTGGGCGTAGCGGAGTGATGGTAATTTACATATTACCATTTTATTATGTAGGATGTGTGTATTTATATATATCCTTTTTTGTCATACATATATATATGTATATATATGTGTGTGTGTATATATATATATATATATATATATATATATATATCTCCTTTATTTTTGTCATACATATATATATATATATATATATATATATATATATATATATATGTATGTATTTTTTTTTTCTTGAAACAACCTAGACTGTACCAAGAGCAGGACCAAGAACAGAAATCAGGGCCTGGATTGGAAGCCTTCCGGGCAAGTAGAAGAGGCTCAGCTTTGCCCACTTACCAGAACATGCTTTGCTTGAGAAATATCAGGGACAGAAGAAAAGGTCCAGTGAATTTTCAACCATTGTGCTGCAAGAAATTTTAAAACATGCAATAACAGACTATTTAGTCAGGGGCTCTGAACTCTTTTTCCTTAGCTTGTCAAATAAAAAATGACAGCAGCCGACACAACCTTAGCCACCCAGTGTGAATTCCCTGTCTTGAACCATACATATATAGATCATATAATAGAATTGTATCTTATTGGTCATGTGACATAATAAGGTTAAATCTGATTGGTTAATTCTTGGTACCAGAAATCCTTACATACAAGTATAGGCACCTGCTTTTTAAAAAAAGTCACTTTGGACCAAAAAGAGTAGGTAATTACTATTATTATTTTTATAAATCAACATTATGCCTATATTTTATTCAGATGGGCAAAAAAAACCAAAACATGTTGTTATTGTGCTGCAGGATTTTAGTAATTCTTTAACGTGTGCCATGAAGTGAAGAAGGTTGAAAATCGCTGGTCTAGTCTATTACCAAGCTACTGGTATCCTTGATGAGCTGACTTCAAGAAAGAAGTAGACAGGTAGTGGGATAGGGAAGCATTGATAATATTTAATATTCAGGTGGTTCATTTCCATAGAAAGATGTTTTCATTGAGAATTGTTCCTCAGTAGTTTATTTTCCTGTCAGAGAGCAGCCCTAATCAGATTAGGAAATGTCCCCTAGAAATGGAGGTCTGCTAAGTGCTCTTTATGCATTCATAAAGAAAGGGTTGGAGGTACTTTGGGCAAAAAGTGTGAGGGATGAGGCCTCTAAATTAAAAGTATATTTTTTTGGAAGTATTTTCAATCAAATAGTTGACATTCCTTCATGTAATTCCTTATATAGTGTCATAATAATTTAAAGATGTACTCATTTATTCAATCATTTATCCAATACATATAACCTTATCTATACTAATAAAAGGGTAATATGCTAATTAGACCAGATAGACTGGGCGTTTTCCAGATGTCCTTCTGGACATTCTTCTGGACAAAGCCACGGTGGCGGGGGCCAAGGCAGAGTTGTTAGGGGCGATCAGGCCAGCAGGGGAGAGCAGTTAGGGGCAATTAGGCTAGCAGGGGAGAGTGGTTAGGGGCAATCAGGCCAGCAGGGAAGAGTGTTTAGGGACAATCAGGCAGGCAGGCAGATGCGGTTAGGGGCGATCAAGCAGGCAGGCAGAGGCAGTTAAGGGCGATCAAGCCAGCAGGGGAGAGCTGTTAGGGCATCAGGCAGGCAGGCAGAATGCTTAGGGGTGATCAGACAGGCAGGCAGGTGGATGGTTAGGAGCCAGCAGTCCCAGATAGTGAGAGGGATGACCGACTGCCAGTTTAGGCCTGATTGCCCCGCAGATGGTGACCAGCGGCGAATGTGGGAGGCCCGGCCTTGATCGATCGCCCTGCAGGTGGGATGGTGGAGAAGGTGAGGGGGCAACGCTAGGCAATGGCGGGGTGCCAGGCTGGGCTGTGGGGCTGCGAGGCTGGGGGTGTGAGCTGGGGCCTGATTCCAGCAGGCCACCCCGAGGGACCCCACCCATGCACGAATTCGTGCTCTGGGCCTCTAGTCTAATATAAAGTGCATGGTAAACAAATGATGGACACTGGGAGGAAGCAGGCAGGAGGCTCCTTTCACCTAGAGTCCTTTTACTTAGAGTCTGACGGTGGAAACTAAAAGTACAAAAAATACATACAAATAGGAAAATATTGCAAGAAATGAGCTATTAAAGAAATCATTACTTCCAGTTAGTTGGAATCCAAGAAACTGATTTTTAGTGAAGTGGCAGAGTTCAGACCCAGCCAAACAGACTGAAGAACACTGGGGATAATGTGAACAATGGCAGAGACTGAAAGTTCAATTTGCTAGCATAAGGATATACTCTCCACCTCACTGCTGCATTAGGTCAGAAAACAGATGAAAGCCAGATGATGAGACATTCTTCTAAAGCGAACTCTATTTGACAGGCACAGAGGGAAGGCTTAGGAGTATATGGGTGCCATAACTCAAGCTGCCCATTGGGAAGACGTGTCTGGTAGTGGTGTTAGGTTGACTGCTCTGTGATAAGAATGGAAACACAAAGAAATATTAATGAGACGTTTGCATATTAGGGCTGTACAAAGCATAGATTTGGAAAAGGAACATGTTATATTTACTTATTTTAGAAGCACATTCACATAAGTCTCCTTTGGGTTTAGAAAGATTAGAGTACTCCTCTTCGGCTTGCTGGTATTGATATATAGTTTATCTGGTCTTACACACATGTAAACTCAATTATATTTTTTAATGAATAATGTAATGGATATTTTCCAATTGTTTTAAAAATATTTCATCATATCCAAAATGTTTAATTACTTTTATTTTTTTAAATATATTTTTTATTAATTTCAGAGAGGAAGGGAGAGGGAGAAAGAGAGATAAAAACAACAGTGATGAGAGAGAATCATTGATCGGCTGCCTCCAGCATGCCCCACAGTGGGGATCAAGCCTTTAACTTGGGCATGTGCCCTGACTGGGAATTGAACTGTGACCTTCTGGTTCAACCACTGAGCCACACCGGTTGGGCTCATTACTTTTAAAAAGTGAAATATTATTATAATAATGTGGTTTATCAAAAACAATTCATTAACAATTTAAAAAGTTTAAAAGGTTTTTTAGATAATTTCCATCATGAGCATTCAATTTTTTGTTTGTTTTTTGAGATTGGAATTCTAACAGCTTTTGAAAATGTTTGGGGAAATATAGGAGAAAGTTAAAATATATTTGGAATAGGAATAAAGAGAATAATATGGAAGGCTCAATAGATCAGGGGAATTAAACTTAGAAGGACACATAGGTGATTACAGCAAGAGAAAGGAAAAGGAGAGAGAAAAAGTCCTGACATTCCTTTTAAAACTTCTGAAGTGTAGGAATGACCATTTTCTATGCTGTAGAAGGAAAGGAGGAAAATGACTTAATGAATTTAAAATATTTTATTGTAATGTCAATTAACCAGGTAACTCAGTAAATAGAGAAAAAGAAAACATAGGAAGGGGCATAAGGAAAAATACAGATAAGAGAATAAAAAAGAAACAAAGGACATATTAACAATGGAGATGGGAAGAGACTACACAGAAAAGGAAACAGGAAAACTACTGAAAGGACACATGCATGGCAGAAGTCAAGAGTAGGTTCAATTCGGGCAAGGGGAACAAAAGAAAAAATAAACAAATGGCACTACATCAAGTTAAAAGTTGTTTTTTTTTGCACAGCACAGGAAAGCATCATCAAAATGAAAAGGCAACCCACTGAATGAAATACCATATTCACCAATGATACATCTGATAATGGGTTTAATATCCAACATTTATTAAAAACAAACAAACAAAAAAAAAACCTCATACAACTCAACACTTCTCCAAAGAGGACATACAAATGGGCAATAGATGTATGAAAAGATGCTCAACATCACTAATCATGAGAAAATGGCAAATTAAAACCATAATGAGGCGCTGGCCTCTGTGGCCTCAGTTGGTTGGAGCATTGGTCAATGGACAGAAGGGTCATGGGTTTGATTCCCAGTGAGAGCACATACCCAAGTTGCCCTTGATACTCAGCCAGGGTGCTTGCAAAAGTCAAGCAAAAAATGTTTCTCTCTCTCTCTCTCTCTCTCTCTCTCTCTCTCTCTCTCACCCTCTCTCTAAAATTCAGTAAAAAACACATCCTCTGGTGAGGATTGAAAAAAAAATGTCACCTCACACCTGTCAGAGTTGGAAGCATGAATAAATCAACAAATAAAAATATTGGTGGAGATAAGGAGAAAAGGAATTCCCCATGCATTGTTGGTGGGAATGAAGATTGGTGCATCCACTGCGGAAAGCAGTATGGAGTTTCCTCAAAAAATTAAAAATGGAACTGCCTTATGACACAGTGATTTGGGTATATAATGGGGACATAAAAAACTAACTTGAAAGAATATATGCCCCCCCTATGTTCACTGCAGCCTTATTTACAACAGGCAAGATTTGGAAGCAGCCCAAATCAGTAGATGAGTGGGTAAAAAAGCTGTGGTACGTTTACACAATGGAAAACTACATAGCCATAAAAAGAAGGAAATCTTACTTTCTGTGAGAACATGGATGGGCCTGGAGAGTATTATGCTAAGTGAATAAGCCAATTAGAGAAAGACAAATACCATATTATTTTACTAATATGTGGAATATAATGAACAATTAAACAATCAAGCAAAATAGAAACAGACTCAGAGATACAGCGAACAGAGTGACAGCTGTTAAGGGGGTGGAAGATAGAAGGTCTAGGTGGAAAAGGAGAGGAGATTAAGCAAAAACAAGCAAACAAAAGCAAAAAACAACAACAAAAAACCACCCAAAACTCATAGACACAGACAACAGTATGTTGATTACCAGAGGAAAAGTAGGGTCGGGGGAAGTAGAAGAAGATAAAGGGATGATAAATGATGCTGGAAAGAGACCTGGCTTAGGGTAGTGAACACACAAGATAATATGTAGATAATGAATTATAGAATTGTGCACTTGAAAGGTACATTATTTTATTAATCAATGTCACCCCAATAAATTCAATTTTAAAATATTAGGTTCAAATACTCCAGCTGTATAAATATGGGAAGGTTCAACTTCAAATAATGACACTCTTATTAACTAACATATTTTTAAACATTGTAAAGTTATCATTTTAACATGCACTTTATTTTTTATTTTTTTAAATATATTTTATTGATTTTTTACAGAGAGGAAGGGAGAGGGATAGAGAGCTAGAAACATCGATGAGAGAGAAACATCGATCAGCTGCCTCCTGCACACCCCCCACTGGGGATATGCCCACAACCAAGGTACATGGCCTTGACCGGAATCGAACCCGGGAACCTTCAGTCCGCAGGCCGATGCTCTATCCACTGAGCCAAACCGGTTAGGGCTTAACATGCACTTTAACTAAAATTTGAAAGTCTGTGAAACTATGATTCTTAATTTTTTTAAATTAAAGTTTTGATTAATTTTCATTCTGTGATAAATTGTTTTATTGTTCATTTAGAAATATTCTTTTTGCTTAATTTTCAGAAGGAATGCTTTTAAATCAGCAATTACTTTGAATGCATTAGAATGATTTAGTTGCTCATATTGTTAGAAAAGTAACTAGATTCTAAACAAAAAAAAGTAATTGTAAAGTTGAGAAAATGTAGATATATTTAAAGCTGAGATGACAGTTGTTGAGCATTGTGATGTATCATCTTGACATGAACTGAATGATGTATATTAGTGACTGACAGTAGCAATGTCAGAATTTACATTATAGCACACACAAACTTCATGGGAATATACTATTAGCACCCACAGTAAGCAGTGATGAGTAATGAGATAAAAATTGACAATGTCTATAGCCATAAGTCCTCACAGCCAAGAATAATGAACTGCTCGTGTATACATAAAGGTATATGTTCATAGACATATACATAATGAAATATACATTTCATGCTTTCCATCAAAATTAAATTTTGTATTGCAATAAATGCTCAATACCTAAGTGACAAAGTTAATGTTGATGTAGATTAAATGTATACTATATTTGCCACAAAGCACTATGTCAAAGGTAGTGCTCTTTTAGAATGGGATGATCTGAAATATATGCTTTTCCTACCTTACATTTAAAAATGACCAAAAAATATATCTATTTTTCTAACTTCTTCTCTTTTATATTGTGCTAATAGTTAACCTTCTGTACACTTGATCTAGAAATGCTCTAAGCATTATGAAAAAAGTATTTTTCTTTTTATCATAGCTATCTCATATATTAGAATTTTTATCATTTAGAAAGAATGACATATTTGACTCAGAATTTTCTTTAGAAATTCAAATTTATAAGAGAAAAATAGTAATGATTAAGTATGCAAAAATCTAAGTAATTTTAGTACATTTAACAATGCTTTGAAAATCATGTTATGAAAGTAAAATTTAACACATTGTTGTGAGTGTATATGAAGACTCTGATTTGTGCAAATTCTTCAGGCAATAACTTTATATTCTTTTCCCACTTAATCTTTAGTTTTTAAAGAAAATATATTAAAAACCTTGTAGACCCCTCTCATAGTTGCTAAGACATCTAAGGTCAATAAAGGCATTTCACTCAGTTCTGTGGATTAGTAACCCCTGCACCAGCAAGCTTGAAATCTGATGTACAGCCAGAGAGCAGGGAGCGGGCAGAGAGACAAGGCTCACAGGTGCTACTCAGTGACAAGTGGCTGCCCCTGCAGTGGCGGTGGACACAGGAAGGAGCACAGTCTCACCACCAGAAAGCCTCAGTGATCAAAATAAAACATGGCGAGAAGAAAAGGACTTTCTAATCCAAAGAAACATTCAGCTTCTGGCAGTTAAGTAGATTACTACTTCCTTAAAAAAAAATTGTTGTGAATTCTTTTTACTTCCTCTCTGTGGTGGAGTAATAGAGTTGCTGGGCTATCAGAAAAAACATACACTTCATAATGAGTTAACTTCAAGCCAACCACACACACACACACACACACACACATACTCGGATTAATATTTTTCATTTGCCCTTAGATACAGATGTAATGAATAGTTATTATAAAAATCATGTTTTTTATATTCAAAATTATTCCTTTAACTTTATTGCTATATTTCAAATATTATGTATACAAATTCACACATTTATTCTTATATTATGTATTCTCAATATACATTTACAACATAGTAAAAAGTTATATTTTATATATAAAATGTAAATTGTGTAGACCAAACTAAAATTTTTCATTCATTCATTGTTGGCGTTATATATATATATATATATATATATATATATATATATATATATATATATATATACACACACACACACACACACACACACACACACTCTGAGTGGCCAGATTATTATGATCTCTGAATGCATAATAATCTGGCCACTCAGTATATATATATATATTTAGACCTAGTGCATGAATTCTTGCATAGGTAGGGGTCTGGCCAGCCTGGCCAGGGGGAGGGGACATGGGCGGTTGGCCGGCCTGCCTGCTGGTCAAACTCCTGATCGAGGGGACAATTTGCATATTAGCCTTTTATTATATAGGATATACACTGAGTGGCCAGATTATTATGCGTTCAGAGATCATAATAATCTGGCCACTCAGTGTGTGTGTGTGTGTGTGTGTGTGTATGTATATATATATATATACATATATATACATATATATACATATGTGTGTGTGTATATATATATATATATATATATATATATATATATATATTACATTTTATATGTCCATGCATATCATCTCTCTTTTGTCTATACTTGCTTTGTAGTTCTCACCTTCAATGAAGTTATACTCTGGTTCAGTTCTCCTATCAAAGAGACTAGTTACATGGGTTTTTAGCAAAAGTGCAATTTTGGTTTGAAAACTACGTAAAGAAAGCTACCTATCAAAAGTTAAATATGGGGCAGGGGGTGGGGGTGGGTTAGAAGGGGTGTGTGGGGGAAAAGGGGACATATGTAATACCTTCAACAATAAAGATTTAATTAAAAAATAAAATTAAAAAAGAAATCACAATATATAATAAAATTAAAAGTTCACATATTTTTAAAAAGTTAAATATGTTAACGGAGGTTAATTATGAGTAAATATGTCATTCTTAAAACATGAAAATAAAAGTAAAAAATATATAGTTGCAATATATTTCATGAGAGTAAACAATAGTTAGGTTATGGTGAGGAAATTGTCTTCTTTTTAGATATTTTGCATAGTTCTTTCTGTTCCTCAAGAAAAATATTCCCAGAATAATTTTTAAGGTTTGCAATACTTGTTTTATGTAAAAACTTGTAAATGCTGCCATCACTTTCCACATTGGATCAATTATGTAGTGTGAATAAATTAATTAAGCCATTTAAAATATGTGCAGCTATTATGAACTGAAATAATCAGGAAGTTAATTTTATTAGTATTAATTTATATGTTTATATTTTGCTCATTTTTATGTGCAGAGTTTATATTTTAATATTTGATTTTGAATGCATCAGGACTATTAAAAGTACACTTTTTCCTAAATGACATTTTAGTGAGTTTAGCAAAAAATGATAATCTGAATTTTTTTTAATTCACTTAATTTTATGACTACTTATATTGTTAACTTGACATCTCTCATGCATTTTTTTTAAAATTTCAGCTTGCGTTATTTCAAGTATATTTTATTCTAATGCACAGATAATTCTTTGGTGAATGTCTATTAAATCCAGTATTTCACTTGCTTTTCTGTGTTCTCAAACTTAAACAGAAATAATAAAGGAAGATAAACTTATAAGTATTTTTTCAAATTCATTACATTTATACATCCACTGTGCAAGGCATTTTGTTTTGATTTGCTTTGGTTTCTCTGACAGACTTTCAGGTGTATAATTCTTATTATATAAATGAAAACTGTCTCAACTTTGAATAGTATCTCTTTTTTTATGGGTCCACTTACATATCAAAAGTATATCCTTTCACACACTGACTCGAGCTGATCAACATGTAGTTTATTTTGATTTCATTGTTATACATTTAAATAACCCGTGCTCGTGGATTTTAGTTTGGTCTTATATTTTGCTTATTGCACTTAACATAAAGCATTGAATATGAATGCTAGCATATCTGAGTTTCAGGAAATAGAAATAGTCTTGCTTCTGAGTGCATTTGGTTTTAAAGAGGAATTTTGATGTGTAAAAATATTAATATAAATATATGTGTATATGTTATAAATGAAAGTATAGGTGTGTGCATGCCTGTGTGCGTGTACACGTGTATGTATAGATATGAAATAAAAAGACTTCTAGGTGCTCTCCCTAGTAACTTCAAAGACAGCATTTACAGAGTTTGACACACCTGTACATGCTGACAATGTTTGTATGATAAGCAATATTATTTGTTTTCTCTGATCTCCTTTCCCAGTTCTCAAACAATGCTATGTGTGTGTATATTTGCGTGACAATATGCATATATTTAATACTGCTGCATTTGTGCATGTTATTTGAATCACTTTAAGTCCAAAATAAAACTGCTAGATACAATATTTTAATATATAATCAGTAAGATTAAAAGAAATACATTTTACTAGTAGAACATATGTGCATATACTCAAGAGGACTAACAAGTCCAATATTCAGATGTTTTGAGGAAATATACATTTGCTTAAAATAGTTAAACAGACATTGTTCTTGAGTCTGCAGTATTTGAAGAGAGTTTTGTTTGTATATGTTGTATTTTTTTGTTTTAGACATTCTTGTTTGAAGTCACTGAAAAATGATAATCATAAGAGCTACTATTTATGTGTCAGGGAATATGCTATGTACTTTTCATGCATTATTTCATTTAATCTCTAACCACAAAGCTGTGAGTTAGATATTATTATCCTTACCTTACAAGATGGTTAAGAATTCACTGAATGTGACACAGTCACTAAGCAACAGATGCAAATGTCAAACCAAAGTTTATGCTCTAAGCATTATATTATTCAACATACGTTAGAAATAACTGAAGTTTACCCTCCAGGATTTCTAACAGGAATGCTGTTTGTTCTGATTGGGAAAAAATAAAAAATAGAATAGAATAAGACTATCATTCTATATTAAAAGAGACACAAATAGATATTGCTTTATTCCCCTCCTAAGAATGTCTGCTGGGATCCAGAAAATCACAATTTCCAACCTGACTCCAAGAGTCTCATAAGGCATACATTTTTGGATTCAAAGTTCATGGTAATATAAATTCCATGTTATATATATACATACTAGAGGCCCAGTGCACAAAATGTGTGCACTGGAGAGGGGGGTCCCTCAGCCCAGCCTGCCCCCTCTCACAGACTGGGAGCCCTCAGGGGATGTCCTACTCCATGGGGAGTGGGCCTAAGCCGCAGTCTGGCCTCCTTCTGAGGGAGGTGACTGGGCTGATCAGGGGAAGGCACCAGCCCCATCACCCCGCTGCTGCTGCCACTGTCACAGCCACCAAGGTGTTTTCATCAACACCGACTCCAGTCCCTTCACCACGAAAAAATGACAGCTTTCTTTAGGCATTTTCAAGATGTGTCTTTCATAGGATATGACATTTCTTTTCTTTCTTTCTTTTTTATCCTCACCTGAGGATATGTTTCCATTGATTTTTAGAGAGCATGGAAGAGAGAGGGAAAGACAGAGAGAAACATCAATGTGAGAGGAACACACATTGCGCAGAGGACCCCCTGCATTGTATTCACTGGGCTGGGGGTGTTCTGTCCACTGGGCTTCTGTCCGCTGGGCTGGGGACGTGCCCCAAGCCATGTGCTGGCCACCAGGGGCACGACCCCATCCCGGCAGCCCCACATTGTGTCCGCAGCCCTCCCTCCCTCTGTGGCTGGGGCGTGGGACGCTATGGACACCACCATCTTTGTCGCAGGGAGATGGTTAATTTGCATATTACCCTTTTATTAGATTAGATAAATCAATGCATAAATAAACGTATCAATACAGAGTTCTTATGCTCTCAGAATTGAGGATTAGTTAAAACATTGTAGAATGAAAAATGCATAGTATCTTGCTGAAACATATAACTATGAATCCATTCAGTAGACTCCTTTAGTGAGCTATGTAAGATTTTTCTTCCCTTTTTATGAAAGGTATTTTCTAAATAAACTGAATTCCTATTTATAGCAAATGAAAAAAGAGCCAAAAAGTTCAGTCCAGTAAATGTATAGAAAATTTCAACACCTTTATGGATTGATATTCTATAATTAACAACAACAAAAGAAACCCATATGCAAACTATTCATTGAGTTTTGAAAAATAGCATAGTAAGCACTGTGCAAAATAATTAAATTGCATTTAAAATCTTCTGCACCTACTGTGTGTAAGGCACTGTGCTGGTGATTAATAATGCATTGAAATTTACATGAACACACATACAAATATTTTTAAAATATATTTAAAAACTAGAGGCCCAGTGCTTGAATTCATGTACCAGTGGGGTCCCTTGGCCTGGCCTGTGGAATCAGATCGAAACCAGCTCTCCGACATCCCCCAGGGGTCCTGGATTGCGAGACGGTGCAGGCCAGGCCGAGGGACCCCACTGGGCACAATCGGGGCCGGGGAGGGATGCGAGAAATTGGCCAGCTGGGGAGGGACCAGAGAGGGCTCCAGGGCATGTCCAGCCCATCTTGGTCAGTCCTGATTGGCCAGACTCCAGCAGCAAGCTAACTTACTGGTTGGAGTGTATGCCCCCTGGTGGTCAGTGCACATCATAGTGAGCGGTTGAGTGGCCATAACATATCATTAGCATATTACTCTTTGATTAGTTGAACAGCTGAACAGTTGACTGGACACTTAGCATATTAGGCTTTTATTATATAGGATATGATACAGTCTTTAAAAGGCATATTTGCAAGTTTTTCAAAAGCTTGATAGAATCAGAAAACACTCTGTGTGGAAGATTTAAAATGGCAGCAGAGTAAGTGGATGCTGCACGGACATGCTCCCAGGAACAAACTGGAATTACAACTAAAATAGAGAAAAACGTCCTGAATAATCAATGGAAAACTCGCAGGAGAGAACCCTGACACCCGAGGACTGAAAGTGGAGATCACATAGAGACTGTTTTTCTTGAAATATTAAAAAAAAAAAAAAAAAAGCTTGATAGGATCAGAAATTCATATTTTGAAATATAACAATATTCTCAAAACTTCTAATTTCTGCTTTACTTCAGAACCACTTTAGAACTTTTTGAAAATTCATATCAAGTGGTTGTATTTAAATCGCAGAATTAAATTTGTGAAATATTTCCTCTCAAAGGAATTGTCATTAAGTATTATATCATATAGCACTCTGTGTATAACTTGCCCACCATGTTCTCTTTTTTGATACAATTTAATCACAGTTGCTAGTTACAAAAACACCTATTTTATATGTGGTCTACACTACTTACTTTGATTAAATTAGAGGTGCAAAATACTTTTGTCATTTAGCATATACATCTTGCCTACTCTCTAACCAATGTTCACTGCAGACATGCTAATGTGAATATCCTTTTTAAATTATAGCTTTTGACAAAACTATTTTTTGTGAAAATTTACTTCTAAAAACATTTAAAAACATGTTTTTCATTAAGGAAGTTCATTACCATCATTCTCTTTTTATATATGAGGCCAGAGACACATTGGGAGTTGGGTGTGGGGCTAAGTTTCAACAGTTTCAGCTTAATAGCAGTACAGGCATTAGAATTCAAATTTACTAATTGCCCTTAGCACACTCCTCTTCTTGTCCTCAAAACAATAATTTACTTAAAGGAAGAAAACAATCTCGACACTTCTAATAATATTTCAAACTTCTGCGAGTTATAAAATCATTACCTACATGTTGTGTCTGCTCCTTGTTCTTAGCAGTATTTAAAATAATGCAATCCTATGTATTGAAGTGTGAAAGCTAAGATTTTTTTTTACATTTTTTTTTCTTAAACACATCTAAAATATCTTGTTATAAATAATGATTTCCTGATGTCAATGATCAGAGCAACAAACTTGGATCTATATTTGTGTATTATTGGTTTAAATGTTTTAAAGATAGTCCACAACTATCGTTAACATTAATGTGCAAAGCTAGTAAGAATGCATATCCGTCTTGTAGGTAAATCTGTGTTGCTCTGCATCATCGTTAGAGAGTGCATGTATCCAGAGAAAAGTGAGCTTGGCTAACAATGAAAAACGAGATCAGACTCCACCAACAAGAAAGGACATGAATACTCTTACTTTGGATTGTTAGAAGGATAAAATTACCTATAACAGATATAACTTAAATACTATTTTTGCTTAATAAGATATTTGCTGTCCATTATAAGAAATAAAATAATCCTATTTTTTTCTGACATTACCCATTTGTTCATAAACATTTTATTGTAATTGTATATGTCATATGTAAATATACGTCTTGCACAATAATAATCCCTACTATGATTAAGCAATTGTTACGTGTTTACTTAAATAATCCTCTCCAAACCCTGCCAGGCAGATAGTTCCATTCCCATTATACGGACGTGGAAGCCAAAGTTCCAAGGTGATGGATGTGTCTCCAGGATTTCTGGACAGACAGTAGCAAGACATTTTGAATCCAGGGCTTCATGGTTCACTACATGGGCCACAGTGACGTCCCCCAGTTCTAAAGCACCCTCCTTCCTACCTGCCTTCAGAATCTCTTTTAGTTTCATTAACAGTAAGGTGAAGATTACTAGAAGTAAATTCTGTATGTCTAGCCTTCAGCACATTGCAGTGAAATGTTAACGCAAGCACCACAAAAATGTGCATTATCATCTATCTTATTCCAACCCAACATTATCCAGGAAGGTAATTAACTAACTCATGCTAAGATATGAATGACTATTAAATATTCTTCTTGCCCTCTGCCTTCCTATTAACCTATCTGAATAATTTCCAGAAGGATTGCTTTCAATGTAGAACGTGGTAGCTCAATGATATCTGATTAATAGAGGTTAGATAACAAAGGGAACCAAATAATTCCAGGAAATATTCTTTAGTATTATCTGGGCTTAGTAGTAATAAAATACAGTTGAAAATATACTATAAATCCACAAAATATGGCTTTTATTGAGTAATTTAGATGAAAAATCTATTACATTCATTGATACATCTATATATCTTTGTCTCTGCACATATGTGTATACACATACACACACACACCACACTGGAGAGCAATACCTCTTTCTATCTCTCAACCTCTCTCTTATACACACACATACACACACACACACAATGTATATATATATATATACAGGTATTCATATGCATGCTTATGAATGTATATCAAAACCTATAATCATCCAGTCTTATTATATGGAGTTAGGAGTGCCACAAATCAGATAATATCCTTAAAACATAAGATTTATGTAGCAAGATCCATTGTAGCACTAACTACAAGGCAAGTGTTTCCTACCAGAATGGCTATCATCAATGAAACACCAATCAGAAAGAATATATGCACCCCCATGTTCATAATAACATTATTTACAATAGCCAAGATCTGGAAGGAGCCCAAGTGCCCATCAGCAAGGTACATTTACAAGATGGAATACTGCAGAGATGTAAAAAAAGAAGGAAATCTTACCTTTTGCAACAACATGGATAGACTTGGAGAGTATTGTGCTAAGTGAAATAAGCCAGTCAGAGAAAGACAAATACCATATGATTCCAATATGTGTAATCTAATGAACAAAATAGACGGACACACAAAATAGGTCCAGAGACATAAAAGTATGGAACAGACTGACAGCTCTCAGAGGGAAGGGGTGGGGGCGGGAAGAGATTAACCAAAGAATGTATATGTATATATACATAGCCCATGGACACAGACAATAGTGCTGTGAAGACCTGGGGTGGGGCAGGGACCTGGTGGAGGGGCAAAGGGGGGCACATGGGAGACATCTGAAATACTATCAACAATAAAAGTAAAATTAAAAATAAATCAATCATTCAGACAACAAATAACAAGTGTTGGCGAGGATGTGGAGAAAAGAGAACCCTCATGCGTTGTTAGTGGGAATAAAAATTGGTACAGCCACTGTGGAAAGCAGTATGGAGTTTCCTCAAAAAATTAAAAATGGAACTGCCTTATGACACAGTGAATCCACTTCTAGGAATATATCTAAAGAAAACCAAAACACTAATTTGAAAGAACATATTCACCCCTATGATCGCTGCAGCATTTACAATGGGCAAGATACAAAAGCAGCCCAAGTGACCATCAGTAGGAGTGGATAAAAAACACGTGGTACATTTACACAATGGAATACTATGTGGCTGTAAATAAAAAGGAACTCTTACCTTTTGAGACATTATAGATGGACGTGGAGAATAGTAAGCTAAGTGAAATAAGACAGTCATACAAATACCATATGACTTCATTTATATAGTATGTGGAATCTAATGAACAAAACAAACAAAACAGAAACAGACTCATAGATACAGAGAACAGACTGACAGCTGTCGGTGAGGGCAAAGAGCTATGGGGCTGGGTGAAAAGGTGAAGGGATTAAGAAAAAAACTCATAAACACAGACAACAGTATGGTGATTACCAGAGGAAAAGCAGGTTGGTGGGAGGTAGAAAAGGGTAAAGGGGGCATAAATGGTGACAGAAAGACACTTGACAGGATGATGAATGCACAGTACAACATACAGATGATGCATTACAGAACTGTACACTAGGAAGCTATATAATTTTATTAACTAATGTCACCCCAATAAATTCAATAACATTTGTAAAAAGACAGGTGCTAGACAAATCCTCAAAATCAGTGTTAAGAGGACATTCCACTGAATCTACTTTTTAATCATTGCCAACATTTGATGGCATAATTATTATATAAAGGTGATATGATAATTTCTTGCCATTAAAATATAATTTTTATTTACATTCCATATGTTATAAATAATATATGTGTCAGTAATAATATTATTAAGTGTAAAATGAAAAGAGTATGCTTTCGCTGGTTTTGTTGACGACAATTTGTCATGTAGACTTGGATTTCCAGATGGAGGTGTCATTCTGAAAGTCATTATTGGAGAATTAGGTAATTAACTGAATTAAAAATCTGTGTCTTCCCTTCATTGGTGCTAAACATGTTTTGCCTTTTTATTTTTTTAAATGATGTCTGTCCACTAAAACTAAATTGCTTTGATTGAAAGTAAAAGTTAAGTATTCTCATAAATAAACTCAGAAAAACATGTTCCCCAATAAGCATTCCTTTTAGTTCCTGCAATTCAGAGTTTCTTATATCTCAACAATATCATAGTAAAGATTTGATTTTGAGCTTTTTCTTTACGTTTGCTTTTCCTAGTTATACAAATTTCCATCTGGAATCACACAGGAGTGTTAGGAAGATATGTCATGGGTTTAAAGCTAGACAAACTCAGGGATATTTTGTGAACATAATTCTGAATCACAAGTGGGATTGTTAACTTTTTCCAAAATAGCACTCATAATGCTTACGGGGAACAAACAGTAGAAGTGTATATATAGACTTTGGTTTATTATAAACAAGGCAGAGTAATATGCTTAAGAAAATAAAAAAGCCTCAGTGTACAGTTCTGATATTAAAAACCACTGCTAAATTCTAGCTCAAGTATTGGGTATTTAGATGACAGATATATCAATGGCTAAATATATGAATGGATGGATGGGTGGATGGATGGATGATTGATTGATTGATAGTAACACACACCAAGGGAAGGGGAAAAAAAGGAAGGATCATTTAGTATGGTTTTTAAATTTCTGTTAAATTTAACAGTGGATTTATATTTCTTAAGTTAGAGATATAAAATATGATAAGGCAACTGTAAAGGTGCTCATGTTTTTAAAATATTTAAATTTTAGACAAAAGACTAATTATAATTTGCACAATATATCTTTAAATAGGATTTTCTCTAGAATGATGATTTAAAAAAAACCTCATATTTCATACATTTTTAAACTGGACACTTATTAGTCATCAATCAATATGCAACTGTGTCTTTTATAATCCTATATAATAAAAGCCTAATATGCTAAGTATCTGGTCGTCCATTCAACCAATCAAAGCATAATATGCTAACGATATGCTAAGACCACTCAACCACTCACTGACCACCAGGAGGCAGATGCTCCAACTGGTAGGTTAGCTTGTTATTGGGGTCCGGCTGACTGGGACTGAGCAAGATGGACTGGACACACCTTGGAGCACTCCCACAGTCCTTCCCCGGCTCACCAACCTCCCACATCCCTCCCTGGCCCTGATTGTGCACTGGTGGGGTCCTCAGTCTGGCCTGTACCCTCGCACAATCCGGGACCCCTCGGTGTATGTCGAAGAGCCAGTTTCGGCCCCATCCCACAGGCCAGGCTGAAGGACCCCACTGGTGCACGAATTCGTGCACCGGGCCTCTAGTATAATATAATAGTCAAGGCTTTAATTATTATATTATGGAAACCTAATAACTATTTACTCCACATAGATACCAAGTTATGTATGGAGATGTAATTCAGTTAGGTCAGTCAACCTTACCGGATAACCTACCATCAGGATCTTTCCTTGAGAGAAGATAAATTAGAGTGGTGGGAACCAGGAGAAAGAATAGAGGAAGATAGAGAGACGACAGTAAGTTTGTGTTTGTTTTTATTTGCTTTAATCTTTGGTAAATAAGCCTTCCAAAGTAAACAAGGATGGTAATTCAATGCAAGCAAAACATTTTGGGGACATTGGGTGAGTTAAAATCAGTCTGTGTTTTGCCAAAGCCACTAGCTTGCTCTCCTAAGGCATCAAGCTGGAATCTGAGATCAGAAGAGAGGCTGTGCGTCCGAAAGGCCCACCTTGCTCAGGCTTCCCTTTCTGCTCACAACTTCTCCTCTTACCTACTTCTCAAAATTTCTGTCAAAATGTTTTCCTCCCTCTCTCCCTTGCTCTATCCTTCCCCTCCCTCCCTCCCTTCCTTCTTTTCTTTATCAGCCCAAACTCCAGGGTATTCCCTTGCCACAGAGTACAGTCTTAGCTGGCAGCTTCTTACTGGACCACAGCTATGCGGTCTTTCATAGTTCATGGCCAGAACCCAAATGGAATACACTGGTAGCACTGGCTGAATTTCACCATTGTTTGGTCTGTTGTATTAACATACCTTAGGTTTAGCAACTTACTGTCACTCTTCTCATATTGTCACCTTTGTCATTTATCTCTGTCCTTTTTCTATCCTTTAAAGGTCATTTACAAGTCAGTAAATCAATATTTATGTGCAATGTTTTTTAATATAGAAACTTCTGGAAATGTCATTAAATAATTTTTCCCAAAAGAAGTTCTACCATCCATATGGAAGGTCGTTAGAATATTACATTTGGGTTCGGCTGTCAGTGGGGACTATCTACCACTTCTTTGACTGTAAAATGGCAAAGAAATGTTGAAAAAGTAATTTATGTTTTATCCTAACATAGTTATATTTATCTCTAAATAATTTTTCTTCTTATTACCAGTAAATATATTCCTTTAGAAAAATAATAGTCAAAACTACAGTGAATCATACCATTGAGCTGGACAATAATCTTTTCTAAGGTTCTGACAGGTTCTGATACAATATAAATTTCTTTTCATTGTGACCATGATGATGAAATTGATAGGAATGAGCTAAAATGCCATGAGAGATGTTTTCCTTCTTATACTTATAACTGGAAATAATCATTCTGCTAATTTATTTATATGAGAACACACTTTTGATACACCAGAGCAATTTTAAAGTTTACACACAACATAAATGTCAACTTTGAGAAAATTAAGATTTTAGAACTTATTTTCACTTTCCCACTCATTTCTAATAGCCATCTCTTTCTGGAATAGAAAAAAAAAATATTTTTGTACCTAAGTCCTTTTTGATGATGTCTAATGCAGTTTATCCTTCTGACTCTCGGTAGTTAAACTCTTTTCCAAAACAAATAAACAAGTTGCAGATTCTAAATACTATTAAATAGTTAAAAATGAAATGAAGACTAACAATAAATTGAAGGCCAAACCTCCTCTGGATTTCTAAGGAGTAAGCATGGCTACTTTCAGTAACTGCAAATAACTGGGATAAAAATCAAAGAAAAATTATTCCAAATTGGTTGGATAATAATGGCAAACCTTTTGGCTCTCTTCAACCACTCAGAGAGAGGTTCAAATTAGAGTCTGACTATGATACTTGAAGTATTTGTTGATGGAAAAAATACAATAACTAGTATACAAAGGAGATTGAGCCCCGGTCAGTGTGGCTCAGTTGGTTGGAGCATCATCCCGTACACCAAAGGATCATGGATCCGATTCCTGGTCAAGGCACATGCCTGGGTTTCAAGTTCAGTCCTAGTTGGGGCATGTGCAAGAGGCATTCGATCGATTTTTCTCTCACACATCAATTTCTCTCCCCCTCTCTCTCTAAAATCAGTAAGACACATCCTCGCTTGAGGATTAAAAAAATAAAAGGAGGTTGAAATGGTATCATGCTCTCTGCAGAAACTCTAAATTGGTCTCTTAATCATTTATATAAATTTCATGCAACTATTTACAATCCTGATAAATAAAAAATGAACACTTACCATAGTGACTGCATCAACAAGTGTCACCTGTGCTGCCTCTGACCAACCCGAAATACTTTCCTTTAAAAAAAAAAAATCTGCCTAATTAGGTATGGCAAGAAAAAAAATTCACCAAACTGTGATAGAATGTAGCCTAGAGCCTTGTGCCATTTCCAGGAAAAGTGTATAGTATTCTACTGG